>NW_012104532.1:819990-828392 GCF_000951045.1 Mandrillus leucophaeus
AGGGCATGAATGAATGAGCCTCCATCCTCTGCCCAAGGTCACACAGCTCATAATGGCGGTCCCGGAGCCTCACTTTCATCAGTGTGTGGCCACTGCATTCTATACTTGCATCAGTCCCACAAGGAGGCAGCTCCACTCAGAACACACCACCTTGTTTGATGCAAAGTCTAGGGGGTGGATAAGGTTCAAGGTCTTGAATCTAAGTACTTTCTGTGTCTGATGTTTGTGTCTCCCCAAAATTTGTTTGTTGAAATGCTAACTCCCTAGGTGATGGTATTAGGATGGGGAGTCTCTAGAAGGTGATTAGGTCATGAGGGGAGAGTCCTCATAAAGGAGATGTGTTAGTCCATTTTGTGTTGCTATAAAGGAAGACCTGAGGCTGAGTAATTTATAAAGAAAACAGGTTTATTGGGGTCGCAGCTCTGCAGGCTGTACAAGCATGGCACCAATCTGCTCAGCTTCTGGTGAGGCCTCAGGAAACTTTTTCTCATGGAGGAAGGTGGAGAAGGAGCAGGTGCGTCACATGGCAAGAGAAAGGGCAAGAGGGAGGGAGGGAGGGAGAGAGAGGGAGAGAGAGAGAGAGACGGAGAGAGAGAGAGAGAGACGGAGAGAGAGAGAGAGAGAGAGAGAAGGTGCCAGGCTCTTTAAAATAATGAGTTCTCGTGTGAACTAACAGTGAGAACTCATTCATCACCAAGGAGAGGGCACCAAGCCATTCATGAAAGAATGACCCAAACACCTTCCCTGAGCCCCCACCTCCAACACTAGTTTCACGTTTCAACATGAGATTTGTAGTAGACAAACATCCAAACTATATCAAGAGACCTCTCACCCCTTCCACCATGTGAGAACACAGCTAAAAGGTGCCATCTATGAAATAGGCGCCAGGTCTTAAACTCCCCAGCCTCCAGAACTGTGAGAAATGGATTTCTGTTGTTTGTAAGCTCCCCAACCCTACTGGAGTAAAACAGTACTTTTACGTGCTGTTCACATTTATGCTCCTGGGGAAGCCGGGGCACCCGGAGGGAGATGTGTTAGCCCCCCCAGGACAGGGCTGCTCAGTGAAGCAGGGGTTGGTGGCCCTTCCTCTCTCCCTCCCAGTCTCCCCGCTCCCTATCCTGGAACCAGGAACAGCAGCCAAAACCATTAAGGCAGCGATTCTCCAAGGCTCCCTAGGAGAGGGGTCTGTGGAACAAATTCTGATCCTTTCTGTTGTTCTTTTGGAAATGGGCTGTTACCGGGTGGGTGGACTACGGGGACTCCCATCTGCCCCAGCGAGCTCCACCAAGACTCTTCAAGAGCTGTGCTTTGAGAAACATGGAAACTGTCCAAAGACACCAATTCCCCTCATTTCCTCCCTCCCTCTGCTCTTCGCCTGCCCCCTTGCCCCTCCCAGAAAGTTTCATCCCAGAGCCTTCCCAACTTTCCAGAAGCCATTTCTTCTTCTGTTTGATTGGGGAGTAGCTCTCTTAGGCTTGTTCACCCAACAGCCCAGTGAGTCTCCGAGGAGGCTGGCACAGCCATCTCCCCATTTTCCCTGCAGGTTTGGAAGAGCAGCCTTGAAGACCGAGGAAGAACACAGACTCTAGAGTCTATTACGGCCAGTTTTGGTTCTAGTATCTTAACCTCCTGAGCCTCAGGGTCTACATCTGCAAACTGAAGTGACAATGCTGGACTTCCCTCAGAGACGACCGGGAGGCCCAAACTGATCTCCTGCCAGTGTTTCTCAGTGAAGGTGCTGGTGGTGTCTGGGGCCGGCTGTGTCTTCGTTATGAAGGAGTATCCCACATGTTATAGGGTATTTAACATCCCTGGTCCCCTCGCTCACACTCAGCAGTGCCCCCAGTCACTGGGGCATCCTAGATACCCCAGGCATTTCTAAGTGCCCCCTGAGCCGGCAGTCTCTCCCAATCCAGAAACTAAACTCTTCGAAGGCAGGGACCACGTCTTTGGGTTGCCAAAGCCATGTGCCCAGTAGGAGCTCAATATGAGTTTGCTCCCGTCATGGACTTTTAAGAACAATGATTTTTAAAAATCCCCGCTGAGGCAGCTGTGTGATCAGGACGCACTCACGCACACGCCACACAGCACTCAAAGTCCTTGCCCCGGTAGCTGGCAGGTTGTGGCTGCAAAGAGTGGCAGGGCCCAGCAGCAGCCAGGGGTGACCGACTGTACCACCTTATAAGTCCCTGTCTCTTATACACATCTAGATGTGTATAAGAGACAGCAGGGGTGACCGACTGTACCACCTTATAAGTCCTGGAGCTCAGCGCAGCAGACTTGGCCAACCAAGCCCAGCGGTGGGGCGAGGTGTCAGGCAGGATGAGCCAGAACTCAGGGTGAACCACAGAGCCTCCAGGGCAGAGTGACGTGACACTTCCAGTCAGACCAGCCTGACTGCAAGCGCTCAGGGGCTGCTCTTCCCCAGCCATCCAGCCAGTCTGTGTGCCCCTGGCTCAGCTTTACCCAAAAAGAACACAGACTCCTTGAGGGCTCTCCCAGCTTCTGGGAATGCCCTTAACACAGGCACTGGCCTCTTGGGCACGGTGCCGCACCCCTCTGAACCTGCTTCCCAATCTTGTCAATAGGAATGCTGGTCAGTAGGAATCATCACACTCCCTCTGAAATCACATCGTATATGCGGAAAATATACGACATGGATGCCGCAACTCTGTGTATTCCTCCTCCCTTCTCAACCAAGAGACAGCCGGCTGCATTGGAAAAACCCTGACTTGAGGAGTTCGAGACCAGCCTGGCCAACACGGTGAAACCCCACCTCTACTAAAAATACAAAAAAACTAGCCAGGCGTGGTGGCACACCTGTAGTCCCATCTACTCAGGAGGCTGAGGCACGGGAATCACTTGAACCTGGGAGACAGAGGTTGCAGTGAGCTGAGATCGCACCACTGCACTCCAGCCTGGTTGACAGAGCAAGACTTCATCTCAAAGAAAAAAAAAAAGAAACAGAAAAAGAAAAAAAGAAAATCCTCAGTCCTGGCTTGGGTATTTTACTAGCCACAGGATTTGGGGTGAATTTGAACACCCATTTAATTGTCAAATCATCAGAATAACGGTCACTGATTTTCCTACTTCGCAGGAGCTGTTGTGACAACCAAATGAGCTCATATAAGCCCAGTGGAAATATTTGTTTAGACTCCAAAGCCAACACACCCTCCCATCTTCCCCACCCCGCCTCTGGCCTGGAAGTCTGACGTGATGGTCCAGGAGATGAGCAAGGCTTCCAGTCCTTTCCTAGTCAGCCCCTCTGTGGGGACAGCTCCCTGACTTCCAGTGACTCTCAAGGCTTTTGGAATTGCACGTTTATTCATTCACTTATTCAGTAATCTGATTTCCTTCAACAAAAGGCTTTTTCTCTTGGCTGCACAAAATCCATTTTTTCTTTCCTTTCACTGTGTCTTTTTTTTTTTTGAGATGGAGTTTCAATCTTGTCGCCCAGGCTAGAGTGCAATGGCACTATCTCAGCTCACTGCAACCTCTGCCTCCTAAGTTCAAGTGATTCTTCTGCCTCAGCCTCCCAAGTAGCTGGGATTACAGGCATCCACCACCACGCCTGGCTAATTTTTTTGTATTTTTAGTAGAGATGGGGTTTCACCATGTTGGCCAGGCTGGTCTCAAACTCCTGACCTCAGGTGATCTCCCCACCTTGGCCTCCCAAAGTGTTGATTACAGGATTACAGGATTACAGGGATTACAGGCGTGAGCCACTGCACCCAGCCCACTGTGTAATTCTTGACATTTTTCTCTGTTTCACATCTTTTCTGTCCCTGAGGATGGGAGACTTTGCCTGGCCCTCTCTTGGGGCTCAGCAAGCATTGTGGGCAGGGCAGTGACCTGTGCAAATATATTGCTCTGGCTGGAGGCTGAAGGGATGGAGAAAAACTCCTTGCTCTCCACAACACCTTGCTCTCCAGCTTATTGTCTTGCTATAAGTGCCAATAAAAATCTAACTGGACATTATTGCAGGGGCTGTTGTTCTGGTAGATGTTTCACTTGCCTGTGAAACCGGGAACCCTCAATGGGTGAGAAACTTCACAGTAATATGATTTATAGGCATGGAAATATATAGGGAAAATGTATACATATAAAGTTATATTGACATATGTGAATGTGTATATGTAGACAGAGATAGAGTCAATTCTCATTATTCACAGATTCCATATTTTCCAATTTGCCTACCTGCTAGAATTTATTTATGGCCCTCAAATTGATGCTTGTGGCACTTTCACAGTCATTCGTGGACATGTGAAGAGAGGAAAAAATTTGAGTCACCTGTCACAGACGTTCCCAGTCGAGTTTGAACAAGGTGACACCGTCTTCTCATCTCCGCTTTCATGCTGCAAACAAGTGACCTTTCCACAGTCTATTTAGAGACACGATTTCTGCATTTTTGTGCCCTTTGCTGGTGACTGTGCTATTTAAGATGACCCCCAGGCCTGGTGCTGAAGTGCTGTCTAGAGTTCCTGAGCACAGGAAGATGGCGACATTCCTTACAAAGAAAAATGCATGAGTGGGATCTGCTCCATTCAGTCATGGAGTATACTGCTGTTGCCCGTGAGTTCAATGCTAATGGATCAACAATATATATATATATATTACTATAAGGTGTCTCTAAACAGAAACATGCAGCTGGGCACAGTGCCTCACGCCTGTAATCCCAGCACTTTGGGAGGCCGAGGCAAAGGGATCACTTGAGGTCAGGAGTTCAAGACCAGCCTGGCCAACATGACAAAACCTCATCTCTACTAAAAATACAAAAACTAGCCGGGAGCGGTGGCACACGCCTGTAGCCCCAGCTACTCGGGAGACTGATGCATGAGAATTGCGCTTGAACCCTGGGAGACCAAGGTTGCAGTGAGCCGAGATGGCACCACTGCACTGCAGCCTGGGTGACAGAACGAGATCCTGTCTCAAACAACAACAACAACAACAACAAAAAAAAAAACTGGAAACATGCAGAAAACAATGTTATCTGTTGACCAGTTGATGAAAATGTTGTGACCAGAGGCTTGTGGGAACCTAAGCCTGTATTTCCTCCAGGAGCAACACTTCAGTATTTGTTAATTCGATGTTTGAGATGACTTTATACAACATATAGATCCCCTTCTATATCTGAGGAATTCCCCACCTTCTGGGTCTTGGAGAGGCAAGGAGCCACCTTTCACTCTAGAGTCAGGGCAGGCCAGGGGAGCTGGGCCCTCCCAATCAGACCAAGTCACACCCACAGCTAGTGCCACGTGGAGGGGAGGAGTTTGAGAGATGATCTGAAGCGTCTCAAGTGGTGGAGATGGTGGCTCCAGCACCACGCCATTCTCTGGGGCCAGTGCTAGCAGGGTTGGAGGTGCAAGCCGGTGCAAGGCGTGGCGCCCATCAGGTCCTATACCTGCTCTGAGGGCGCTGCCAGGCATTGTTGCTGGCTGCATAGCCTGAAACCTGGTTCCCCAGTTCTCTGGTCATCCTTGGGTGACCCAATATCCTTTTAATGAGGTCTTTCTGTGTCTAAATTAGTTCCTACTGTTTGCAAGCCGGAACCTAGTATAAGTGTGTGTGCATGCATGTGTAGGTATGTGTGGATTTAGTTGTTATTTTTGTGTTTATTTCTTTACAAGTAAGTAACTGGGGGTTAAGGAGAGTTGGTGGAGGAGGCTTCACAGAGGAGGAGGTCACTGTGCTGGATCTTGATGGATGGCTGAAGGTTTGCCAGGGAACAAAGAGGGAGTGTTCCAGGCAGGGTGGTCAGCGGGTGGAGGAAGCATGGAGGAATGAACTACATGGCACACTCGGGACATTATGAAGCAATCAGGGAGGCTGGGGTTGTGGGAAGGTGAAGATGGCAGTGGGGCAGCTACAAGTCAATGGCAGTGGTTGGGAAGTGGGTAAGAAGCTGAGGCTCACATTCTCTCCCCATTGTTCCCTGAGAATTCTACTCCATGCCCTCCCCGCTCTCATCTGCACCCAGCACAACTGCTTTCATCAGCCCCAGATCACACTCAGAGTTAAGCCAAATCAATCCATTCTTGAGAGTGGAGAAAGCCAATTCACCTTCCAGCAGTCCAGAGAGAAGAGGGGTTTTTTATAATAAATGACAGAAGCACCATGTGAGGACATCAGAGGCGAGTTCCTCCAGAGATGCTGAATGAGAGTGTGATGAGCTCAAAGCCAGACTGTCTTCGTCTGCTCTGGCTGCCATATCAAAATACCATGGACTGGGTGCCTTAAATAACAGATATTTATTTCTCATAGTCCTGGAGGCTGGAAGCTGAAGATCAGAGTGCCAGCAGAGTGAGAGCTCTCTTCCTGGTTTGCAGATCACTGCCTTCTTACTGTGTGCTCACATGGAATGGGGAAAAGGGAGAAAGAGAGGGAGAAGGAGAGGGAGAAAGGGAGAGAGAGAGGGAAAAAAGAAGAGGGAGAGAGAGGGAGAAAGGGAGAAAGAGAGATCCAGCAAGAGATCTTTCCCTGTTCTTATAAGGCCACAGTTCTAATGGATTAGGGCCCCACCCTTGCAAGTTTGTTTAACCTTAATTCCCTCCTAAAGACCGTATTTCCAAATACAGCCACATTAAGGGTTAGGGCTTCAACACATACATTTCAGGGGACACAATTCAGTCCATAGCACCGACCTTCAAGGAGCTTCCTTGAGTGGGATGGAGCATGAGCTGGAACCCACAGACCAGAGTTCCCACCCAGATGGGCAGCGTGACTTGGGGCAAGTCACTGGCGTTACCTGGAAAGTGAGAAGCTTCAGTGAAACCTCAAAATTCCTTGTGTCACTAAGATTCTTTGAAAGTCCCAGGGCTTTTTGCTTGAGCTAGGGGTGGACTCTTCCTCAGTCCGCAACGTCCCTCCAGGAAAGGTCGGGTCAGGAAGAGCTTGACTGTTTTCTTTTCAGTTCTTGCATGAATATGCTTGGCTTGGCACAGGGACTGTGTGTTCCCGTGGTGAGAGCTTCTTGTGGTGCTGGGCCCAGGAGATCCACAGCAGGGACTCCAGCGTCCTGGGGAGAGGAGGTTGCTGTCAGAACAGAGGGTAGGGAAGCCAGGTGACAGGGAGTCAGTGCATTCTAACTCAGGGAGAGGCCCAGAATGGACAGATTTTCTAGCGGCATTGGCTGAAGGTGGAATCTGGGGAAACAGGCAGGGATTTTGCAGTTCACCAAGCCCCACCAACGTCACTGCTTTCTATTTGTGATTTTTCTTCTTTGTTACTTGGCCACAAGTAAGGGATCTTTCCTTTCCTGCGAGAGTCGGCTCTCATAGGCTGGAAGTTTATGGAAACACACTGGGAGGAGGGATGTGTGGAGGACAGCATGGTGTAGAACCTTACTTCTCAGTGTGGTCCTGGGCCAGTAGCATCGCATCACCCGGGAGCATGTTAGAACTGCAGAATCCCAGGTCCCACCCCAGATTCACTGAATCAGAATCTGTATTTTAAGCAAGATCCTCAGGGGTTCCTGTGCATATTAAAGTTCCACAAGCCCTGGCATGGTATGAAGAATGCCACCCTTGATGCCGCAGACCTGCTCCGAGGGATGGCTTTGCCACTCTACCGTGTGACTTTGGGCAAGACACCGTTTACCTCTCTGAGACCCAATTTCTGTAAAACAGAGAGGCACAAATCATTGTCTCTGAGGGAACCATTACCTTGCACTCAGAAGCTTTGCCTAGGATATGTCAATGTGTCCTGAGTGAGGTCTCACCTGGCTTCAGAAACAATTACCCTGACTGCATTGTTCCAGTCACCTTGCAGGAATTTGGGGTTTTGTGAGCCACTGAGGAGGAGAAAGGCAACCAATGGTCTTTTGGAAACTGAGAGAGGAAAGGTGTTCATGAGACCACTGGTGTGATGAGACTGAGTGGTCAACATATCCCGTCAAAAACAAAAGCATATCTAGTCAAAAGGAAATAGGACCTCATTTTTGTGTGTGGAGAGGAGGTGGTGGGGCTTTCCCTGCAGACCAGACTGAATTCGCATCTCATGTCTCAGGGCAGTCAGTTTAGTAGAATGTTTCTTAAACTTGAGCATGCTTAGAATCACCTGAGGGCTGGTTTTGATAGAGATTGCTGGACTCCACCCCAGAGTTTCTAACTGAGTAACTTAGTAGGTGCTAGGGACTGAACTGCGCTCCCCCAGCCCACTGTCAAATTTATATATTGAAGCGTTAACTCCCAAAGTGACTGTATTTGGAGATAGGGCTTTTAAAAGGTAATTAATGTTAAATGAGATTACAAGGCTGCAGTCCTAATCCAATAGGATTGGTGGCTTTATATGAAAGAGGAAGGCCTGGGTTCAAGCAATTCTCCTGCCTCAGCCTCCCCGTAGCTGGGAACACAGGCAGGCACCACCAAGACCAGCTAATTTTTTTTTTTTTTTTTTTTTTTTTT
>NW_012104532.1:834225-834866 GCF_000951045.1 Mandrillus leucophaeus
GAGGGAGGGAGGGAGGGAGGAACATTCATTCAGATAAATTAATACAAGGAGTTTTCATCACCATCAGACCTGCATGAAAGAAATGCTAAAGGAAGTTCTTCAGATAGAAGGGAAATGATACCAAAAGAACCTTAGATTACAGCAAGGAACAAAAAGCACCAGAAATGGCAAACATGTGGGAAAATACAAAAGATGGTTTCCCTTTAATTTCTTTAAAATGCATTGTGGCTGTTTGAAGCAAAAATTATTACAGTATATTGCTGGGTTTATAGTGTATGTAGATGTGATATACATGATAATTATATATCAATAAAGGATGGGGGGGCTTATGGTTAAGGAGTCTATAAACTTGCAAGGTTTTATATTCAACAAGAAGTACAAGTAACTGGCCAACGTCCTTTTCTTTTAATTTTTAATTTTTATTATACTTTAATTTCTAGAGTACATGTGCACAACATGCAGGTTTGTTACATATGTATGTATGTATGTGCCATGTTAGTGTGCTGCACTGCTAACTCATCATTTACATTAAGTATATCTCCTAATGCTATCCCTCCCCTGTCTCCCCACTCCATGACAGGTCCCGGTGTGTGATGTTCCCCACCCTGTGTCCAAGTGTTCTCATTGTTCAATTCCCACCT
>NW_012104532.1:837106-840625 GCF_000951045.1 Mandrillus leucophaeus
GTGCTCTGCCAAGAATGTGCATTTCTAATCCAACTGATACAATGCTGTTGGTCTGGGACCACACTTTGAGGATTGTTGGCTTAGTGCTTTTGGACTGACTGTCTCTGTTGGGGAGGGGTTATCATCATGCCCATTTTACAGATCAGGCATATGTGAATTTAGTTGATGGACAGGAAGGCAAAGGCAAGTGTCAGCATGTGAGGTTGGGTCAGTCTTCCCCAAATGGCTTCCTTGAGAAACTCAGAAATAAGTGAAGAAGAGCACCCAGGTGAGCGGGTCTCATCAAGGAGGAGCAGGGGTCAAGGAAGAAGTGGGGCCAGGACAGCAGTCCAGGTATGGGAACTGGGGTGCCCAGAGGGCTCAGTCCCAGGAACAAGGCAGATGTTGTGGCACAGGGATCTGGCCCCAGGCTGATGGGCGCTGAGATGCCTAAGCCACAAAAATGGGCCCCGTAAATGCCCTGATTGGGCTGAGCCCACAGGTGGGAACCACTGTGGAGCCGGCCACGCATGGCTCCAAGTCTCTGGGAACCAGGAGCAATGGGTGAGGTGGGAACCCAGAAATGATAAAGCCCACTGCTGCTCAGCACAGACCTGGGGGATGTCACCCTTAGGCTTGATCAGTCACAGGGATAAAAGCCACAGGTTAATTCTCCTTCCCAGCAAAGGCTTTTCCTTTGTTGTCCTCCTGATGGTAGAACCTGGTGAATTCCAGTAAGACCTGAGAACTGGGATTGCTGTCCTGCAAAGGCAGGAAAACCTGTGCTATGCCAAGCTGGG
Source organism: Mandrillus leucophaeus (assembly GCF_000951045.1). Taxonomy (NCBI): domain Eukaryota; kingdom Metazoa; phylum Chordata; class Mammalia; order Primates; family Cercopithecidae; genus Mandrillus; species Mandrillus leucophaeus. Next base: position 837,886 of record NW_012104532.1, read on the forward strand.
GGAAGTGAGGAGGACATATTTCTGAGTGTCTAGAGCTCAGATGGAGCTCCCCATAGCAGGCAGCTTTCTGACCCTCAGTTCTTTTTTGTTCACAGGTAGAAGTGAGCCCACAAATCTTTGCCAGCTAAAGAGCTCTTATAGACCACCTAGTTGACTCCTCATTTTACAGATGTGGTTGGTATGTTTGGAACGCCTGCCCTATCCTCAACCCCTTTTCTAGGAATCGTCCCTCCATTCCTTTAGTTTCAGCTGAAAGTGCAGCAGTAGGCAGCCATCTTTGTACCATGTGACTCACTACTCCTTTCCAGAAATATCTGATTGAATGAGAGGTAGTCATCTGACCAAAGGGGAGGTGACCTAATAGACAATCTATCCCGAGCCAATGACCAATCAGATTCCATCGCTGTCTCAAAAAAAAAAAAAAAAATTGAATTTATTTAATTAATTTATTTATATATTTTGAGACAGAGTCTCACTCTGTCACCCTGGCTGGAGTTCAGTGGCACACTCAGCTCATTGCAACCACCATCTCCTGGGTTCAAGGAATTCTCTGCCTCAGCCTCCTGAGTACCTGGGATTATAGGAGCGCCACCACACCCAGCTAATTTTTTGTATTTTTAGTAGAGACAGGGTTTTGCCATGTTGGCCAAGCTGGTCTCAAGCTCTTGACCTTAAGTGATCCACCCACCTTGCCCTCCCAAAGTGCTTGGAAAACAGGTGTGAGCCACTGAGCCCAGCCAAAAAATTGAATCTAAAGAGGCAATCATTGTTGGGTACTGGAGCTGGAAAGAGTTGGAGTGGCCATGTTGGGCCATTTTTGAGCAAAGCAAAGTGATCGAGGGAGAGGAAATAGAAAAATCTCAATGCCTCCACTTGATGGCTCACAGGTACCTCAAAGTCATGATGTCAAGAAACACACTTCCCCCCCGCCAGTCTGGTTCTGTTCCCATGATGGCTAGCCCAATGACAGGCACCATCACCCATCTAATTAAGCAAACCAGAAAACTTGGAGTTATTGTGTCACTTCCTTCCCCTCATTCACAACATCAAATCAATCATCACATCTTGTCTTCACTTCCTTAATAGCTCTCAAGTTCTGCTTCTCTCCTTACTCCTGGCAACCCCCTAGTTATAATTCCCCTATCACTTACCTGGCGCCTACAGTGGCCTCTCCACACCAGCTACTGAGTCTCTATGTTCCCTAACTCCCTCTAGAGCCAAGATAATATTTTCAACATACAAGTATGATCTTGTCACTCTCCTACCACGAGGTGTACAACTTCTTACCTCTGCCTATCTCTCTACCTCCTCTCATGCCTCTCACCACTCTGTTCTCTGCACTCCAGCCACACTGGCCTCCTTACACCTTCTCCAATCTGCAATGTTCTTCCTCCCCCACCTACTACCTGAAAATGGATCCCTTGCAGGGTATGAGAGTAGAGAGGGAGAGAGACCTTGAAACCTGCAACATATACCTGCAGCATGCCCTACTCTTGCAAATTCGTCTTTGTTTCCAACCAGTGTTAACTGGGTTTTCAGTCATTCACAATGCAAAGAGCCCTAACTGACTTAGTTTGTCTCCTTCACTCTGAGCTCCTAAAATTGAAGCTTGTGCCTTATTCATTTCTACATTGTCACCCAGAGGAGGCACCCTGTTTTCTCTGATGGGAGGAAAAAGGTGGGAGTTGAATCCAGGCTAGACTGATCAGGAATGGAAGTGGGATGTGAAATGGACTTATTTTGTGTCAAATCAAATGCTGGATATTTTACAGATATAACCCATGAGGTTGATATTATTACTTTCTAGATGAGGAAACTGGAGATCAAGAGTAACTTACCCAGGGTCCTGTTTCCAGTAATGGCAGAACTTCTACTAGACCACAAATAACAGCTATGAACTCTGGGCAAAGACTTAAGAAAAAAAACTGCCTAAATGCACTGGAAGGTGACCGAAATCAGGCAAACATGAAAGGAAATCTGCTTAACAGCAGGTTGGGGATGACAGAAGGAAGAGTCAATGAACTTGAAAATATGTCAGTAGAAAGTATCCAATATGAAGAACAAAAAGGATTGAAGGAAAAGAAACGAGGAAGAGCCTCGGGGACCTGTGAAAAAATATCAAAAGGTCTAACATATGTATAATTGGAGTCTGAGAAGGAAATGAGAGAATGGGACAGAAAAAAAGTTTAAAAAAATAGTGGCTGAAATTTCCCCATGTTTGGTGAAAGACAAACATTTACATACCCAAGAATTTTAGTGTACCTCAGGTAAACTCAAAACTGGATAAGTACAAAGTACACACCTAGGCACAAAATCAAACTCCTAAATACCATACAAAAGGAGACAAGTTTTAAAATATCCACAGGAAAAAAACAACATATTTTATACAAGAGAAGAATGATATAAATATTAATGACTTGTCATGAGAAAGGAAGTCAGAAGGCAGTGGAACATCTTTAATGCATTAAAAGAAAGAAAAAGAAGCTATCAACTCAGAATCACATATCCAGTAAGAATATATTTCCATAATGAAAATGAAACATTCACGGCCAGGTGCGGTGGCTCATACCTGTAATCCCAGCACTTTTGCAGGGCTGAGGCAGGTGGATCATGAGGTCAGGAGATCGAGACCATCCTGGCTAACACGGTGAAACCCCGTCTCTGCTAAAAATACAAAAAAAAAAAAAAATTAGCCAGGCATGATGGCACGTGCCTGTAGTCCCAGCTACTCAGGAGGCTG
>NW_012104532.1:843025-844164 GCF_000951045.1 Mandrillus leucophaeus
GTATGGCCATTTTCATGATACTGATTCTTCCTATCCATGAGCATGGAATGTTCTTCCACTTCTTTGTGTTCTCTTTTAGTTCCTTGAGCAGTGGTTTGTAGTTCTCCTTGAAGAGGTCCTTCACATCCCTTGTAAGTTGAATTCCTAGGTATTTTATTCTCTTTGTAGCAATTGTGAATGGGAGTTCACTCATGATTTGGCTCTCTGTTTTTCTGTTATTGGTATATAGGAATGCTTGTGATTTTTGCACATTGATTTTGTATCCTAAGAAGTTTGCTCAAGTTTCTTATCAGCTTAAGGAGATTTTGGGCTGAGATGATGGGGTTTTCTAAATATACAACCATGTCATCTGCAAACAGGGACAATTTGACTTCCTCTTTTCCTAATTGAATATCCTTATTTCTTTCTCCTGCCTGATGGCCCTGGCCAGAACTTCCAACACTATGCTGAATAGAAGTGGCGAGAGAGGGCATCCCTGTCTTGTGCCAGTTTTCAAGGGGAATGCTTCCAGTTTTTGTCATTCAGTACGATATTGGTTGTGGGTTTGTCATGAATAGCTCTTATTATTCTGAGATACGTCCCATCAATACCTAGTTTATTGAGAGATTTTAGCATGAAGGCTGTTGAATTTTGTCAAAGGCCCTTTCTCCATCTATTGAGATAATAATGTGGTTTTTGTCTTTGGTTCTGTTTAGATGATGGATGATGTTTATTGATTTGCGTATGTTGAACCAGTCTTGCATCCCAGGGATGAAACCAACTTAATTGTGGTGGATAAGCTTTTTGATGTGCTGCTGGATTTGGTTTGCCAGTAGTTTATTGAGGATTTTTGCATCGATGTTCATCAGGAATGTTGGTCTAAAATTCTCCTTTTTTGTTGTGTCTCTGCCAGGCTTTGGTATCAGGATGATGCTGGCCTCATAAAATGAGTTAGGGAGGATTCCTTCTTTTTCTATTGATTGGAATATTTCAGAAGGAATGGTACCAGCTCCTCTTTGTACCTCTGGTAGAATTTGGTTGTGAATCCGTCTGGTCCTGGACGTTTTTTTGGTTGGTAGGCTATTAATTATTGCCTCAATTTCAGAGCCTGTTATTGGTCTATTCAGGGATTCAACTTCTTCCTGGTTTAGTCTTGGGAG
>NW_012104532.1:848686-857932 GCF_000951045.1 Mandrillus leucophaeus
GAGGCAGTCTGTCCATTCTCAGATCTCAAACTCCATGCTGGGAAAACCACTACTCTCTTCAAAGCTGTCAGACAAGGACATTTAAGTCTGCAGAAGTTTCTGCTGCCTTTTGTTCAACTACACCCTGCTCCCAGAGGGGGAGTCTACAGAGGCAAGCAGGCCTCCTTGAGCTGTGGTGGGCTCCACCCAGTTTGAGCTTCCCGGCCGCTTTGTTTACCTATTCAAGCCTCAGCAATGGCAGACGCCCCTCCCCCAGCCTTGCTGCCACCTTGCAGTTTGATCTCAGACTGCTGTGCTAGCAGTGAGTGAGGCTCCGTGGGCATGGGATATAATCTCCTGGTGTGCTATTTCCTAAGACCACTGGAAAAGCACAGTATTAGGGTGAGAGTGTCCCGATTTTCCAGGTACCGTCTGTCATGGCTTCCCTTGTCTAGGAAAGGGAATTCCCTGGCCCTTTGTGCTTCCCAGGTGAGGTGATGCCCTGCCCTGCTCCATGGGCTGCACCCACTGTCTGACAAGCCCCAGAGAGATGAACCTGGTACCTCAGTTGGAAATGCAGAAATCATCCATCTTCCGTGTCGCTTATGCTGGGAGCTGTAGACTGGAGCTGTTCCTATTCAGCCATCTTGGAACCTCCAATCATTGCCAATGTCCTTTAGTCAGGAAGGTAGAATAAAGTGTGACTAATGTCCAAATCCCATCATTCTCTTTTGGCTACGAGAGACAAGAAAAGTGAATGGGTAGGAGGAGAAGTCGAGACAGTGAAGAGACTCGGGCAGCTTCATGTAGCCTCAGGGGCCCAAAAGTTTGCTGAATACAGAGGATTCCCAGGCCTCGGAGTCTGACCTAATGAATGACAGGGTATAGGGATGAGGCAGCAGGAGGTGCCGAAGCAAAGACTCACTTTCCCATTAAGCCTTGCAGTTAGACCTTGTGTCTGAGCAGTTGTGCCTGGAAAAGTGACCTCCAGACAGGTTAGGAAGGTCCCTATTGCCACAGTGAATCCTGCCCTTGCCCCCTGGCCAGGGAACAGCTAATCCTCCATGGCAGCTATCCAGGCTTCATGGAGTCTTTGATGAAGACCAGGACAAGGTAGATTGCAATTCTCATGGGAGGGAGCTGGGTTTTCCTCAGTATTCTCTTTTTTCTCTTTCTGCCGGGTGTGACCAAATCCTCATATTAAATTTCCCCTGCTGAGATCCTGGAACGATTTCTGTTTTCCTGACTGGCTCCTGCTGATTCAGAAAGAAACAGAGCTGCTTCTCCAGGGAGCCTGCCGTGTTTTACAAGCTACAGAGTGGGACAGAGGGCAGGGGAGGGGCTTTGGGCTAAGGTGGTCCCGAGTCGAAATCCCTTCTCTGATTTTACCCCCTGAGTGACTTTGGACAAGCTACTTAATTCTCTGCGCTTCAGTTTCCTCACCTGAAAATCGGGTTAGTAACACAAACCTGATTAATCTTCGGTACCAGATACATAAAACCAATTTGAACCAATTAGGCAAAAGGGTGAAATTATTCTGGAAAGTTTCCAGAAGAGTAACCACCAAGTGCAAAGGGCAAGAAGGCGGGGGTCTGGCTCACCTCTCCTAGAACTGGAATCAGGATCTCAAATGCATTCAGGATCTCTCTGCCCCTCAGAGCTGCTTCCCAGTTTGTGGTCCCAATTCTTATCACAGAGCATCTTCTCCATGTGGTGAAGGAAGATGGCCTCTCTCAGTTTCCAGACTCTTGCCCTCACAGCTTTGCCCACAGAAGAAACCACTCCTCCTGATCAGGCCCAACTCAGTAGTGTCCAAGGAAAGGCTCAATTGACCAGGGAGGTTATGAGTTCAGTCCTGCACACACACATAAGGGATGACAGCTGCCAGTCAGCAACAACACATCTAGGTCTTGCAAAAACCTGGGCATTTTCACGTGACTCTTCCCATTTCACAGATGAGCAAGCTGAGGCTCAGAGAAGGAGGGGCTTGACCACAGTCATGTGGTTTTCATCTAAATAATACCGGACATTATGTCATTAAAAACCAGGTTATGGCTGGGTGGCTCATGCCTGTAATCCCAGCACCTTGGGAAGCTAAGGTGGGCAGATCACAAGGTCAAGAGATGGAGACCATCCTGGCCAACATGATGAAACCGTGTCTCTACTAAAAATATAAAAATTAGCCAGGCGTGGTGGCGCATGCCTGTAGTCCCAGCTACTCAAGAGGCTGAGGCAGGAGAATCACCTGAACCCAGGAGGCGGAGGTTGCAGTGAGCCAAGATGGTGCCACTACACTCCAGCCTGGTAAAAGAGCGAGACTCCATCTCAAATAAATAAATAAATAAATAACAGGTTATTAGCTGGGCACGCTGGCACACACCTGTAATCCCCGCACTTTGAGAGGCTGAGACAGGAGGGTCACTTGGGGCCAGGAGTTCAAGACCATCATGGACAACAAAACGACAACCCATCTCTACCAAAAAGAAAAAAAAAATTTTTTTTTAGACAGAGTCTCACTCTGTTGCCCAGGCTGGAGTGTAGTGGCGCAACCTCAGTTCACTGCCCCCTATGCCTCTCGGATTCAAGCGATTCTCGTGCCTCAACCTCCCAAGTAGCTGGGATTACAGGCACACACTGCCATGCCCAGCTAATTTTTGTATTTTTTGGAAGAGACGGGGTTTCGCCATATTGGCCAGCCTGGTCTTGAACTCCTGGCCTCAGATGATCCGCCTGCCTTGGCCTCCCAAGTGCTGGGATTACAGGTATGAGAAATATTCATTTTTAATTAGCTGGGTGTGATGGTGCATGCCTGTAGTGCTAGTTTTTGGAAAGGCAAGGCAAGAGGATCACTTGAGTTTAGGTGAGACTGCATCTCAGCCTGGGTGACAGGGTGAGGCCTCATCTCAAAACAAAAAACCCGAAATAACTGGCAGCAGCGCAGGCTCAGAGGAAAGCAGCTGGATGTGAGTGAGTGTACTTCAGCAGGCAAGGAGGGAAGAAGGCTGCGTTCGCTTCATGCCTACAATGTGCAAGGTACTGGCAATAAACATGGGAGAGCCATGCCTCCAGTGTCTACCCTGTTTTGAAAAAGGGAAGAAAATGGGGTTCAGAATGGTTCCATACCCAATTCTAGGCTCCACAACTTAGAGACAGGGCTGGAATTCAAATCTGAGTCTTGCAGGTTCTGTGCATTACTCATCACAGTAGCTGTATGCCCAGGCCCCTCGGGAAGTTTCTCACTATTGGACAGACTCAGGATTGGATGACATTCCCTGGCTCCGTTTCCTCTGGTTTTAAATGCCAGCAGAGTGCAGGTCCCTCTGGGGGTCGTGGCATTTGAAAAAATGCAGGGAAAGGGTCCAGAGAAACCAAAAATGATGATCAAGGAGCAGAAAGGGTTTTCTGAGGAAGCGTAAAGACAAACTGGGCTGTTGCATTGCTGGTGACCTCCCTCTGGCACTTCTCCAGCCCTATCTCTGTCTGACCCTCCAGTCACACTAAATTTTTTACAGCTTCCTGAATATGTCATCATTTTCTGCCTCCAAGCCTTTGTAGAAACGGCTTTCTTTACGTAAAACACCTTTCCTACTCTCATCCAAACCCTGCCCTCCTGGCAAACTCCTATACATCCCTCAAAACCCATTTCAGTCATCTCCTCTGTGAAGTCCTCCTGTTTCCTAGCAATGGACCCTTCCTGCTTCATACCCTAGGGATGATTGCTTCTTTGTCCATTAGCACACCTAAGACTTCCTCCAAAACAGTGGTGGTTCTCCGCCCCCATGTGCGGGATCTGCTTGCTGTGTCAGAGTCACCTCAGGAGTGATTTCGAGACAGTCAAGCCCAGGCCCTGCTCTGGGAAAATCTGACTCAGAGAGTCTGGAGTGGGGTCAGATGTCAGAAATGTAAGTAGAAGCTCCAAGTGCTTACGATGCTCAGCCAGGTGTGGAGAGCACTGAGGTGCACCCCTGGAAAGCAGGGCGTTCTCCTCCATACCAGGGTCTGGCTCACAGGAGTGGCCAGTGAGTGTGGAGAGAAGGAAGGGAGTGTGTTCAGCATTGGTTCCTTCCTGTGGGTTCTTGGTCTCACTGCCTTCAAGAACGAAGCCGTGGACCCTCGCCATGAGTGTTAGTTTTTAAAGATGGTGTGTCCAGAGTTTGTTCCTTCAGATGTTCACACGTGTCCAGGGTTTCTTCCTTTTGGTGGATTCATGGTCTTGCTGACTTGAGTGAAGCCGCAGACCTTCGCAGTGAGTGTTTACAGCTCTTAAAGGTGGTGCGTCCAGAGTCCTTTGTTCCTCCCCGTGGGTTCACGGTCTCGCTGACTTCAGAAGTGAAGCTGCAGACCTTCGCAACGAGTGTTACAGCTCTTAAAGATGGTGCATCTGGAGTTGTTTGTTCCTCCCGGTGAGTTGGTGGTCCCGCTGACTTCAGGAATGAAGCTGCAGACCTTGGCAGTCAGTGTTACAACTCTTAAAGGTTGCGCCTCTGCAGTTGCTCCTCGCGGTGGGTTTGTGGTCTCGCTGACTTCAGGAGTGAAGCTGTAGATCTTCGCGTGAGTGTTACAGCTCACAAACGTAGTGCAGACCTAAAGACTGAGCTGCACCAAGATTTATTGCCAAGGAGCAAAAGAACAAACCTTCCACAGCTTGGAAGGCGACCAAAACACGTTGCCTGCCCTGCCTCTGGTGGCCAGCTTTTATTCCCTTATTTGGCCCCACCCACATCCTACTGATTGGTCCATTTCACAGACCACTGATTGGTCCATTTTACAGAGTGCTGATTGGTCCATTTTTACAGAGTGCTGACTGGTGCGTTTACAAAACTTTAGCTAGACACAGTGCTGATTGGTGTGTTTACAAACTTTTAGCTAGACAGAAAAGTTCTCCAAGTCCCCACCTGACCCAGAAGCTCAGCTGGCTTCACCTCTCAGGAGGGAGGGAGGGAAAAAAAGAGAGAGGGAGAGAGGAAGGAAGGGAGGGAGGGAGGGAAAAAGGAAAGAAAGGAGGGAGGGAGGAAGGAAAGGAGGGTAGGAGGGAGAAAGGAAAGAAGGGAGGAAGGAAGGAGGGAGGGAGGGATAGGAAAGAGAGAGAATGGAAAAATAGAATTAAAGAAAAATGGGGCCAAGCAGGGTGGCTCATGCCTGTAATCCCAGCACTTTAGGAGGCCAAGGTGGGCAAATCCCCTGAGGTCAGGAGTTTGAGACCAGCCTGGCCAACATGGTGAAACCCTGTCTGTACTAAAAAATACAAAAACTAGCCAGGTGTGGTGGTGGACACCTGTAATCCCAGCTACTCAGAAGACTGAGGCAGGAGAATCACTTGAACCCGGGAGACGAGGTTGCAGTGAGCTGAGATGGCACCACTGTACTCCAGCCTGGGCGACAGAGTGAGAACCTGTCAAAAAAAAAAAAAGAAAAAGAAAAAGAAAAAGAAAGAAAAATGAAAGGAGGGAGGAAGGAAGGAGGAGGGAGGTGGGAGGGACTGGAGAGGGAGGAAGGGAGAAAGGTGAGTAGAGAAAGGTGAGAGGATGAAAATGGGCATGAGCAGAAAGCGGCAGGAGGCGGGGGTCTCGGGTGTGATGCCTCTAGGTCATTCTACCTCGCCCCTTGTTGGCAAAGATGCCACTTCTAGCGTTAGACATGCCAGGGTTTGAGTCCTGCTTCTGCCGCTCACCAGCTGTGTGTGCCTTGGCAAGTCACTCGACCTCTCTGTTTTCTCCACCTACAGGTGATAACTGCTGTGCCTGGCTCACCACAATGTTCTCAGGATTTAGCAAGCTCTTAGGATCAGCACCTTTCAAGCATTTGTATGCACGAGAAGCAGTGGGGGATTTGTGAAAATCTAGGTTCTGACTCGCTTATGTTGCGCTGGAGCCTGGGATTCTGCAGTGCAAACAACACTGCAGGTGGAGTCTGTGCTGCTGGTCTGTGGACCAACTTTGTGTAGTGAGGATACAGATCAAAAGTCAGACACCTTGCCCCTAAGGGAACTTACCTGATTCTCTGCAGCAGGTTGGGAACGAGGCCAGGAGTGCCCCTTTACAGAGCAGGTTGTGTGTGCCAAACCCGGTGCTCAGCTCCACCACACCCTCCTCACTGAGCTGGGAGGCCCTGGTTTTCTCAGAACTTGAGCAATAATGATCGTGCGTTGTTCCAACCACACTGAGTTTCTTATTTCATCTGTAACAAGTTTCCATAAACTAGGTGGCTTAAAAAGAACATTTATTCTCTCATGGTTCTGGAGGCCGGAAGTATGAAATGAGACTTAGGGGCTCAAATCAAGGTGTCGGTAGGGATGGTTCCCTCCGGAGGCCCTAGGGGGAATCCACTCCCTGACTCTCCTAGCTGCTGCTCGTGTTCCTCGGCTTGTGGCGGCATGACTTGGACCTCTGCTTCTGTGGTCAACATTGCCTCATTCTCCTCTTTCTGATCTCCTGGCTCCTTCTTGTAAGGACCCTTGTGATTACATCGAGTCTATCTCCCCATGTCAACAGCCTTAACTTTTTTATATGCAAAGTCCATTTTATCATGTCAGGCAATGCAGTCACCGGTTCTGGGGATTAGAGAGTGGATTTCTTTGGAGGCCATTGTTCTGCCAACCACAACTGCCCAGGCCTCTCATCAGAACCTCCCAGGCCAGACCCTGACCACAGATCTTAGGATGCCCATCCTCTCCCTAGAGGAAATCTCCCATCATGATCCCTTTGCAGTCCAGAGCTGAAGCAGTGGCTGTGAGGCGGCTGTGAGACTCATTCCTTAGCATGGATGCTTCCTCTCCCTGCATTGATCTCCCAAGGGTCAGAGGCTGAAGGAGCAGGGCCAAGGTCACGCTGTCCCTGGAGCACCAGAGCACATGCTTGCCATAAAGCACACTGCTCATAAGAGCCAGGCCAGAGGTGACCTCTCTGGCAGCAAATCCATCAGGAGAAAATTGATAGGCAGGCCAGTCAGAAGATGGACAGAGCATTGCTAAGGAGGCAGGGGTGGTTGGCCATTGACGAGTAAAAGGAATTTGAAAAAATCCAGCCTGATTTTTTCCTAAAACAGTTATTCCCTTAACCCCATGGTCTCTGACACAGTGGGATGAGCTGGGTTGACTGGCCGAGGGGGTCACATATTCTGAGCCAATTAATGGCTTTTGGAGGCAAGCTGGGTAACAGGTACCCATTCCTGCCCAGTGTCTGGGTCAAAGGATGGGCCCACAGGGCAAACAGATCCACCCCTTGGCTTGCCCACCATGGCTATCGGCGCAAAGACAGTGCTTTAGATTTGGAGGTAGGGTGGCCAACCATCCCAATTTTCCTGGGAATTTGATGGGAAAACTGGGACATGTTGGGTCACCGTACCTGTAGGCAGCTGTACAAACCCAGCAGTGGGCTTGGTTACTGCCTACCCTCCAGCCCCCGGCAACTTGGCAGGCCTCTTAACGCCTTCAGCTGGCAGGGCACATCACTGTTACAAAAGATTCTCCAAGTGAAGCAATGTCAGTGGTGACAGCTGGAGCTTAGGGGCTCCTGGAGAGGACAGCCCTCTCCACTGGGGCTACTGAGTCACACTGGTTCAATGTCTGGATGATTCCAGAGCCTGATTTCTCTCAAGTCACTAGGGATGGGCAGAGGTGGGGCTCAGGCTGGAAGGAGAAAAGGAATTAAATCCCCAAGTTAAGATTCCACTGCAAAAGCTGAATGCCCATTCAGAAGCCTGCAATGAGGGCATGGCTTTTCAGGGTCAAAGGTACCCATGCTGGGGGCCCTGGACCTGCTGCTGGGAGGAAGTGTGCTGTGGTGGGAAAGGGGATGCTGGGGCCGGAGGGACCCTGGATTTCCTGCTTCCCAGCAGAGTGACCTTGAGCAACCCCCCTAGTGTCTCTGAGTTTTTCCTCACTGGAAAAAAAGAGGCTAATGACACCTCTGCACAGAGTTAAGACAAACAATAAACAACTAACATGTGAACTTGCCTAATACCCAGTAGGTCGCTCCTGTCCTCAGGCCCAGACCAAGGTCAATAGGAAAACAATTTAGTAACCAGAGGCTGCCTGGTGAGCCCTGAATTAGAGTAAAGGGAGTTGGATAAACCCAGGGCTGTTTTATCCAAGCCCTGGACCCAGGGCCTTTCCCTCCCTCTCTCTCTCTCTCTCTTTCTCTCTGCTGCTCCTTATTCAGTATTTCTTTTATTTTTATTTTTTAATTTTTTTGAGAAAGGGTCTCACTCTGTCACCCACACTGGAGTGCAATGGTGCAATCAAGGCTCACTGTAACCTCTGCCTCCTGGGCTCAAGCAATTCTCCCACCCCAGCCTCCCAAGTAGCAGGGACTACAGGTGTACACCACCATGCCAGGTTAATTTATATATTTTTGATAGAGATAGGGTTTTGCCATGTTGTCCAAGCTGGTCTCAAACTCCTGAGCTCAAGCGATCCTTCTATCTCGGCCTCCTAAAGTGCTGGGATTACAGGCGTGAGCCACTGCGCCTAGCTCTTCTTCAGTATTTCTTACGAGTCCCCTGGCCCTCCCATCCTTCCAGCAGTCCCTCGTGTTGCCTGTGTTGCAGATGATTTGATTCTAGCTCCATTATATGACACACAGACACTCTACTAGGCTTTTGAAATTTTTTTAACATAAGTGGTTTAATTTGACCATCCAGCAACCCTTTGGCGGTAAGTATTGCTCTTCCCATTTTACAGATGTGGAAACTGAGGTTTGGAGAGGTTGAAGAAATATTACTTAGGGTCATGCCAATTCAGACTCACACCTCCAGGCTTCAAATTCAGTGCTTTCTCCCCATGAAGCAGACCCCACAACAGAGGTCATGTTAGTAGGGTGTCCCCTGCAGAGGATTTAAGGGGGCAGCCCACCCTAGCTGAACTGCTACGTTCACACAGCACCGGGAAGGTACCGTCATGCTTTGGGCCACTTCCTGATTACAGGACTGGTAGAAAGTTCTTTTCTAAAGAATATGGGCTCCTTCTCAGTCCCCACTCAGCTGCTGACAGAGAATGTCCCAGTTCTCCCATCTGACTTACCACCCCCGATCCCTCACCAAGGACAGTGTGGGCCAACTCCCCTCCACTGATAGAAATGGAAGTGACAACCACAACTTCCTTTTGTAAGAGAAAAGGGAATTTATTACATTGAGTAGAAAAGGATATACTCAAGTAGGAGTACAACACGTCCCAGTCCTGTGGCTTCAGCCTAACGTGTCTAGAGTCATTTCTGTTTTACTGACTAGACTCTTACCACAAGTTTGAACACACTCACTCTCTCTCTCTCT
>NW_012104532.1:859302-877970 GCF_000951045.1 Mandrillus leucophaeus
CAGATCACGAGGTCAGGAGATCAAGACCATCCTGGCTAACACGGTGAAACCCCGTCTCTACTAAAAATACAAAAAAATTAGCTGGGTATGGTGGTGGGTGCCTGTAGTCCCAGCTACTAGGGAGGTTGAGGCAGGAGAATCACTTGAACCTGGGAGGCAGAGGTTGCAGTGAGCCAAGATCATACCACTGCACTCCAGCCTGGGCGACAGAGCGAGACTCTGCCTCAAAAAAAAAAAGAAAAAAAAAAAGAAGTTAGGAAAGAGAATCACTTCATAATGGTAAAAGGGTCAATTCACCTAGAAAACATAACAATTATAAGTCACGTGCAAAAGAATTGTAAAGGAAAACCAAAACTGTCATTATTTGCAGATGATATAAACTTTGTATATAGAAAATCCAAAAGGGTCTATGGGTGAATTATTAGAGTTAATAAGAAAGCTTGACAATATTGGTAGATACAAATTTAATACAAATAAAATCATTCACATTTCTGCATATCAGCAACCAGAAGAAAAAAAAAAAAAAAGTTTTTTTAAACAGCTATTTACAGGATCATCAAGGATATTAAATTACTAGGAATAAAACTAACAAAAGGTGTGCAATCTGTTTGTGGTATAATTATAAATATGTACTGAGAGACATTTAAAAAAGACTTCAAGAAAGCAGAAACATACCTTTCACCACATACAAAAGTTAACTCAAAATAGATCCCAAACCTAAATGTAAATACTGAAACTACACAAAGAAAACATAGCAGAATGCCCCTGTGACCGGGGTTAAGCAAAGATTTCTCTTTTTTTTTTTTTTTTGAGACAGTCTCACTCTATTTCCCAGGCTGGAGTACAGTGGCGCCATCTCAGCTCACTGCAAACTCTGCCTCCCAGGTTCAAGCGATTCTCTTGCCTCAGTCTCCCGAGTAGCTGGGGTTATAGGCCCATGCCACTGTGCCCGGCTAAGTTTTGTATTTTTTGTAGAGACAGGGTTTCGCCATGTTGGCCAGGCTGGTCTCGAACTCCTGACCTCAGGTGATCCTGCCCGCATCAGCCTCCCAAAGTGCTGGGATTACAGGCGTGAACCACTGCGCCCGGCCACAAAGATTTCTTAAATATGACAAGAAAGCACAATCCGTAAATGAACAAATTGATAAAATGAACCTCATCAAAATTAAAACTCTTGCACTTCAGAAGGCACACAACAGAATAAAAGGACAATCCCAGACTGGGCGAAAAAAATCTTTGCAAAGCAAATATGTAAAAAATGAGTTATATCCAGAATATAAATAATTCTCAAAACTCAATAATAAGAAAACCACCCAGTTACAAATAAGCAAAAGATTTGAAAAGACACTTCACCGAAGAAGATATATACAGATAAGTTCATATTTTGGGAGGCCAAGGTGGGTGGATCACTTGAGACGAGGAATTCAAGACCAGCCTGGCCACCATGATGAAACCTTGTCTCTAAAAATACAAAAATTAGCCGAGTGTGGTGGTGTAGGCCTGTAATCTCAGCTACACGGGAGGCTGAGGCAGGAGAATCATTTAAGCCCGGGAGGCAGAGGTTGCAGTGAGCAGAGATTGCATCACTGCACTCCAGCTTGGGCAACAGAGTGAGACTCTGCTACTTATTTTTTATTTTGTGGAACTTGATGCGCTCATTCTAAACTTTGTATGAAAATGCAGTGGAACAAGAATAGTTCAGAGACCCTTGAAATTTCCCTCACAAGGTAGAAGAATTTGATTCACCAAATATAAAGATTATTATGAATCTGTAATAATTAAGACAATGTAGTGTTGGCTCAGGGATGGACCAATAGACCAATGGAACAGAAAAGAGAGTCCAGAAATAGGTTCATGCTAATATGGACACAGTGTATAATAGAGATGGATTGCAGAGAGGGAGAAAAGGGAGGACTTTGCAATAAGTAAATGGGTCTTGAGTAGTTGAGTATTCATATTGCGGGGAGGGGGTGAAAATTGTACCCTTATCTCGCACCATACATAAAAATCAATTCTAGATGGAATAAGAACCATGATATATGTCAGAGGCATGTTTTTATTTATCTTATCTTTTTTTTTTTTTTTTTTTTTGAGACAGGATCTCATTCTGTTGCTCAGGCTGGAGTGCAGTGGTGCTATCATAGTTCACTGCATCCTCAAATTCTTCGGCTCAAGTGACTCTCCCACCTCAGCCTCCTGAGTAGCTGGCATTACAGGCACCTGCCACGATGACTGGCTAATTTTTGTACTTTTAGTAGAGATGAGGTTTCACCATGTTAGCCAGGGTGGTCTTGAACTCCTGATCTGGTCTTGAACTCCTGATCTGCTTGCCTTGGCCTCCCAAAATGCTGGGATTACAGGCATGAGCCACCACGGCTGGCAGAGAAGAAATTCTTAAACATATTCAAAAAAAGTACAAGTCATAAAGGAACACATTAATAAACTCTACTACATTAAAATTTAAAACTTCTGCTCTTAAAAGAGGGAAAAAACAATTCACAGAGTGAGGGAAGATATTTGCAACTCAAAGAACTGACCAAAACAGTAGTAACAAAACTATATAAATACAACTCAACAGCAAATTGGAGGCTAGACACAGTGGTGCACACCCGTAATCCTAGCACTTTGGTGACTGAGGCAAAGCAAATCACTTGAGCCCAGAAGGTCCAGGACAGCCTGGGCAACATGGCAAAACCTTGTCTCTACCAAAAATATAAAAATTAGCCAGGCATGGTGGTGCACGCCTGTAGTCCCAACTACCTGGGAGGCTGAGGTGGGAGGATCGCCTGAACCCAGGAGGTTGAGGCTGCAGTGAGCTGTGATCATGCCACCACACTCCAGCCTGGGCAGCAGAGTGAGACCTCATCTCAAAAAAAACAAAAAATAGGCAAAATTCTTTCTAGGCACTTTATAAAAGAAGAAATCCAAATGGCTAATAAACACATAAAAATGTGCTCAATCTCATTTATAATCAGGAAAATGTAAATTGAAACCAAAAAGAGATATTACTACATACATGCCATAAGGACAGTCAAATGCTGACACTACCAGGTGCTTAGTGAGGATGTGTAGCTGCAGGAACTCTTATACACTGCTTATAAGAACAATAGGCCGGGCACGGTGGCTCAAGCCTGTAATCCCAGCACTTTGGGAGGCCGAGACGGGAGGATCACGAGGTCAGGAGATCAAGACCATCCTGGCTAACCCAGTGAAACCCCATCTCTACTAAAAAATACAAAAAACTAGCCAGGCAAGGTGGTGGGCACCTGTAGTCCCAGCTACTCAGGAGGCTGAGGCAGGAGAATGGCGTAAACCCAGAGGCGGAGCTTGCAGTGAGCTGAGATCCGGCCACTGCACTCCAGTCTGGGCAACAGAGCGAGACTCCGTCTCAAAAAAAAAAAGAGAACAATAAATTGGTGTAACCACTTTGATTAACAGTTCGGCATTTTCTGGTAAAGTTGAAAAAATAGAGCATACTTAGACAAACTCATGCAGTGTATCTGCACCAAAAGTGATGAACAATGAATGTCTGTAGCAGCTTTCTTGTCAAACCAGAATACGAGAAACAGCCCAGATCTCCAAAAATAGGAGATCAGATAAATGAATTGTAGTATATTCATAAATGGAATGCCATATAGCCATGGAAATCGACAAACTATAGCTATATGCAACAACATAAATGAAGCTTACAAATACAGTGTTGAACAAACAATACAAAAGAATACATTTAGAATAGTTCAATTTCTTTAAAATATATATGTCAAAATATGCAAAATGAACACATCTTGTTTAGGGGTGAATACATAGGAGAGATGATAAGCAAATGAAAAGCAAGAAAGATATTATCTTGAAAGTCAGGATAGTAGTTATTTCTGGGAAGATATAACTAGAGGATGACCCCTCCCTCTAGAAAATGTGATCCATTGAATGCAAAGATCTGGTGCATTCCTGCTACATGACAGGAAAGATTTTGCAAGTTAATTCATGTGTCTTTTCTTTCTTTCACTCAAGTGTTTCTGCTGCTTGCATCCTCTCTGCTCAGTGTCCAACCTTGGCATTGGCAAAACTCACAAACCTTCACGGTATTTAAGGGTAAAGCTTTGGACAGTAACGGCGTTGAAGCAGTTCCTAGGGTCTGGACGGTGTCAGTCATGAGAGCAATTGTTTAGGGCTGGGGTTAGCTACACAAGGAAAAGGTACACAAGGGGGCGTGTTGGAGTGCTGGCAATATTCTAGGTGTTCAAGACCGATGAGCTTCTTCCTTAATCATGGAATTGAAGTCTTTCCCTTTAGTCTGATTGGTCCAACCTAAGTCACTTGCTCACCCCTAGCCAATAACTATGGTTAGGGGAACTCCTTAAGCTGATTGACTTAAATCTAGAGTGCTGAACCAATCCCTGGCAAGAGAAGTTAGATTATTTAAATTTAGATAAACCCAGGTCCATCCCTAAAACGGTGGTGAGATGGGCTGCCCCCAAGGCACACAGACCACTTGGGGAAAGAGTGGATATCTGAATTTAATCATAGTTATTTTAAGAAGAAGGAGGAAATGAATGCTGAGAAGGTACCCAGCCACATTAACTGTAACCCTAATTCAGCTGCTGTGATTAAATATTCAGTTACCATTCCCGGCACCACCCAATTGGACCCCAGAACCCTCTTATACCACCCTACCACAGGGCATGGGGGTCTTTTGTTACTCCCTCAGGATTACAGGGCCCAGGTAAAAGCCTGGACACAGTTGAGTCCAGGTCATTGGCACTCCCTATGTGTCAGGAAGGAGAGGAGAGGAACAGCTTTCCTTATTTAGTTCTCTTATTCTAAGAGGGTACTGCTTCCCATCTGTTCTGGGATTCCCCTGAAATAGGAGAGGAATTTGAATGCCAGGTAGTCAGTGGGGGTTGGGGAAGAAGGAAGAACACCCTCTGATTGACAAACCCTGTCCAGATCCATTCCTCCCTTCGCCCCACCAACAGCCTTGTATGGTAGACATGGGTGTCACTATATCCATTGGCAGACGAGGAAACTGAGTCAATGTAAATACCTTCACCAAGTTCACATAGCTAATAATTGGCAAAACTCAAACTTACATCCAACTCATTGACTCTGAAGCTGATTCTCTGGCCGCAGCCTCAGGCTGCCTCCTATTAAGGAGCTTCAGATCATTAATAATGGGAGCAGGTTTGATTGGGAGAGCAAGTGGTTTTTCAGGAAATGCCTCAGAGATGGGAGGCTGGGTCACATTCTACTCAGGACCTTCCTGGAAACTTCAATCCTCAGGAGGCTGGTCCCGCCGAGTTAATGGTTGGCTATTTTGGTCTGCACTTGGCTAATCTGCAAGTCCGACCCACCCATAACCACCATCTTCACCCCCGCCCATAACTCAGTATCCAGAAAAAGACTGGAAGGGATGATATTCCGGAGACTGGATATGGACTCCCTAGGGTGATTGGAATCAAGAATCTTTCTCCAAACCAACCCATTATCCCACACAGAAATTCTCTAACACCATGAACCCATGGCTGAGCACCTCTGGGGGCAGGCGCCCACCTCCTCTGCCAGCTGCCCATTCGAGTGTCAGGTGGCCTCCTTGTTAGAACCCCTGACTTCCAGCAAGTCAAAAGGTCCTTCCATGTAATGTCCACATCCTGGTCCAGTTCTGGCCTTGTGCATGGGGTAAGTGTCCCCAAGACATTCCTTCAGAGAGAAGAGGGAAAAAGAGGATTGGGATGAAGAGATACAGGGGTAAGGACAAGGCAGAGAAAAAAAATTTTCTTCTTCAAGGTAAAATTATGAATCCTGAAAGCTTCTCCCCAGACCAGAATTAAACTTAACACTTAGGCCCTGAGCTCTAGTGGGCCGTGCATATCACAAACCCACAAAAATAAATAAGTCGATTAACAAGCACTGGATTGCCTGTAACTCGGGATCCTGCCTCAGCCCTGGCACAGCACAGGTCCAGCCCTAAACAGCTGCTCTCATGACTAACACCGTCCAGACCCTAGGAACTGCTTCAACGCCGTTACTGTCCAAAGCTTTACCCTTAAATACCATGAAGGTTTGTGGGTTTTGCCAATGCCAAGGTTGGACACTGAGCAGAGAGGATGCAAGCAGCAGAAACACTTGAGTGAAAGAAAGAAAAGACACATGAAATAACTTGCAAAATCTTTCCTGTCATGTAGCAGGAAGGCACCAGATCCTTCATTCAATAGATCACATTTTCCAGGGGCTTTGAGTTGTTTTCTTGCTTCTTTGATGCTCCTATTAGTTGTTCTAGAGCTATTCATAAATTAATACGGCATTCTCAAGAGTTGCACAAGAGTGGCTGAGGGATGCTTTGCAATCTTAAATAATTCATATTAGTCTTAGATTTGTATATATCTAGGTCTAGACGTAATATACATCAGTGGTCCCCAACCTTTTTGGCACCAGGGGCCGATCTCGTGGAAGATAATTTTTCCATGGACACGGTGTGGGAAATGGTTTCTAGATGAAACTGTTACACCTCAGATCATCAGACATTATGTTCTCATAAGGAGCACACAACCTAGATCCCTTGGCCAGGCACGGTGGTTCATGCCTGTAATCCCAGCACTTTGGGAGGCCAAGGCAGGTGGATCACTTGAGGTCAGGAGTTTGAGACCAGCCTGGCCAACTGGTGAATCCCAGTCTCTACTAAAAATACAAAAATTAACCAGGCATGGTGGCGAGCGCCTGTAATCCTGGCTACTCAGGAGGCTGAGGCAGGAAAATTGCTTGAACCTGGGAGGCGGAGATTGCGGTGAGCCAAGACTGTGCCATTGCACTCCAGCCTGGGCAATAAGAGTGAAATCCCATCTCAAAACAAACAAACAAACAAACAAACAAACAAAAAAAGGAGCACAAAACCTAGATCCCTCACATGCACAGTTCACAATAGGGTTTGCGCTCCTATAAGAATCTAATGCCACCACTGATCTGACAGGAGATGGAGTCATGCGGTAATGTGAGCAATGGGAAACGGCTGTAAATACAGACGAAGCGTCACTCACTCGCCTGCCACTCACCTCCTGCTGCGCCGCCCTGTTCCTAACAGGCCATGGCCTTGGGGATGGAGACCCCTGATATATATGAAGCATGATACTAATTCTTTACATTGTCAGACATTGAACTGCAGAACTACAAATAGCTTTTTAATAAAAATATTTAATAAGATTTAATTAAATTATCAAAAACTAAAAATGATTTTATTAAATAACTTTATTAGTTTCATATTAATTATAACTTATATTTTACCTTTAATTTTAATAGATAATTTGGAATGGGGTCAACAAACTTTTTTTCACAGGGCCAGACAATAAACATTTTTTACTTTGCAGGACATATGATCTCTGTTATAAACATACAACTCTGGTGTTGTCGCAAAAAAGCAGCTATAGACAGTATGTAAAGGAATAGATGCGGCTGTGTTCAATAAATGCTTGTTTACAAAAACAGGCCCAAAACCATGGACCTTATTTTGCTGATACTTGATTTAGAAGAGAACTTTAAAAAAAAAAAATCATTTTTAATTTTTTACATTCACCTCAATTTGATGAAAACACTTTCTTTCTTTTTTTTTTTTTTTGAGACAGGATCTCATTCTGTCACCCAGGCTGGAGTGCAGTGGCACAATCTCAGCTCACTGCAACCTCCGCCTCCTGGGTTCAAGTGATTCTCATGCCTCAGACTTCTGAGTAGCTGGGATTACAGGCGTGCACTACCACTCCCAACTCATTTTTTTGTATTTTTAGTAGAGACGGGTTTCACCATGTTGGCCATACTTGTCTCACACTGCTGACCTCAAATGATCCACTTGCCTCGGCCTCCCAAAGTGCTGGGATACAGGCATGAACCACCACACCCGGCCTGATGAAAATACTTTTAAAAATTTCTTTTTCATGCAAGTTTATGCGGTGCATGAGAAAATTTGTTACATGTACATGAAAATACATTTGAATACTTTTTTTTTTTTTTTTAAGCTCATTACTACTTTGGGAGGTCAAAGTGGGAGGATCACTTGAAATCAGGAGTTAGAGACCAGACTGGGCAACAAAGAAAGACTCCATTTCTATAAAATTTTCTTTAAAAATTAGCCAGGTGTGGTGGCATGCGCCACCCAGTAACTCAGGAAGCTGGGATGGAAGGAATTTGAGACTGAGCCAAGGAATTTGAGGCTGCAGTGAGCTATGATCACACCACTGCACTCCAGCTTAGGCAACAGAGTCTTAGGGCCTAAAAATAATAATAATAATAATGTTAAAGCAGATTACTGCTATCAATAGAACAGAAATTATGTAAAAATATTAATTACAACCATAGTTAGTGATTTTTCTAAAAATAAAGCAAGAAGGGCCAGGTGTGGTGGCCCATGCCTATAATCCCAGCACTTTGGGAGGCTGTGGTGGGCAGATGGCTTCAGTCCAGGAGTTCAAGACCAGAGTGGGCAACATGATGAAACTCTGTCTCTACAAAAAATATAAAATTTGGCTGGGCATGGTGGCGCATGTCCGTAGTCCCAGCTACTTGGGAGGCTGAAGTGGGAGGACTGCCTGAGCTGAGGGGGTGGGGGTTGCAGTGAGCCGTGATCATGCCACTGCACTCCAGCCTGGGCGATGGAGCAAGACTGTGTCTCTAAATAAATAAGGCAAGAAAACAAATTGTATGAAGAAGAAAAATAATTAGTGATTTATGTAAGCTTTTGTTTTATTGCTCATCCCAATATTGCTGACCCACCAACAGAGTTTATTTATTTACTATTTATTTATTTATTTTGAGATGGAGTCTCTCTGTTGCCCAGGCTGGAGTGCAATGGTGCAATCTCGGCTAAATGCAACCTCCGCCTCCGGGGTTCAAGTGATTCTGGTGCCTCAGTCTCCTGAATAGCTGGGATTACAGGCACATGCCATCACGCCCAGCTAATTTTTGCATTTTTTAATACAGACGGGGTCTCACCATGTTGGCCAGGCTGGTCTCGAACTCCTGATCTCAGGTGATCCGCCTGCCTTGGTCTCCCAAAGTGCTGGGATTACAGGTGTGAGCCACTGCACCTGGCCAACAGAGTATGTTTAGTCATCTGAAATAGTCTTTACAGTTAACATTTTTATGTAAGTAGAGAGAATATACTCTAAAATAATAAGTAGCATAGTAAATACATAAACTAGTAACATTAGTAGTTTATTATCATTATCGAGTATTAGGCACTGTACATAATTGTCCTGTTCTTTCTTTTTTTTTTTTTTGAGACAGTGTCTCACTCTGTACTCTGTCACTTTGTCACCTAGGCTGTAGCGCAGTGGTAGGATCATGGCTCACTGCAGCTACTTCCCAAGTAGCTGGACTTGGGAAGCATGGTATCATGCCACCATGCCAGTCTAGTTTTGTATTTTTTGTAGAGACAGGGTTTCACCACATTGCCCAGGCTGGTCTTAAACTCCTGGCCTTAAGTGATCCACCCGCCTTGGCCTCCCAGAGTGCTTCGATTACAGGCATAAGCCACCATGCCCAGCCTGTACATGTTATACTCATGTGACTGGCAGTGGAGTGGCTTTGTTTATACCAGCATCACCACAAACATTTGAGTAATGTGTTGCACTGTGACATTATGATGGCTACAACGTCACTAGGCAATAGGAATTTTCCAGCTCCATTGTAATTGCATTGGGGCCACCATGGTATGTGTGCTCCATTGCTGATTGTGATGTCATTACGTAGTGCACAACTATAGTACCTACCATGTAAGGTTGCTATGAGGATTCAGTGAGATTGAAATACTGTAAGGAAGGAATTTACACTTCTTGTCACAGATGCAAAATGTCAGCTGATGCCATGGATAAAAATGTTATTAAAATATGTTACCCAGCGGTAAAAAGGAATAAGAATGCAAATTGCAGAACAAAGTGTACAGTATTCTACCTTTTTTTTTTTTTTTTTTTTTTTAGATGGGCTTTCTCTCTTGTTACCCAGGCTGGAGTAAAATGGCATGATCTTGGCTCAGCGCAAACTCCACCTCCCAGGTTCAAGCGATTCTCCTGCCTCAGCCTTCTGAGTAGCTGGGATTACAGGCATGCACCACCACACCTGGCTAATTTTGTATTTTTAGTAGAGATGGGGTTTCTCCATGTTGATCAGGCTGGTCTTGAGCTCCTGACCTCAGGTGATCCGCCCTCCTTGGCCTCCCGAAGTGCTGGGATTACAGGTGTGAGCCACTGTACCCAGCCTATTTTACCTTTACTGTAAGGAGAACATATTTTTTAAATCATATATTTATAGTTTCTTATTGAAACTTAAAATCATTCCAGAGAATATTCAGGAAACTAATGCCAATATTTACAGAGGAGACTGGTTGGGGTGGGTGAGTGGAGTGGAGTATATAAAGAGGTTTTTTGCTGTTTCCCTGTTTATATATTTTATTTTTGCATTTGAACCATGTGAATGCAATTCTTATTTATAAAATTAAATTAAACGTTTAATTTAATATTACAGATGTGTTGTAAAGAGCTGAATGCAACATTGTGGCTAAACTGGGTAGAACAGTTCTCTCCCCTCCCTTGACCTAGAGGCTCCCTATCTGCTCAG
Organism: Mandrillus leucophaeus; assembly: GCF_000951045.1. Taxonomy (NCBI): domain Eukaryota; kingdom Metazoa; phylum Chordata; class Mammalia; order Primates; family Cercopithecidae; genus Mandrillus; species Mandrillus leucophaeus. Next base: position 869,899 of record NW_012104532.1, read on the forward strand.
ACCACATTAGCCTTCTGGACCACGCTAGCATGCTTTTACCTCTGCACTGCACACCTCATCCCACCTGGCTTCCACTCAGCAAACTGGCCTGACCCCTGGCTGCAGTCACCTGCCCTGGCAGGGCCTGGCTGCCAGTGGGGGACAGTGTAGTGAACATCTCTCCCTCCATCTGTCCCTCCCAGGAAAGCTGCCCACAGCCCAGGCACAGGGCTCACACTCTGTCTGGCTTTGGGACATACCTCCCACCCCGGCAGGGGGTCACTTGTTTGGACTTCATGACACCCACTGTGGGCCCATGATTCCAACTCTGCTACTTTGGAGCTGCCTTCCCAGCTTGGGCTAGGTGCTGCCCTCCTGCCTGTGGCTCCTTCCTGTCCTGGGCCCCACGCTTGGGTCCCCAGTTGCCGCCTGGTCCCTGCTTAGGCCTTGGCCCTTGCTTGCTTGGAAGTTCTGTGCTGGCCCCCAGCCTGTGCTCTGAGCGTGCCCATGCCCTCCCAGCCCCCGCGGGCCTCCCCGAGCCATGCCCTGGAGGAAAATAATATCAATAATAACAACTGCAGTGCCTTTGAGAAGCCAGCAGTTTGGAGTGTGGGAAAGATAGCTATGAGGTATATATATTTTTGATTCTTCTTCACAGCTCAGGACAGAAATAACCTGTTAGAGGAAAACCTTGCATCTACATCGGAAACCAAGAAGAGTCCTTCACATGCCAGAAACAATGAGGACTTTATTCGAAGTACAGAGCACGCAGGACCAGGTTAGAGAAGGACCTTGGGGACCAGCCCCTAAGCCGCCTCGCCTCGGAGAGGCATGGACTCACAACAGCAACAGCTCTCCAAAACAGGGAAGAATAATCCAATTGGATCACTGGGAAGCAGGGTGTAAAACTGCAGAGCTAGCCAAGAAGTGAGTCCCTGCTCCCCCACCCCTCCTGGCCACTCTAAAGCTCAACATGCACCCAAGAGAACTATTTCCCAACCTCGTCACATGGCAGCAATCCCATCAGCACCCATAAATATGTTTCCATTGAGTTTTGTTTTAGTCTTTAACAGTATCCTATGAACTATTTCAATAAACAGTGCAAGGCAAAGGAAGAGAAGATTCAAAGAGCAGAATAAATCTGTAAAATGTGAACATAAGCTCTGGCCAACTCTACCTTGGACTGCCAAGGAGGAGCTTAGGGCACTGACTGAGACACAGTGCACAGACCAGACACGGATGCGGCCATCAGGGCTCTGCCAGCATCTCCAGCAGCGTCGCTGAGTGGAGAGGGAAGGAAGCTTCCAGAACTAGAACTAGAGAAGAAGGCTGGCTGGAGTGACAGAAAGAGAGAAAAGGCTCAGTCAATCACAGAGTTGCGAGGCACCTCAGAGACCCCCCGGTCCTCCGCCACTGTGATGTGGCACTTGGGGGCTCAGTCTCAGGACTCCGACTGTCCAGGTTCAAACCCTGGCTCCACCACTCACTAGCTGTGCACTCTCTGGTCTCGGTTTCTGAATCTGTAACTTGTGGATAAAAATAGCATCTGTCACATAGGGCCTATGTCAGCATTAAATGAGATAATTCACATCAAGTCACTTAGCTCAGGTACTCAGTAATCATACCTGACGTGATTTTACACACAGGGCTTTGGGGGCTCTGAGAAGTCCCAGGGATGTCCCACAATCCAATCTCTCAAGAGAGAATGATGATCTCCCACATTCCTTTCATGAATTCCCTCCCCCCGCACCCTCCCAGTTCTCCCAAAGATGATTAGGTTCTGGGAACAGGTTGCCACAAAACATTAATTTGTTTAAAGCTATTTATTGTGTAAGACGGTGGATGAATACCTGGCCCAAGACAGTTAATGGTGTTCCTGGGAGGCTGGCGCATTCGAAACCAAATCATGGATCAGGTGGCAGCTGGTGAATGTAGGGACCAAATAGCAGTGTCCCGTAGCAGGAGGAGCACAGCTCCGGGACAGAGCCTGGTTCCCACCACTTGTGCGGGCCTTGGACACATCGCTTAACTTCTCAGGGTTTCATTTTTCTCATTCATAAAATGGGCATGATCATACTGTCACCAGGATAGATGGGAAAAGCAAATGGAGTCATATATGTAAAGGGCCCCCAACATTGTGGAATTGACCAAATGGTGTCCCCACAAGTCAGGAGATCCAATTGGAATTTCCAGCTTAGCCGGAACCTCAAGCAAGTCATTTCTTTGTCAGGAGCCAACTGGATCATATGCCTGAAAGTGCTTTAAAGATGACAAAAATTTGCATCTTGTTTACTCAGCACTCATATACTGGGCCTCACTGATATCTCTGAGGCTCAGAGAGGTAAAGTGATTTACCCAGGGTCACACAGCAAATGAGTGGCAAAGCAGGAGACAAGACACTAGTTTTGCAACTGTAAATCACCAGCCCTTTCTCTCTATGCCTGTTTGCCCCAGAGCTTGGGGTTGTATAGGCTGGCGGGCAGGCTCACCCCCACACTAGCCTAGGTCCTGGCATTGCTTACCATCTCCTTCCCCACCGGTGAGGGGACCTGGGGAATATCTGCTGCTGTCCCCAGGGACTGACGTGATGGGGCTGGGATGTGAGCCCTGGTCAGTCTACAAGTGTCAGATGGGATGACACATTAAAAGCACAAAGCACAGCGCCTGGCTTCTCTCAGATCCTCAATAGGTGCCAGTTAGCTTGAGTACTGCCAGATCATAAGCTCTCATGGGCAGGGACTGTGTGTTTTGTGCCTGTAAACTCTGGTAACTACTAACTGAGAAAAAACACACAGGACCCTAGGGAAGAGCAGGCGTTAGGACTGTGGCCAAGAAAGAACGCATGAAAGAGACAGAGACGAACGGTCAGGGAAGTAGGAGAACCAAGGGGGTGTTTTAACCTAGAAACTAAGGGAGGAGAGAATGTTCAGGAAGGAAAAGGTCATGGTGTCAAATGCTGCCAAGAGACTACAGAGGGTAAGAACAAAGCTCTTTTCCTTTGGATTTTGCAATTAAGAGTACAAGAGGCCTTTGTAAAAGTGTCAGTGGGGTGATCAGATGGCAGAGGACTTCATGGCCAAGGTAGAAGAGACAGAGAATTAGGGGGCTCCTTCCAGCACAACCAGAATAACTAGCACTTACGGAGCACTTAACACATGCCCACCCACTGTGAAGCATATTTTGTACAATATTTCAGTAATTCCTGTCAACACCCTGCAAGGTGTGCTATTGTCCCCATCCTAACATGGTAAGATCAGATGGCTTAAATAATTTCCCCAAAGTCACAGAGCTAGAAAGAAGGAGATCCAGGAGTTAAGCACGGTTCTCTTTGATTTCTTAACTTGAGTCTTAATCAATGTAGGGAAGAGGGGAAGAATAGCGAAAAGGGGCCCCAAGGTGGCAAGGACCCGGGATCTGGGACTCACGAGGCTGAGAATGCCCCCTTCTTCTGCGTGATGTCTATCTGAGCCACTTAGTCTAAACCAAGAGTTACTTTGATACCATACATAGTTTTACAGGCTGAAGGAACTTCTCTGCACCCCTGATTCCACAATAAGCCCTTTTGGCAGTGTGAGCCAATGAGGAAGCTTCTGAAAGAGAATTGAGCCCTGAATTTTGTTTTAAAGATTAAAACAGGCAGGGTGTGGTGGCTCACACCTGTAATCTCAGCACTTTGGGAAGCCGAGGTGGGAAGATTGTTTGAGGCTAGAAGTTTGAGATCAGCCTGGGCAACATAGGGAGACCCTGCCTCTGTGAAAAATAAAAAAATTAGCCAGGCGTGGTGGCACACACCTGTAGTCCCAGCTACTCAGGAGGCTGAGGCTGGAGGATCACTTGAGGCTGGGAGGTGGAGGTTGCAGTGAGCCAAGATCATGCCACTGCACTCCAGCCTGGGCAACAGAGGGAGACTCCCTCTCAAAACAAACAAACAAAAAAAAAACAACCAAACCAACCACACACACACACACACACACACACACACACACACACACACACACACAGCATTCACATGAGTATAATGTTCAAATTTCCATGATCTCAACTGGTCCTCCAACCAGCCCATGGTGGACACACGGAATCATCCCATTTGACATATGTGAAGACTGAAGCTGAGAGATTTTGTCAGGAACTGAGGCATCTGAGTGCTAAAGGGTTCTGCTGAGAGTAAACTGAAATCTTGTTCTCTGACCAATCCTGCCAAGAGACCAAGGAGAAGGAAATCACAGAAAACAGTCCAGGACGAATCATTCATTCATTCATTCTGTATTTATGTATTGACCACTTACTATGAGCAGACCCTGTTCTAGGTAGAGATTTAGAGGCAGAAAGACAACAATCCCTGGCTTCAAGCTGGGGAGACAGACGAGAAAACAGATGGTGACTCAATACTTCTGTAAGTGCCAGGGAAGCCCAGAGGCCTTGGTGCAGGGATGCTGGGATGGGAAGGGCTGTACGGCTAGGGAAAGAAGGTTGAGGCACAGCGCTATACCCCTGAACATGAGCAGCATCTTCCCCATTCTGGTGCTGTCATCAGGACAGGGCAGCTAGACACCAAGACATCTGTGAGTGTCCTGCCGACCCAGACAGCCCCGTCAGCAGACCTTGCGCTGTCCACTTTCTCTGCAACCTCAATAGCAAACCCCGGCCAGACACTGCCAATGGGCTGAGGTCTGGGGACAGAACCTGGACCCAGCATGAGTAGGGCTCAAGACAGTCTCATCCTTGCTAGCAGCTCTGGGTGACCCGGGCCACTCAACTCACACCCCCGAGCCTTTATTTCTTCATATGTCCAGTGGGGTCAGGCCTCCCCCTATAAGCCACCAGGAGAATCAAATGGGGTCACGTCCACGGCAGCGCTTTTTCAGCCGTGAATCTCTTTACAAAGAGCAGAGGCTTTTCCAAGGCTCCTGGTGCATTCTTAGCACTGAAGTTTGAGACAGTCCTTGCCTCCCGTCAAAGGCAGTGGACGAGTTAATTCTTAAGCTCTTTGGCCCGTGGAGAGCAGAGGCAGAGCAAAGGGCAGGCCTAGAGGCCTCTTTTGGAAATGACAAGATCCATTTAGCAATCAATTAGCACAGTCCCCAGGCTCCGGGCCTGCACACTCGGCAGAAAGAATGCGTCCTGCTGCACTGATTAGAAACAGATGCGCTGGCAACCAGAGTTGGCCGAGCGGGGCCGGAATTCCTGGGCACCCAGCTCCTGGCTGGGAGATGGGATTTGTTATTACATTCTGGGCACAGACACGGGGAGGGAGGCCAAGGAAACCAAGCTAAGAGAGCAGCCTGCCCGGAGAATGTCTACCTTTGAGAAGATTCAGAGGCAGGAGGGGGAAGAATGTTGACTCTGTTAGAAATAATCTGGGACAAAATTAGTTCAGCCAAATACAGAATATGACTTTTGACCAACAGATGCTAAAATTCCAAACATGACAAGGCCGACAGATGAGGAAATGAGTGACTTGGGAGTGGGGCAAGTTGCAGGAGGCTTGGGATCTCTGGTGCCTTGGAAAATGACGACCCCATCACCAATCTCATTTACAGAGCTCTTGCGTACAGGGCCCCACAGCAAGCCCTTCATGTGCTATCTCATTTATTGATCACAGCCACCCTGTTATTTCACCCATTTTGCAGATGAGAAAAGTGAGTCACAGAGAGGTGCAGCAACTTGCCTAAAATTGCACGGCTAGTAAGTTGCAGATCCAGCGCTTAAAGCCAGCTGTCTGACTTGAGAAGTCCCTCTCTTGGCCATGATGGCATTAATTCCTCTTCTTCCAATTCTTTCCTTCTCCCTTAACAAATGAAAGGGCAGCTTTGAGCTCCTCTACCACAGTCTCAAAGCACTACAGGAAAGGTCCACTACAGTGTCCCTGAGATTGGTCAGCAGCCTCGGTTATACTCTCCCAATGATGTGGGGCTCACTGTCTCTCAAGGCTATGCTGGCTCTAATCTTGGACAGTTTGCAAGGCTGGCCAGTCTTTCTTCTATTAAGCCAAAAGTTGGGTCCCTGAAAGCTTGAGGCTTCCCCCAGCAGTGCTGCTTCTGCCCTCCAGATTCCCTTAGAAGGCAACTAATTCCTTTTCCCTAGGACCATTCCAGGGCATAAGGATGACCCCATTTTTATTTTTTTAAGCAGAATAGCCTCTGTTTGAGCAGCTGCTGCCAACACGGGCAGCTGTGGGGCTCTCATCTCTTCACCAACACATTCCCCTGACACCTTCCAACCCATCGATATCCCTGGTGGGTCCAGGCATGGACGTGAGGGTCAATCAGGTCTCCCATCTCCCAGCAGCACAAAATGGAACAGCCTTTAAAATATTATTTTAATGTGGTTTGTTTGCCATTACAAGAGAGATACATTCTCACTAAAGGAAACATAGAAAATGCAGTAAGCATAGCAAAACTGTCTCCCCAGAGAAAGAAAAATCACCCATGATTCCACCTCCAGCCTTTTTTGCTATGCTTCATTTTTAACCTTGCTTCATTTGTTTTATAGCTATACATCTGCATCCTACCCCAAAACTGGAGAGACAGACAGGCGTGCACAGAGAATCACAACTTAGCAGGACAGAAACCCTGAGCAGAAACCACTGCGGGAACCAGTACTGGGGCAGGAAAACCTGAATGGTAACTGGTAATTGCTGGAGTCTCAGCATGGACGAGTCTGAGAGTGAAACCCCAAGGGAGTCCAGTCGCAGGCGAGTCCTCACTCCTGCGTGAGTTTTATCTACAGGAGCTCTAACAGCTTCTCACAGTGATGATCAGAGAAAAATGTAGTGCTTCCGGCAGGAGGAGGTGAAAAGTAGCCATTCTGAAATACACCAGAGCATTCTGTTCTTTGTAAGAAGGACGGCTGGGTGCGGTGGCTCACACCTGTGAGCACTTTGGGAGGCCGAGGCGGGCAGATCATGAGGTCAGGAGTTTGAGACCAGCCCAGCCAACATAGTGAAACCCCATCTCTACTAAAAATACAAAAAAATTAGCCGGGCATGGTGGTGAGCACCTGTAATCCCAGCTACTTTTGGGAGGCTGAAGCAGGAGACTCACGCCATTGCACTCCAGCAGGGGTGACAGTGTGAGACCCCGTCTCAAAATAAATAAATAAATAAATAAATAAGGACTGCGCTCAATACAAACTGTTTTATCATAGCCTAATCTATTTGGGCTTAGGTTTATCATAGCCTAACCTATCAGAGCCCAATAACCCAGGGGAAGAGAAATAGCCAACTCCAGCCCCCTCTAGCCACCCTTTTCCACCTAAGGAGGGGGTACTGAGAATCACTTGTGAAGGTCACAGCCCAAGGGCACAGGCTCACCAACAGACTGAAACTTAATCACAGGACTATCGAACACTTCCTTTCCCCGCAGCATCTGACCACCAAATCACTAAAGGCCTGTTGACTACAGTTCCTTTTACCCAGTACGTCATGTCTGGCCATCAAGAAAAAATTATAAGGCATACTAAAACACAAAAAAACACAGTTTGAAGAGACTGAGCAAGCATCAGAACCAGACTCAGACATGGCAGAAATGTTGGAATTAAATCAGACCAGAAATGTTTAAAAAGCTATAATTAAGATGCTAAGGGCGACCAGGCATGGTGGCTCATACCTGTAATTCCAGCACTTTGGGAGGCCAAGATGTGAGGATCACTTGAGTCCAGGAGTTTGAGACTAGCTCTGGCAACACAGCAAGACCCGATTCTACAAAATATTTTAAAATTAGCTGCACATGATGGTGCATGCCTGTAGTTCCAGCTATGTGTGGGAGGCTGAGGTGGAGGATTGCTTGAGCCTGGGAGGTCAAAGCTGCTATGAGCCCTGATCATGCGCCACTGCATTCCATTCTGGGTAACAGAGCGAGATCCTGTCAAAAAAAAAAAAAAAGCCGGAGCAGTGACTCACACTTGTAATCCTAGCACTTTGAGGTGGGCCAAGGCAGGTGGATCGTGAAGTCAGGAGTTCAAGAACAGCCTGGCCAACATGGTGAAACCCCGTCTCTACTAAAAATATAAAAATTAGCTGGGAGTGGTGTCACGTGCCTATAATTTCAGCTACTCAGGAGGCTGAGGCGGAGAATTGCTTGAACCCAGGAGGC
>NW_012104532.1:885060-886019 GCF_000951045.1 Mandrillus leucophaeus
TGAGCCACGGCGCCCGGCCCATTTTTCTTTTTAAAAATTAATATTTTAATTGAAAAATCATAGTTATATATATTTCTGGGGTACAATGTGATGTTTTGATATATGTATACAATGTGCAATGATTAAATCAAGATAATTAACATACCCATCATAGCATCTCACTTGTTTTTAGTGGTAAGACATTTGAAATTTACTCTCAGTTTTTGGGGTTTTTTTGTTTTCATTTTTTGAGACAGGGTCTCACTTTGGCCCCCAGGCTGGAGTGCAGTGGCGCGATCTCGGCTCTTTGCAGCCTCAATTTCCTGGGTTCAAGCGATCCTCCTGCCTCAGCCCACCTAAGTAGCTGGGACTACAGGCGTGCACCACCACACCTGGCTAATTTTTTGTATGTTTTCATACAGGTGAGGTTTTGCCACGTTGCCCAGGCTGGTCTCGAACTCCTGAGCTCAAGCAATCCACCCACCTCGGCCTCTCAAAGTGCTAGGATAACAGGCGTGAGCCACCAAGGCCAGCCCACTCTTAGTTATTTTGAAATACACAATACATTATAATTGACTTTAGTCACCCTGCTGTGACTCAAAACTTATTCCTCCTAACTGAGGAATTCCAGCTCACCAGTTACTGCTTTATTTGCATTTAGTCGTCTATTTAACTCGGACTGTACAATTTGACCAACAACTTCCCCTTCCCTGTCCCCACTCCCAGCCTCTAATAACCATTATTCTCCTCTCTACTTCTATGAGTTCAGCTTTTTAAAATTTCACAAACAGACGTATCTCAGAGATATTGTAGGCTTGATTCTAAACTGTCACAAAAAAGCAAGTATCACAATAAAGCAAAACACAAATTTTGGGGTTTTCCAGTACATATAAGTTATGTTTACACTATACTGTGGTCTATTAAGTGTGTAATAACATTATGTCTAAAAATGTACGTATCTTAATTTTTTTTTTTTTTTT
>NW_012104532.1:888324-890888 GCF_000951045.1 Mandrillus leucophaeus
GAGACTCTGTCTCAAAAAAAAAAAGGTACTCTTCATTTCTGTTACCGTGTTTCTGATCTCTAGCAGAGAATCACACAAACAAAAACTGAGGGAATTTGTTGTTAGTAGACCTGCCTTGCAAGAAATGTTAAAAGTTTTTCAGAGAGAAGGAAAATTATATGTCAGAAACTTGGATCTCCATAAAGAAAGGAGAAGCACTAGAAAAGGAATAAGTGAAGATAAAATAGAACCATAGGATGTCACAGCTGGAAACACTCTTAAAGATCATCCTCTCAAGTTGTGGATGGTAGAACTGAGTCCAGAGAGGGCAAGTGACTTGCCCATGGTCACACAGTGGCAGTACCTGGCCAGGAGCCAAGGGCTCCCGGCTCGCAGCTCAGGGCTCTCTCCACTGCCACGCCCACACGGACCACAGTGAGTATACTCCCAGACAGCCAGGGAGGGCTCAAGTGAGGGCAAGGTTTGTTATTCTTCGACACTAAGAGGCATAAATCAATCAAGTCATTCTTAGCTAAAACAACTGACCTCTTACCAAGAGTTCAAATTTAATCATAATAAATAAAAAGAGGGAATGGAAATCAGTGATGGTGCAGCAGACCACAGATGAGACGATCTGGAAGCACACGGGGCGTTTCCATTCTCCTCGATGGCCACTCTCTCTCTTTCCCTTTCCTTCTTCCTCTCTCCTACTTCTCAGTTGCTGCCACCAACAACCCCTCTGGGATCATTAGACTTGCAGCTCTTGGGTACGAGGTACTGACATCCTGACACCTGGAGAAGAGAGTGGGCACACAGGACCACACTCTCCAATCAAATCAGATCCAGAGGGCAGGACTAGAGGGGGAAAGTCTCCCTATGACTGCTGGGATGGGTTAATCTGTGGGAAACAGAAATGTGAGTGAACAATGTCATATAGAAATCCCCTTTACCAGCACGGAACTTCCAGAGACTTAAGTTGCTTCACATCTCTGGTATCAGAGTCCTCATCTGTCCAATTTATTCTTTCAATTTATTCCACAAACACGTCTTGAGTTCCTGCTGTGGGCCACGATCTGCTGGGCACTGGGGGACAGCCAAGAGGTTTAAAGATCTCAGTTACCACGAGAGACTAAAAACAAAAGAAGAGAGGCTGGGCACAGTGGCTCGCGCCTGTAATTCCAGCACTTTGGGAGGCTGAGGCTGGTGGATCACTTGAGGTCAGGTGTTTGAGACCAGCCTGGCCAACATGGCAAAACCCTGTCTCTACTAAAAATACAAAAATTAGCCAGACAAGGTGGTGTATGCCTGTAATCCCAACCACTCAGGAGGCTGAGGCAGGAGAATCACTTGAACTCAGGAGGCTGAGGTTGCAGTGAGCTGATATCGCGCCACTGCACTCCAGCCTGGGTTACAGAGCGAGACTCTGTCCCCCCCGCCAAACAAAGGAAATATTAATCAAATACTTTTTTTCTTTTCAGGCATTATAATAGGTAAAAGGGACACAATGATTAACAAAAACAAAGAGTAAGCTTCATGGTCTTGGAAATAGGATTCACTAGATAACCTGAAAACCCTCCCATTAATAGGCACCTAGAAATTATGGATAAAATATAATAGATGGCCTCTGAAAAGCAGAGCTAAGAGCTCGAGTGAGTAAGGAAATTCCCAGGGACCAAAAATTGAGAGGGGAGTAAATATCAAAGGAATAAGCTTTTGAGTTAATTCTGTAGTTGTATGGAGTGGAGGTAGGAGGTAGAGGGGAGTGAAGAGGTTATAAGGAAGCTTTTCTGCTCTATCCTAGCCTCGGAGTGGGAAAAAATCTCTCCCAAGGGTTGGAACTGTGAGGCTTCACCTCATGTCAGGTGAGAAAGTTTGATTGTACTCCTGCAGTCCAGGAACTCCCAAACTGGTCATCTAACCTAATGACTATCCTCAAGACAGTGACACCCCTAGGATTCCTGACAGTAACAAACACAAAACTACTCTGGAGGGCATGCTCTCAACCAAGGCTGCATACGATTCCCACAGAGAGAGTGCTGCCATAGATGAGCTCATAGTCCGAAATTACAAGTTATATGTGAGCAAGAATCAGACAGAATAAGCAATAGATTTGATCAACCCTGCCAAGTGTTCAACCATAGAACAAACACAGAAACTTCAAAGTAAGTATGCCTTAAATAATTAACAACATAAAGGAAGGGGCTCAAAACAAGAAAAAGAAAGATGTCATTACAAAGAGCAAGCATATTGGAAAATGCCCAATTTGAACTATTAGAAAAATACAGAAAGCCACTGAAATGAAAAACCCAATAGATGAATTAAACAGCAGATTAAATGCAACTGAAGAGATAACTGGTGAGCTGGAAGATAGCTCTGTTAATAATTTATTGCTTCTTATGCAACAGAATATTTTTAAATTTAATTTTCTTCATTTTTCTTTTTCTTTTTCTTTTTTTTTTATTTTTATTTTTTGAGACGGAGTCTTGCTCTGTCGCCCAGGCTGGAGTGCAGTAGCCGGATCTCAGCTCACTGCAAGCTCCGCCTCCCGGGTTCACACCATTCTTCTGCCTCAGCCTCCCGAGTAG
>NW_012104532.1:892053-901155 GCF_000951045.1 Mandrillus leucophaeus
TATGTCTAAAAATGTACGTATCTTAATTTTTTTTTTTTTTTTTTGAGATAAAGTCTTGCTCTTGTAGCCCAGGCTGGAGTGCAATGGAGCCATCTCGGCTCACTGCAACCTCCACCTCCCGGGTTCAAGTGATTCTCCTGCCTCAGCCTCCTGAGTAGTTGGGATTACATGCACCTGCCACTATGCCCAGCTAAATTTTGTATTTTTAGTAGAGACTGGGTTTCACCATGTTGGCCAGGCTGGTCTTGGACTCCTGACTTCAGGCGATCCATCCACCTCAGCCTCCCAAAGTGCTGGGATTATAGGCGTGAGCCACCGCGCCTGGCCACATACCTTAATTTCAAAATACTTTACTGCTAACATGCTAACACAGAAATACAAAGTGAGATTATGCTGTTGGGAAAATGGTGGTGATAGACTTGCTCACCAAAGGCTGACACTAACCTTCAATTTATTAAAAAAAAAAAAAAAGCACTATCTGCGAAGCACACTGAAGCAAGGTATGCTTGTATAAGTGAAATTATTTGGTATTTGTCTTTCTGTGTCGGGCTTATTTCACTTAACATAAGGTCCTCCAGGTTCATCCACATTGTCACAAATGACAGGTTTTCCTTTTTTTAAGACTGAATAGTATTCCATCATGTATATGTACCACATTTTCTTTATCCATTCATTTGTTGATGGACACTTAGGTTGATTCCATATCTTGGCTATTGTGAATAATGCTACAAGAAACATGAGAGTGTAGATGTCTCTCCAACATACTGATTTCATTTCCTTTGAATATATACCCAGTAGTAGGACTACTGGATAATATGGTAGTTCTGTTTTTAGTTTTTTGAGGAACGTCCTTTCTGTTTTCTATAGTAGCTGTACTAATTTACATGCCCACCCACAGTATACAAGGGTCCCCTTTTCTCTACATCCTTACCAACACTTGTAACCTTTTATCTTTTTGATAACAGTCATCCTAACAGGTGGGAAGTGATAGCTCATTGTGGCTTTAATTTGTACTTCTCTAATGATCTGTGAGGGTGGGCATTTTTTCATGAACCTGTTGGCCATTGGTATGTCTTCTTTTGAGAAATGGCTGTTCAGGTCTTTTGTCCATTTTAAAATCAGGTTATTTATCTTATTGCCATTGAGTTGAGTTCCTTATATATTTTTGATATTATGGTTTGCAAATATTTTCTCCCACTCTGTGGGTTGTCTCTTCATTTTGTTAATTGTTTTCTTTGCTGTGCAGGAGCTTTTCAGTTTTATGCAATCCCATTCATCTACTTTTGCTTCTGGTGCCTGTGCTTTTGGGATCATATCCAAAATATCATCACCCAGACCAATGCCATGGAGCTTTTTCCTTATGTTTTCTTCTAGTAGTTTTACAGTTTTAGGTCTTTTAATAATCTTTAATCCATTTTGTGTTGATTTTTGTATATGTTGTGAGATAAGGATCCAATTTCATTCTTCTGCATGTGTATAATTGATTATTTCCAGTTTTCCAAACACCATGTATTGAAGAGACTGTTATTTCCCCATTGTGTGTTCTTTTTTGCCTTTGTCATAAATCAATTGACCATAAATGCCTGGGTTTATTTCTAGGCTTTCTATCCTGTTTCACTGCTGTGAATGTTTTTATGCCAGTACCATGCTCTTTTGATTACAGTTGATTTATAATATACTTTGAAATTAGTAGTGTGATGCTTCCAGTTTTGTTCTTTTGCCCAAGATTGTTTTGGCTATTCAGGGTCTCTTGTGGTTCCATATGAATTTATGAATCTTTTTTTTCTATTTTTGTGAAAAACTGACATTCATATTTTGGTAGAGAGTGTACTGAATCTGTAAATCACTTTGGGTAGTACAGACATTCTAATAATATTAATTCTTCCAACCCACCAATGCAGGATATTTTTCCATTTATTTGTGTTTTCTTCAATTTATTTCATCAGTGTTTTATTTTATTTTGTTTTATTTTGAGATGGAGTTTTGCTCTTGTTGCCCAGGCTGGAGTGCAGTGGCATGATCTAGGCTCACTGTAACCTCCGCCTCCTGGATTTAGGCGATTCTCCTGCCTCAACCTCCTGAGTAGCTGGGGATTACAGACGCCTGCCACTGCGCCCGGCTAATTTTTTGTGTTTTTAGTAGAGACGGGGTTTCACCATGTTGGCCAGGCTGGTTTCCAACCCCTGACCTCAGGCAATCCACCTGCCTCGGCCTCCCAAAGTGCTGGGATTACAGGCATGAGTCACTGTACCTGGCCCATCAATGTTTTATATAAGTTTTCGGTCTTTAGGTCTTTTACCTCCTTTGATAAATTTACACATAATTATTTTATTTTGTGTGTGTTCCTGTTGTAAATAGGATTGTTTTCTTAATTTTCTTTCCAGATAATTTGCTATTAGTGTATAAAAATGCTGCTGATTTTTATACGTTGATTTTGTCTGCTGCAACTTTACTGAATTTATTTATCAGTTCTAACAGGCTTTTTGGTGGAGTTTTTAAGGTTTTCTATATATAAGATTATGTCACCATAAAACCGAAACAATTTCACTCATACCTTTCCTATTAGGATGCCTTTTATTTCTTTCTCTTGCCTGATTGCCTACAATAGAACATCTTAAGAATAGTATTATGTTGTTATAAGTTGCAGTGTTACTTTGAGACCAATCATTCAAAGGATAAAGAAAGAGAGATTGATATTTTAAACATAGATATAATGAGCTTTTAAACATTAACTTCAAGACATATCTGTATCTCACATTTGAATAGACTAGCTTTTGGCATCATACATCTCAAACCTTACTTCTCCTTTAACAACCATATGCATCTAATGCTGAACATCATAGGCCTGTTATCCTAGTGCAACATCTGATCCCTGTACCTTATGCCACAATCTCAGGTGAACTGACAGGGTGGGGAGGAGTATTATTCCTGGAAGCCATTCCCAAACCAGGTGGCTAGCAATGCCTTACCTATACATGGAAATGACTGAGATCAACATAAATATATAGCACTGGGCTAGACAGTCCATCATCAACTTGGTGCCACCATCACTTCTTTTAAGTCAGATAATTACTTTTACTACTATGACTCCAAGGTAGAGTTAGCCAGTAAGAAAATTTGAACAAGATTGGAAGGTGGGTAGAAGTAAGGTAAAATAATAGCCATTTTTTTCAGGTTGCAACAGTCATACATGGATTTGCAATTTTTCTGCAAGCTCCACTCTGAGGTTTTACAGAAACTGCAATTCATAGCCTTTCCACAAACTCTTACTTCACAGTCATAATGGCAAGATATGGTAGTTTCTTAGACTGTCTTGTAATCAGTGGCTTCTCCCAGCCCCACCCCCAGGCTAGAGGTATGGATGTACGAATATTACCTGGATTCCTAGACAGAGGCTAATGGTTTAGCTGGAAGGACAGGGACTTTGAAAGAATAAGATTACCGCCGGGCGTGGTGGCTCACACCTGCAATGCCAGCACTTTGGGAGGCCAAGGCGGGCGGATCACATGAGGCCAGGAGTTTGAGACCAGCCTGGCCAAGATGGCAAAACCCCATCTCTTCTAGAAATACAAAACTGAGCCAGGCATGGTGGTGCATGTCTGTAATTCCAGCTACTCAGAGGGCTGAGGCACAAGAATTGCTTGAACCTGGGAGATGGAGGTTGTAGTGAACCAAGATTGCACCACTGCACTCCAGCCTGGGCAACAGAGACTCCATCTCAATCAATCATCAATCAATCAATCAACCAATCAATCAAATATGTAGGAAAGATGATAGGGCCAAAAAAACCCAAGTCATTCTTGAAGAAGAACAAGAGGGGAAGATTTGCCCTACTAGATATGAAAATAAAGGCTGCCCTATCAGCCATCAAGACAAAATTACAGTAATAAAAAAAAAGTATGGTATTGGTGCAAGAGTAGACTGATGAAATAGAAGAAAAAGCCCAGAAACAAATGTAGGTAGATACGGTGCTGTGGTCTAAATGTTTATATCCCCCCAAAATGCATACATTGACATCTTCCTCCCCAAGGTGATGGGAAGTGGGGCCTTTGGGAAGTGATGGGGTCAAGAAGGTGGCACCCTCATGAACGGGATTAGTGCTCTTATAAGAAGAAGCCTGCAAGACAACCCTCACCCCTTCCACCATGTGAGGACACAGCAAGAAGCTGCCATTTCAGAGCCAGAAAGCAGGCCCTCACCAGACACCAAATTCGCCTTGATTTTGGACTTCCCAGCCTCCAGAACTATGGGAAATAAATTTCTGTTGTTTTTAAGCTACCCAGTTTATGGTATTTTGT
The DNA here is from genome assembly GCF_000951045.1 of Mandrillus leucophaeus. NCBI lineage: Eukaryota > Metazoa > Chordata > Mammalia > Primates > Cercopithecidae > Mandrillus > Mandrillus leucophaeus. The sequence continues at coordinate 896,352 of NW_012104532.1, forward strand.
GATAGCAGCCCAGGTGAACTAAAATATACGGAAGCTGGTTTTATGACAGAACAGATGTTATAGTTTAATAGGAAAAGGATGGACCACAACAAATGATACCAGCACAATTGGTTGTCCATATGGAAAAAAGTTAAAATTTATTCCTCCTGCATGCCCTACATAAAAATCCATTTAAAGTAGCTTAAACACAAATGTGAAAGGTGAAACTATAACAAAAATTAGGACATGATATAGGATAATACAGAATAATAATTTCATAATTTAGGTCCTCAGGGTAGAGAGAGACTTATTAAATAAGGGACAAAACGGCACCTACCTTTAAAAAAAAAAAAATGGTCAGGTGAGCACACAGGCTCGCACATAACGTCAGCTACCCATGAGACTGAGGTAAAAGGATCACTTAAGCCTAAAAGTTCGAGGCTGCAGTGAGCCATGATCACAGCACTACACTCCAGCCTGGGTGACAGAGTGAGACCTCAACTCTAAAAAAAAAAAAGAAAGAAAGAAAGAAAGAAAGAAAGTACATGAAGTAATTAAGAACTTCTGGTTTTCAAGAGACTTCATAAAGAATGAGAAAAAACAAGACACAAACTTGGAGATGACAATTGCAACACATATTACAAAGGATTAATTTCCAGAACATAGAATGCTTATAAATCAATAAGAAAGAGAAAAATAGCCCCAAAGGAAATAGATGAAAACCCGGAATTCCACTGAAGATCAAAGACAAATGTGTAATAAACATGAGAACATGCTTAACACAATTGAGAATTAAGGAAATGCAAATTAAAATCACAAAGCCTAAATTAAAAGTTTAAACGAACAGACGCAATGCCCTACCATTCCACGCTTACCAATTGGGCAACAATTAAAGCACTGACAGTCCCAAGTGCTAGTGAGCGTGTGAAGCAAAAGAGATTCAAATATTGCAAATGGGAATGGAAACTGATATCACTACTAGTTGTTAGGTACTAATTAATAATGTTGAACACGCATATACTCTATGACCCCCAGTCCCAGTGAGGTTATTACCAAAAAAGTGGTAATATTAATTACCAAAAAAGTGGAAGCATTCTCTGTGTCCATAATAAGTAGAGTGGATTTATGTATTGTGATATATTGACACTGGGCTACTATACCACAGCTGAAATAAATGAACAACAGTGATATTCATCAACATTAATTAACTTCAAAAATATAAATTTGAAGGAGAAAAAATCAGGTCACTGAAGAATATATATAATACAATATGATTCCATTTGTATACATTCTAAAAGTAGAAGAAATAATAATAAATTGCTTTAAAATACATGTGGTAAAAACTATACGGAAAAGTAATCGAATAATCAACATAAAATTCAGAATAGCAGTTACATGGGGACTGCAACAGAATGCACTTAAACAGCAGCCAAAGGGAGCATCCCAGGCATTAGATAATGTTCAAATTGTTCACCAAAGTGCTGGGCACCGTATTCTTTAACATATGTTTTGTTTTGTTTTGTTTTTAGACAAGGTTTTGCACTGTTGCCAGGCTGGAGTACAGTGGCATAATCAGGACTCACTGCAGCCTAGACCTCCCCAGCTCAAGTGATCCTCCCGCCTCAGCACCCCCCGAGGAGCTGTGACTACAGGTGTACACCATCACATCCAGCTAATTTTTTTTAATTTTAGTAAATTAAATTAATTTTTTTTTAAATTTTAATTTTAGTTGCTCAGGCTGGTCTCAAATTCCTGAGCTCAAGCAATCCTCCTGCCTTGGCTTCCCAAAGTGCTAGGATTACAGGCATGTGTGGTAGCTAACGTATGTTTTACATATTATTTATGTATGACACACAATAAAAGCAAACACACAAAGGGTTGAAGCAAGTGTTGGAGACTGAGGGCCCAAAAAAGTTCCATTTACATAATAAAACTGGTGTGTTTTAACAGTAACTATGCCAGCTCTAAAGGGTATTGGCAGGCCAGACAATTTGAAGAGAAAAAGGATACATTAATCTAATCATACGTTTATTAACTTGTTTTCTTAATATACAATTTTAAATCAGAAGTTATTATTTGTAGACTTATTAAAAAGAGAACATGGCTTAAAATGTCCAGAATTGATGAATCATCAGATACAGAAAGCACAATTAATCCTTAGAAGGGGAAGTAAAAATGAAATTCCAAGCCAGGCGCGGTGGCTCATGCCTGCAATCCCAGCACTTTGGGAGGCCAAGGCGGGTGGATCACGAGGTCAGGAGATCGAGACCATCCTGGCTAACACAGTGAAACCCCGTCTCTACTTAAAAAAATACAAAAAAATTAGCCGGGCCTGGTGGCGGGCGCCTGTAGTTTCAGCTACTCGGGAGGCTGAGGCAGGAGAATGGCATGAACCCGGGAGGCGGAGATTGCAGTGAGCGAAGATTGTGCCACTGCACTCCAGCCTGGGTGACAGAGAGAGACTCCGTCTCAATAAATAAATAAATAAATAAATAAATAAATAAATAAATAAATATTTAAAAAAAGAAATTCCACCCAGGATGGCCACAAAATTTATCATTCTAACTAGGATATTTTTGAGAGTAAATAGAGCACTATTCATAATTCTGAAAGGGTGCCAGGTGTAAACCAGGACTGTCCAGGGAAAATCAGTAATATATCACCCCCGGGAGAAATAGCACAGAAGGTGTTCCTGCGCATTCAAGGGAAACGGAGATGGACTTCCTGGAGGACGCACGCTCAGGGCAGTGGCCTTGAGGCCTCCAAGCCGGATTGGCACTAGGCCTTTCAGGTTACCCGAGAGCAAAGAAAAGCGGTATCAGGATAGCACAGAGCAAAGAAGATAAAGAAGATCAAGAGCCCAACAGGTGTCCGGTCCCCGGGTGCGACGGCCAGGGCCACATCACCGGGAAGTACGCGTCCCACCACAGCGCCTCTGGGTGCCCCTTGGCGGCCAAGCGGCAGAAGGACGGGTACCTGAATGGCTCCCAGTTCTCCTGGAAGTCGGTCAGAACGGAAGGCATGTCCTGCCCCACGGCTGGGTGCGACGGCTAGGGCCACATCAGCGGCAGCTTCCTCACACACCGCAGGCAGTTCCTGTCTTCTGTGCAACAGAAAAGCACCCCTATTTATACATACGGATCCCAGTGTCTCCCAGAACCCTGCATGAGGACAGGGGCCTTGGCTGCTCACCAGGACCTCTCAGGGCCCAGCAGGCCGGGGAGTTCCTCCTTAGGTGTACGGAACCGGTGGTGTCACGGAGGCGCCTCACCCTTCCCAGTGAGTGTGCTCCTGCGCGTGCGGCCCCCTGTCCGGTCCAGGTTTGATGATTACAAAGAACTCCACGTGAACTTCCTTCTGCAGACAGCTCCATGCCCTTGTGCAATCAGATCTTCAGGATCTATTCCTGGAAACAACAATGCTAGCTTTAAAATTTTGACAGATCGTGCCAAAATGCCCTCCAAAAAAGCTTCTACTTTCCCTAACCTTTCGCCATTAACAAAGTATTTTAAAACTTAAAAGAAAAAAAAAAAGAAAGAAAGAAAAAAGAAAAAGAAGAAAAGAAAAAAAACAGCAGTCACAGATAAAAAGTACTGATTGCCAGTACTTGCTGACAGTAGACTTCTCAACAGCAACAATAGATGCCAGGATAAGATGGGGAAATATGGGCCGGGTGCGGTGGTTCATGCTTGTAATCCCAGCACTTTAGGACGCTGAGGCAGGTGGATCACGAGGTCAGGGGATGGAGACCATCATGGCTAACGCAGTGAAACCCTGTACCCCGTCGCTACTAAAAACACATAAAATTAGCCAGGCATGCTGGCGGGCGCCTGTAGTCCCAGCTACTCGGGGGGCTGAGGCAGGAGAATGGCGTGAACCCAGGAGGCAGAGATTACACCACTGCACTCCAGCCTGGGCGACAGAGCAAGACTCCGTCTCAAAAAAAAAAAGGAAAATATTTTCAAATTACTTAAAGAAAATAATAGTCAACCTAGAATTCCATCCCCAGCTAGATGTTATAAGGAAGAAAATGACTTTTGCTTAAACGAAGAAAGAGTGTTTGTTACCATTACATACCAATGTGCAAAGAACTAAAGGATATACTTCAGGGAGAAGAAAACTGAATATAGAAATAGGAACCAGGAGCAATAAACAGCGATGAGTGAACAAATTGGTAGAGTCCAAGATAAATCTAAATAAGCCATGCCATCATAAAACAACATGAATTTTTATAATACAAAATGTAAGGATATTGAAATAAGATACATTAAAAAACTTAAAACAATATGTAAGCTAGGAAGAAAATGATCATACTTCAAGTATCAAATAGTTCCTACATTATCTGGGAAAAATATAAAGATGTTGAATAACTGCTACCTTGTTAAGTAAAGAATACATATATATGTTAAACATTTAAGAATAACACTAAAAGAATAGAAATAGAATTCACAGCTTTCAAATTAGTAGAGGTAAAAAAAGTAAAACAAATCAACCCAATAGGAGACAAGAAATGGGGGGAAAAAAAGAGGAAAAGCTGACTGTGCACAGTGGCTCATGCCTGTAGTCCCAGGACTTTGGGAGGCTAAGATGGGCAGATCACCTGGGGTCAGGAGTTCAAGACCAGCCTGGCCAACATGGTGAAACCCCATCTCCACTAAAAATACAAAATCAGCTAGGCATGGTAGCATGTACCTGTGGTCCCAGGTGCTTGGGAGACTGAGGCAGGTGACTCGCTTGAACCCAGGAGGCAGAGGTTGCAGTGAGCTGAGATGGCACCACTGCACTCCAGCCTGGGTAACAAGAGCAAAACTCCGTCTCAAAAAAA
>NW_012104532.1:901205-907449 GCF_000951045.1 Mandrillus leucophaeus
AAAAAAAAAAAAAAAAAAAGAGGAAAAGCAGAGCACTAGAAAGAACAAAAGTAATATAAATTAGTTCTATATGTCATGTATATTAACGAAAATGAGATAATCAATACAACATATCAGTAATCACAGTACATTAAAAAATGCTAAAGGATTTACTCAGCAGATAGAGATTCTCTGATTAGATTAAAAAATAAAAGCTATATGTATACTGTTTATAAAAGACCCACACCTAAAACTCAAGGATTCAAAAAAGCTAAAACTTTTATTTAATGATAAAAGATAAACTAGGCAAATATTAATCAAAAGAAAGCTGTTGTAACCAATCTCTGGCAAAATATATTTTAAGTCCAAAGCATTATTAGAAATAAAGAGCCACGGCTTGGTGTGGCAACTCACACCTGTAATCCTAGCTCTTTGGGAGGCCAAGGCAGGCGGATCACTTGAGGTCAGGAGTTCAATACCAGCCTGGCCAACATGGTGAAACTCCGTCTCTACTAAAAATAAAAAAGAAATTAGCCAGGTCTAGTGGTTCATGCCTGTAGTTCTAGCTACTTAGGAGGCTGAGGCAGGAGAATTGCTTGAACCCAGGAGGCAGAGGTTGCAGTGAGTCGAGATCATGCCATTGCACTTCAGCCTGGGCTGTCTCAAAAAAAAAAAAAAAATAGAAATTAAGAAAAAAAGGAATAACGAGTCACTATATTATAATTAAAGGAGATAATCACAAAGGTCGAACATTTCGGAACTTATATGCTTTCAGTTAACACAACCTCAAAATATATTAAGCAAAAATTAAATATAAAAAGCAAAAACTGAGAGAATTATAAGACAAAATTTAAAATCTACAAGCATAGTAGGAGAGGTTAACATCTCTTAGAAATTGGAATTTGAAATTGAATTAGAAATAGAAGTATCCAAGAGACAAAAAACCAAGTTAGGCTGTAGATTAAACACGGTAAGTTTAATCTAATGAACATATGCACAACTCCACAACCAACACCTACAGAATACACATTTTTTAAGCTTCATGAACATTTTGAAAATTGATTTTGTACTACAATACAAAGCAAATCAAGAACCAATATCATGTAGACTGCATTCTGTCATCACAATTCAATTAAATTCAAAATCAATAACAGCACAATTTAAAAAATCTAATATGTTTGGGAAATGTAAAAACACACTTCTGAACAACAAATGGATCAAAGAAAAAATCATAATGAAGATTAGAAAATATTTATAACTTAATAAAATTCTTTGTGTCAAAATTTGTGGAATGTAGCTAAAAGCAGTAATTAGAGGAAAAGTCATACAAGCATATATTGAAAGAAACTGGAAATTAATTGAATAAATATCAGATTCAAGATTTTCTATAAACTACATCAGAGTAAATACAAAGAAAATAGAAGGAAATAATAAAGAAAGGAACAACTATCAATAAAATAGAAAACAAAGAAACAATAGAAGGGATAATCAAGTCTGGTTCTTTGAAAATACCAATAGACAGAAATTTGATCTGATTGATCAAAGTAAGAAACGGCACAAATAAATAATATTAGCAATTAAATAACTACAGATACAATAGATACTTTAAAAATAATAAGTAAATACTATGAGCAAGATTAGCCAATAAATTGGGTGAAATGAACATTTTCACAGAGCAAAAACACTTACCAAAACTGACTAAGGGCCAGGTGTGGTGGCTCATACCTGTAATCCCAGCACTTTGGGAGGCCGAGGCAGGAGGATTGCTTGAATCCAGGAGGTTGAAACCAACCTGGGCAACAGAGTGAGACCTTGTCTCTACAAATATATAAATTTTTTTAAATAAGCAGGGCATAGTGGTGCATGCCTGTAGTCCCAGCTACTCGGGAAGCTGAGGCAGGAGGACCATGGCACTGCAGCCTGGGCAACAGAGCAAGACCCTGTCTCAAGGAAAAACAAAAAAACTGACTTAGAAATAGAGGATCTGAATAAACAAATAATCGTTAAAGGAATTAAATTCATGTTTTAGAAATCTATCCCCACCTACACAAACACACAATATGTGGTCCAGGTGATTTTACAAGTTAGCTCTACCAAACATTCAAAAAACAGACAACCAACTTCATGTAAACGATTCCAAAGAACAGGAAAAGAAGGAAAATCTTCAAACTATTTTATGAGGTAAATATAACCTTGATACCAAAATGAAACAAGAAAAATATAAGAAAGGAAAATTACAGCACAATCTCACTTTTGAACAATTTGAGATGCAATAATCTTAAATAAAATGTTTTCAAACCAAGCGCTCGCTACACATGTACTAAAATTAGAACAACACAGAGTAGATTAGCATGGCCTCTGTGCAGGGATGACACACACATCTCACCCCAGTTAAAATGGCTTCTACCCAAAAGTCAAGCAATAACAAATGCTAGTGAGGTTGTGGAGAAAAGGGAGCCCTCGAACGCTATTGGTGGGAATGTAAATTAGTACAAGCACTATGGAAAATAGTTTGGAGGTTCCTCAAAAAACTAAAAACAGAGCCACCATATGATCCAGCAATCCCACTGCTGGGTATATTCCCAAAATAAAGGAAAATAGTACATTGAAGAGATATCTGCACTCCTATGTTTGTTGCAGCACTATTCACAATAGCTAAGATTCAGTGTCAATTAACAGATGAACGTATAAAGAAAATGTGGTACATATACACAATGGAGTACTATTCAGTCACAAAAAAGAATGAGATCCAGTCATTTGCAACAACATGGGTGGAACTGGAGGTCATTTTGTTAAGTGAAATAAGCCAGGCATGGAAAGACAAACATCGCATGTTCTCATTTATTTGTGGGATCTAAAAATCAAAACAACTGAACTCATGAACATAAAGAGTAGAAGGATGGTTACCAGAGGCTAAGAAGTGGTAGCCGGGGACTGATGGGGAGGTGGTGATGGTTAATGCATACAAAAAAATAGAAAGAATGAATAAGGGCTGGGCGTGGTGGCTCACACCTGTAATTCCCATCTCTACTAAAAATACTAGTATTAGCCGGGCGTGGTGCCGTGTGCCTGTAGTCCCAGCTACTTGGCAGGCTGAGGCAGGAGAATTGCTTGAACCTGGGAGGTGGAGGTTGCAGTGAGCCAAGATCACGCCACTGCACTCCAGCCTGGGCAACAGAGCTACGATTTTGATAGCACAACAGGGTGACTGTAGTCAATAATAACTTAATTGTACATTTTAAATTAAAGAGTATAATTGAATTGTTTGTAACTCAAAGGATGAATGCTTGAGGGGATGGATACCCCATTCTCCATGACCTGCTTGTTTCACATTGCATGCCTGTATCAAAAATCTCACATACCCCATAAATATATATACCTACTCTGTACCCACAAAAATTAAAAATTAAAAATTAAAAAAAAATTCTTTTAAGTTCACAAACCAATACAGCATTATGTACTACAATAACAACAACCAAGATAAACCAATGAGGCTTATTTCAGGAATAAAAGAATGGTTTAACATTAGAAAATCTGTTAACATAATTAACAGGAATAGATCAAAAAGAGAAATTATATATAGAAAAATTATTTGAAAAAACTAAGGGCTGGGTGTATATCCATTTGTGATCTATGCTATGGTTTGACTGTCACTGCCAAAACTCATGTTGGAACCTTAATTCTCATGCATCAATATTGGGAGGTGGTACCTTTAAGAGGTGATTAGGCTATTACTATAGATTAGCATCTTTCTCTAGAAACTCGATTAATTCCTGGGAAGGGATTCATTTCCCCAAGCAGATTTTGTTTCTGTTTTTCTTTCTGAACCAGAGTCTCGTTGTGTTACCCAGGCTGGAGTGCTGTAGTACAGTCATAGCTCACTGCAGCCTCAAATTTCCGGGCTCAAGTGATCCTCCTGTCCCAGAGTAACTGGGACTACAGGTGCACACCACCACACCTGGCTAGTTTTTTTATTTATTTATTTTGTATAGAGATGAGGTTTTGCCATGCTACCTAGGCTGGTCAAACTCCTGAACTCAAGCAATCCACCTGCCTCAGCCTCCCAAAGTGCTCCCAAAGGATTACAGGCGTGAGCCACCATGCCCGGCCTAGCAGGTTGTTATAAAGCAAGGTTGCCTCTCCTGTTTGGTCTCTCAGCACATACCCGCTTCCCCTTCCGCTTTCCCACCATGTTATGACACAGCATGAGGCCCTCACCAGAAGCCACCCAGATACTGGTGCCACACCTCTTGGACTTCCCAGCTTCCAGAACCGTGAGTCAAGTAAACCTCTTTTCTTTACAAATTACCCATTCTCAGGGATTCTATTATAACAACACGAAATGGACTAAGACTATATATATAAATATATATTTTTTTAATTCTTAGCAAATTAAGACTTGAAAAAAAACTTTGTAACTTTAAAAGGGTGTATCTATAAAAACTTAAAGCAACCATCATACTTCATGGGCAAAATTCTCCTCAAAGCATTATCTTCAAAGTTAGGATCAAGAGCTGCCTATTCTTACCTCCTGTATTGACCATTATTCTGGAGGTCACAGCCAGTGTGTGAAGACTAGAAAGAAAATCAAAGCTGAAAAGTCTTTAAAGGAAAAAATGAAATTGTCGTTCTCTACAGTTTATAGCATTGTCCATAAAGAAAAACCAAGAGGAGGCCAGCATGCCGATAGTCCAGCTGCTCAGGAGGCTAAGGCAGGAGGCTTGCTTAAGCTCAGGAGTCCAAACGTGCAGTGAGCTATAATCGTGCCACTGCACTCCAGCCTGGGAGATAGAGTGAGACCCCGTGTCTTAAAAAAAAAAAAAAATTCCAAGAGAAGCACCTTAGAAAAGTGAGAAAAGGCTGGGTGCAGTTGCTTATGCCTGTAATCCCAGCACTTTGGGAGGCAGAGGTGGGCAGTTCACTTGAGGCCAAAAGCTTGAAACCAACCTGGCCAACGTGGTGAAACACCATCTTTACTAAAAATACAAAAATTAGCCAGGTATAGTGGCACGCACCTGTAGTCCCAGCTACTCAGGAGGCTGAGGCAGGAGAATCACTTGAACCTGAGAGAAGGAGGTTGCAGTGAGCTGAGATTGTGCCACTGCAGACAGAATGAGACTCTGTCTCAAAAAAAAAAGTGACAAAGGTGCTGGATAAATTATTCGTGTGCAAAAATCAACTGTGCTCCTATAATAAGCACATGAGTGATTTTAAAATGTAATTTTTTAAAAATTTCATTTAAAATAGCCAAAAACCTGTATGATACCTAAAATTGAATTCAACAAAAGTTATGCAAAATATTTCCAGAGGAAAAAATGTATAACTTTATTAAGACTTTTAAAAACCTAAAAAAAAAAAGAAAGAGAAATTATGTTCATGAATGGGAAGTCCCAGGTTCATAAAGATGGCAAACCTCTCTCCAAATAGTGGATCAATATAATGCAAATGCAAACAAAATGTCAACTGTGTGTGTGCATGCACACAATCTGACAAACTGCTCTTACAATTTATATGGAGGAGCTCAGGCCCTAAATAGACAAGTCAATTTTGGAGAACAAAGTGGGATGACTTACCCTATGAGATAGCAGGACATTTTATAAATTATAGTAATTAGCACAGTGTGGTATTGGCATAGGGATAGAAAAATAAACCGATGGCACAGAACTGAGCCCAGAAACAAGTCTAAGCCTTTGAGGAAACCTCGTCTATGGCAGAGATGGTATTACAATTCAGGCTGGGAAGGGGTGATAGTCTAGTCAATAATAATGTTGGGAATATTGGTTCCTCAAATGAGGAATAGAGGGAAAAAATAGATTCTTACATCACACAATAGACAAAAAGCAATTTCAGGTGAATTAAAGACCCAAATGTAAAAAGCAAAGTTTAAAACTTTCAGAAGAAATTATAGAAAAAAATATCTGTATTATGACTTCAGAGAAAGGTTTTTTAATTTTTATTTATTTATTTATTTTTTGATAAAGTTTAACTCTGTCACCCAGGCTGGAGCACAGTGGCACAATCTCGGCTCACTGCAACCTCCGCCTTCCGGGCTCAAGCAATTCTCTTGCCTCAGCCTCCTGAGTAGGTGGGATTACAGGTGCATGCCTTCCATGCCCAGCTAATTTTCGTATTTTTTGTAGAGATGGGATTTCGCCATGTTGGCCAGGTTGGTCTCAAACTCTTGACCTCAAGTGATTCACCTGCCTTGGCCTCCCAAAATACTGGGATCACAGGTGTGAGCCACTGTACCCGGCCAGAAAAAGTT
>NW_012104532.1:907779-915710 GCF_000951045.1 Mandrillus leucophaeus
CAGCCTCCCAAAGTGCTGGGATTACAGGCCTGGCCCAGAAAAAATTTTTTAAGTAATCATAAAGCAGAAAAGAAAAGATTGTTAAATCTGATGACAGACAATGCCCTTAACAGAGTGAAAAGATGAAGCACAGTGTTTCTTATAAAGTGAAATATGCACCATCCCTATGATCCAGCAGTTCCACTTTGAGGTATTTACCCAAGAGAAATGAAAACATGTCCACAAAAAGACAGGTACAAGGATGTTTATAGCCATTTTCCTCACAGCGGCCAAAATCTGAAACAATCTACATGTCCAGCAACAGGAGAATGGATAAACATATTGTGGTATATTTATACAATGGCCATCTTCTTAACAATAAAAATGAAATCTTTATAACAACATAGATGAATCTTGAAAACATTATGCTGAGCACAAGAAGCCAGACACACTTACTGTATTCTTTCTATTACATTAAGTTTTAAATCAGGCAAAATTACTGTATATTAATAGTAAAAGAAGTCAAGCCAGTAGTTGTCAGGGAAAGGGCACAGAAGGTCTTGCTAGGATGGTGGAAATGTTCTATAACATAATGGAGAAGTGGGTTCATAGCTGCATGTATTTGTCAAAAGCCATCAAACTAGGCAAGGCGCGGTGGCTCACACCTGTAATCCCAGCACTTTGGGAGGCCAAGGTGGGTAGATCACCTGAGGTCAGGAGTTCGAGACCAGCCTGACCAACACAGTGAAACCCCATCTCTACTAAAAATACAAAATTAGTTGGGCGTGTGGTGCACGCCTGTAATCTCAGCTACTTGGGAGGCTGAGGCTGCAGAATTGCTTGAACCTGGGAGGCAGAGGTTGCAGTGAGTGAAGATCATGCCATTGCACTCCAGCCTAAGCAATAAGAACGAAACTCTGTCTCAAAACAAAACAAAACAAAAAACAAAACAAAAAAGAAAAAGCCATCAAACTGTAGCAATTAAGATTTGTGTATATAACTATATTTTAAAAATCTCGGCCGGGCGAGGTGGCTCACGCCTGTAATCCCAGCACTTCGGGAGGCCAAGGCGGGTGGATCACAAGGTCAGGAGATCGAGACCATCCTGGCGAACACGATGAAACCCTGTCTCTACTAAAAATACAAAAAATTAGCTGGGTGTGGTGGCAGGCACCTGTAGTCCCAGCCACTTGGGAGGCTGAGGCAGGAGAATGGCGTGGACCTGGGAGGCAGAGGTTGTGGTGAGCCAAGATCGCGCCACTGCACTCCAGCCTGGGCGACAGAGCAAGACTGTCTCAAAAAACAATAAATAAATCTCAAATCCACTCCCCCAACCCACCACAAAAAGAAAAACTATAGCCAGGGAAAAGGCATTTGCCTGATAAGAGATTCATGTGCAAAATCCATAAAGAACTGCCACAAATCAATTCCTAGGAAAAAGTGTCAAATAGAATAGTCAGAAGAATACAAACAGGCAATTTACAGAAGGGAAAACATTTGGAAAGATGCTCAACCTCACTACTAATGAGGAAAATAACACAATAGCACTTCATACCCATTGGATCCACAAAGTTGTTGAAATCTAAGGATACTAAACACTGGTGAGACTGTGGAGCAACTGGAATTCAAATAGCGTGCTCTGCTTGTGGGAACGTGGACAGGCAGCGTCTAGGAAAAGTGAAGAGGTCCCTCTCTTGTGATCCAGCCATTCCTGGCAGATGTGTCTTTAGCTGGGGCGCATTTGTTTCTCTCATGTGCACAAGGGGAACCCTCACCGCACCACTGTTTGTAACCAAAAAAAAATGGAGGATGGACAGAAATACAAAAAAGAAAACATAGAGGCCAGGTGTGGTGGCTCATGCCTGTAATCCTAGCACTTTGGGAGGCCAAGGCGGGCAGATCACAAGGTCAGGAGTTCAAGATCAGCCTGGTCAACATGATGAAACCCCGTTTCTACTAAAAATACAAAAATTAGCCAGGTATAGTGGTGTGCACCTGTAATTCCAGCTACTCAGAAGGCTGAGGCAGGAGAATCGCTTGAATCTGGGAGGCGAAGGTTGCAGTGAGCCAAGATCGCGCCATTGCACTGTAGCTCTGGGCAACAGGGGAAGACTCCATCTCGGCAAAAAAAAAAAAAAAAAAAAAAAAAAAATTAGCCAGGCATGGTGGCAGGTCCCTGTAATCCCAGCTATTTGGAGGCTGAGGCAGGAAAATCGCTTGAATCCTGGAGGCGTAGGCTGCAGTAAATGAAGATCACACCATTGCACTCCAGCCTGTGTGACAGAGACTCCGTCTAAAAAAAAAAAAAAAAGGCATATGGGTCTGGGGAAAGGCAAACTAAATGTCTATCATGCCTATCAACAGGGGAATGGATACAGTATGGTATGTCCACATAACAGAATAAAAATCATCAGTGAAAATGAATGAATTATGGGGTACACACAATGTCACAACAAAATGTTTTAAAACACGGGTTACAGTAAACTGCAAACAGTATATTTCCATTTATATAAAGTTTGAAAACACAGCAAAACTAAACAATCTATTGTTTAGGGATACAATATATTTGGTATAAGTATAAAGAAAGCATAAAAATCACACACACAATTCAGGATAATGGTTACTGAGGAAAGGGGAAGGGCTGAGGAGGGCCTCAGAGGGGACCTTCAAACAAATGGTTATATTCTTTTCCCTAAATTGAGTGGTGGGTACGTAGGTATTTGCTGTTTTCGCTAATCCTTAGACACTGCACATATTTTATAAATATATGTAAATATTTATACATGTAATGACAGCAAGTTTTATAGATGTGCATTGAAACTTAGAGGCCTTCAATCATGTTTATATCTTTAAAAAAGCATCTGAAGCAAATATGGCAAGTGGTAAGACTGGACAAAGTTGGGTCGTGGATAACAGGTGTTCATTAGTCTTTTAAAATATGTAATAGGGGCTGGGCACAGTGGCTCACGCCTGTAATCCCAGCACTTTGGGAGACTAAGGCAGGCGGATCACCTGAGGTCAGGAGTTGGAGAGCAGCCTGGCTAACATGGTGAAACCCCATCTCTACTAAAAATACAAAATTAGCCGGGCGTGGTGGTACATGCCTGTAATCCCAGCTACTTGGGAGGCTGAGGCAGGAGGATTACTTGAACTTGGGAAGTGGAAGTTGCAGTAAGCCAAGATTGCACCATTGCACTCCAGCCTGGGCAACAAGCGTGAAACTCCGTCTCAAAATAAATAAATAAATATAAAAATTTTAACAGCAAACGTTCTTTAAAAAGAAAAACAATACCCCTATTTGAAAATAAAGATTTCTCTGTTCTCATTCGTTTCTAGCCTGGTGGGGGAGATTAAGACAATAATCAAATAATAGTTCTTATGAAATATAACTACTAACTGAGCTGTGTTCTAAAGACAATGGAATCACTCCAGGGGAGTAAAAAATAAAGGAATTTGACCCAGGCTGGAGTGTCAGGTCGGTAGAGTGGGAGTCGGGGCCAGTGGGGGAAGCAGACACACAGATGGTTCAGCAGTGGGCAGTGAGGAAGACGCCGGGGGAGGAGAGGAAGGGCTGCTCCCTGAAGCCTTCTGCCAAAGGGGATGACCTAGCAGAATTCCAAATGATAAGGCTTAGACAAAGGAAGAAAGCAATAAGAGTGTTCTGTGCACTGAGGGCATCATGTGCTAAGGCAAAGAGATGTGAGAGAAGAAAGTCAATCTGGAGGCATCTGAGTAGTCCAGGAGGCTGGAAAATGGGGTTGGGGTGGAGTGGGGTGGTGTGAATAAGGGGCAGGATACGAGGCCAGCAGCCAGGACTTGTCATGGAGGCCTGTATTCCATGCAAGGTGGGGACTAAGCAGGGGCGTGACATCATCTGAATGACAGAGAGTGGATTGAGAGGGAGAGCCTGAAGGCAGGGCATCCAGCTGGTGGCTCTGCAGTGATGTAAGGGAGAAAAGATGGAGCCTGAAGCAAGGCATAAATGAGAAGGTTATGGCGCCTAGGGCTATTCCCGAACCAGGATAGGGTAGTGTGTCAGAAGCCAGGGAGGATGAAGCTCAACCATGTCAAAAGCTGCAGAGAGACTGCTGAAGCTTGGAACTTAAAGGATTGCCTTGATGTGTCAACTAGGAGATGAGAACAGCTGCTGTGGAATGAGGTGGGGTGGACGCAGAAGTCAGCCTGCAGTGCTGTGGGCGTTACATGTCAAAGGCTGGGAGACAGGGCTGGAGAAGGCAGCCTCAGGCCAAGGATGGGGGCTCAGCCCTCTCTTCCATAGTCTTCTACTCCCTGCCCCAGTCCCAACCTGAGCTCACTCCAAGCAATCAACGTGAAAACAAAGGGAGAGTGTCTAGCAGAGGTCTTTCCCATCCTCAGAGCAAGGAAGTCTCGGTCCCAAGGTCAATGCTAAAGAGGAACTTGCTTGGTGGTGCAGGTCATGGGGCCGGCAAGATTCCTGATAAACAGGAGAGGATGGTGGCACCGGGGGTGGGTGTGTGGGGTTTCGTGAAGTGATTTGGCACGAGGGTCAAGAGGAGGCCAAAGATAAACAATCTTGTGGAAATGAAATGGTGATAATTTACAAGGGCAAATTGTTTTACATTCCAGCAGAGTTGGCTCCCCAGCCGAACTCTTCCTGCAGAAGTTGAGGTGGTGTGTGAGTCATTGTTATAAATAGACCAGTCAACTGAATGTCATCGGAAAGGACACAGTCCCACGAGTATAACCTTGGAGGGCGCAAATCCAGAGCTTGGATCCAGAGCTTGTTCCAACAAGAGGGCAGAGGGAGAGCTTGGGGCGGGGGGGGGGTGCTGCCCAGGAGAGGAAGCAGACGCTGAAGAAGGGGGTTCCAGCTCAAGCAGCGGGCCGATGCAGAGGACTGGCAGAAGCAAGTGTCCTGCATGGCTCAGTAGAGCCCAGCTCTCAGCTGCCTACCTGCTAACTCAGGCTGGGCCATCTCACTTTCTCTATCTACTTGAGCTGCCGTAACAGAATACCACAGAACTGGGGGGCTTACACAGCAGAAATTGATTTCTTACAGTTCTGGAGGCAGGCAGCCCAAGATGAAGGTGCTGGCAGGGCTAGTTTCTGGCAAGGGCTCTTCTTTGGCTAGCAAATGGCCACCTTCTTGCTGTGTCCCCACATGGCCTCGTCTCTGCGTGTGGAGAGAGACCTCTCTGGTGTCTCTTCCTCTTCTTAGAAGGACACCAGTCCTATGGGACTAGGGTCCCAGCCATATGAATGTATTTAACCTTTATTACCACCTAAAAGCTGCTATCTCCAAATGTCGTCCCATGGGGAGTTAGGGCTTCAGCAGATGAACTTGGGCAGGGGACACAACTCAATCTATAACACTCGCCTTCTAGACATTCTTCCAAAGAATTCCGACTCTTCTAGAATCCCAAGATACTCCATTAACCAAAGCACAAGAAAATACAATTCCCAAGTGGCATCAGCTCATTGATTCATTCATTCATTCCTCATCATGGATGTGAAGGTCCTGATGAACACTGGGGACACAGAAAGGCCTTGCCTTCACATTCATAATGACTTCAAAACAGGGGCCCTGAACTCTTAGGAAACCTCTGGAAGAGGAGAATGTCATAGACATCAAGCACTGTCCCTCGAGGAAATCTGAGTCCAGCCACACCTGGGGTGAAAGAGGTCGCCCAGAGTCTTTCCTGCCCTCCCCTAACCCGGGTCAGGCTGAGTGCCCCCATCTTAGCTCCCCAGGCCCCTGTACTTCATCTTTTTTTTTTTTTTTTTTTTTGAGACAGAGTTTTGCTGTGTTGCCCAGGCTGGAGTGCAGTGGCATGATCTCGGCTCACTGCAACCTCCGCCTCCTGGGTTCAAATACTTCTCCTGCCTCAGCCTCCTGAGTAGGTGGGACTACAGGTGCATGCCACCACACCCAGCTAATTTTTGTATTTTTAGTAGAGACAGGGTTTCACCATATTGGTCAGGCTGGTCTTGAACTCCTGACCTCGTGATCCACCCACCCTGGCCTCCCAAAGTGCTGGGATTACAGGCATGAACCACTGTACCCAGCCGATCTTACAGGTCATATAAAGGACTTAACTGCCCAGAACTGAGAGAAAGCCCAAAGCCAAGAACAAAAGGCACTGAGAAACTGGCACCTCTGTGCCCCAAAGATGAGGCTGCGCTTGCCCAGCCACCACCCCCAAAAGGGACCAGGAAGCTATGGAATCTGCCCCAAATGTGTCAAACGACAGGAAAGGGAGGACTCTCATCGCATCATGGAAAGCAATGTGAAAAAATAAAACCATTTCCTGTTTAGACTCCCATGAATGGACATTCCGCGATAAACCACAAATCATGGGATTATTGTATCTGCTCCCACAATGAGGCCTGTGAACTCTCTGAGGGGTAGAGATGTCATCCCCTCTGTCCCTAGCGTCTGCAGTCACAGCGGCGTCAGTCACAGTCAGGCTTGGTGTCAATGCCCAGGGGCCTCTGTTCTCAGTATAGGGGGCACTTTGGCTTTCATCTTGTATTTCTTTTCTGTGGGACAAGCTAGCCCCTCAGAACCAGAACCAACCACATCTCACACCAGGCACCAACCACAGGGTCCTCCCCGCATCTTGGGGCTGTGGGTCTCCGAGTGCAACTTGCTTTTGGGGAGACTTCACAATCTGGGAGCTTCCGGCTCCACCTCGGGGTTGCCCCTCTTTCCTTTTGCGGTGTCGAGTCCAGGGTGCGCAGTGCTTGACCAGGGTGCGCAGTGCTTGGCCCAAGGTGCACAGCGCTTGGCGAGGGAGCCCCCTTTAAAGGCCACCAGCCTGAGGTTTTCAAGCATGAGCCAGCAGGGAAGCACATCCCTCCCAGCCGCCCAAAGCCCAAACCCAAGCTAGTCTGTTTCGGCGGGGCGAGGAAGAAGCAAATGGCAGTTCCTAAGAGTGGGCAGGATGACTAAGAGGCTTGTGCAGGCTGTTTGCTGACCCACTGACTTGCAGGGCTTTCCCAGCCAATGCCCTTCTAACACTGCCCCAAAGCAGGTGGGGGAGAAGGGAAGGAGCTCCTGAGCCACCAGCCCCTCAGGCACCCCAGACAGCAGGCACCAGGCAGCACCACCCAGGTCTCATTCCACAGTTGTGGAAACTGGTGAGAGATGAGACCAGCTGGACTTTCTCTGTGGAAGGGGGACTTGGGGAACTTTCCTATCTTACAAGAGGATTGTAAAGTGCACCAATCAGGAACTTTCCTGTCTTACCAGAGGATTGTAAAACGCACCATTCAGCGCTCTGTAAAACACACCATTCAGCGCTCTGTAAAACACACCAATCAGCGCTCTGTAAAATGCACCAATCACCAGGATTCTAAAAGTAGCCAATCGTGGGGTGGATTGACAAAAAGGGCACTCTGATAGGACAGAAACGGAACATGGGAGGGGTACAACAAGGGAATAAAAGCTGGCGCCACCCCCCCCCCCACCTTCTTCCCTGCAAACCGGCGGAGGAAACCCTGCTCGGGTCCTCTTTCGATATGTGGAAGATTTGTTCTTTCTCTCTTTACAGTAAATCTTGCTGCTGGTCACTCTTTGGGTCCGTGCTGTCTCTAAGAGTTGTAACATTCACCTGGAAGGTCCGTGGCTACATTCTTGAAGTCTCTGAGACCATGAATCCACTGGCAGGAACCAACTCCAGACACACCTAGACAACAGACGAGAAGGACCTTCCCAGTGTGACACAGGGAGTCAACGCAGCACTGAGGAGTTGGTGCTAAGTACCGCAGGCATGGGAGGCAGTGAAGGTTTCAGGGAGGCAGTGATGAGCCCAATGAGGGGATGGTTCAAACTGGCTACATGGTGGGGGGATATGGCAGGAACTCAGTGGCCAGCCAGGAGGAAGGAGAGTTAGAAACAGATCTGCACTGAACTCGCCAACGGAGATATCCGGTCGTATCAACGGTGTTGACGCGGAAGGGTGGGGCCT
>NW_012104532.1:915925-919017 GCF_000951045.1 Mandrillus leucophaeus
AAATTCAGGCAGGTCATTTTGAGGGATGGGAAGTAGAAGCCCATTTCCCATGGAAATAACAGTTGCAGGATAAGGTCCAGTTTTGTACATGGGGCTGTGAAGTCAGCTAGACATAAGCTCTAGTTTCCCAGGCTCCGCCATCCACTCACTGTGTGACCTCAGTCAAATTAACCTCTCTGAGCTCAGGTTCTTCACCTGTAAACTGTAGGCAATCATTGCACTTCCCCATAAGGTTGTCATAACAACCAAAATAGGGTGTTACAAGCACTAATATTTACTGTCACTTTCTTTACTCTATACCAAATGCTTAATATATATCACCTCAATCCTCCCAGAAACCTGTAAAGCAGGCAGCTTTTTTCCCAATTTGCAGATGAAAAAAAACTGAAGATTCAGAGAGGTTGAAGAAATTGCTTAGGGTCATACAGCAAGGATGGGAGTCTGGGCAGGAATTTGAACTCAGATCCTTCCTTCCTCCCTCCCTTTCCCTCCCTCCCTCCCTTCTAGTATTGCTCTGTCGCCCAGGCTGGAGTGCAGTGGCACGGTCTTGGCTCACTGCAACCTCCACCTCCTGGGTTCAAGCGATTCTCCAGCCTCAGCCTCCTGAGTAACTGGGATTACAGGCGTCTGCCACCACACCCTGCTAATTGTTGTATTTTTAGTAGAGGCGGGTTTCACCATGTTGGCCAGGCTGGTCTCAAACTCCTGACTTCAGGTGAGCCACATGCCTCGAACTCCCAGAGTGGTGGGATTACAGATGAGCCACCGTGCCTGACCTGAACTCAGCTCCTTCTAAAGCACAAACTTCCCAGCATGAGGTTGTCCCTCTACTGCCTTCATGGCTGCCTCCCACTTCCAGGAATAGGGGGAAGTCAAGTGGCTCAGAGAGTAGGAGGTAGGTTTGAACCCATAGAACAAGAACGCAGAACCGCCTGGACATAATTTAGACAATATTATTTGTCTTCAATGCACCTGATCACATTTTCTTTTTTTTTTTTTTCCCTCCCCACTTTTTTCTTCCCCAGTCAATGAGACTACTCTCAAATCCAGTGAGTCACCGGAAAATGTAAATTAAAAAAAAAAAAATTAAGAGGAACATTGCTCCTACGTAAGCTCTTGCCATCTGTGAATCATTCCGAGACAGGTATAATGGACATAATTATAGCTCATCCACAAGCTAGACCCCAAATCAATCCTTAAGGCTGAGTTCAGAATCCAGTGGTTTCCCCAGCACGGCCTGGGGCAGTGAAAGCCAGCCTAGAGGAGAACACAAATCTGAAATGTGCTCAGAGGCCTTGGTGATCCCACAGGGGGCCCAGGCTGGGTGGAAACCTGGGTATGTATGCCCTGATACCAGAGACCCAGCAATTCCAGAACTCCCCTCCCACCCCATGTTCTCCCCATCCCACACACTCAAGGTACCTCCTTCTGTTTGAATTCATTCTCTTTTTACCAGACCTTTATTCTTCCTGTCACTGCAAAACCATTCAACCTAACCAAAAAGTCGGGGGGATAGTCAATTTATTCTACTACAGGCTGGGCACGGTGGCTCACGCCTGTAATCCTAGCACTTTGGGAGGCCAAGGCAGACAGATCACGAGGTCAGGAGATGGAGACCATCCTGGCCAACGTGGTGAAACTCCATCTCTACTAAAATACAAAAAATTAGCCAGGCCTGGTGGTGGGCGCCTATAGTCCCAGCTAGTCGGGAGGCTGAGGCAGGGGAAATCACTTGAACCCAGGAGGCGGAGGTTGCAGTGAGCCGAGATTGTGCCACCATTGCACTCCAGCCTGCCAACAGAGCAAGACTCGGTCTCAAAAAAAAAAAAAAAAGTTGGGTGTGGTGGCATGCACCTGTAGTCTCAGCTACTTGGGAGGCTGAGGCAGGAAGGAGAATTGCTTGAACCCAGGAGGCAGAGGTTGCAGTGAGCTGAGATAGTGCCACTGGACTCCAGCATGGGTGATAGAGCAAGACTCTATCTATCTATCTATATATATATATAAATAAAATACTTCAAATAGGATCGTCCCTTCTGTATATAGACTGCCTGGACCTTGGCTAATCACTCTTTGCTTCTCTTTCCTCATCTGCAAAATAGGACAACAATAGGCCCTTCTTCATGGGAGTTTTGTGGCAATTAAATGAGGTAATGTATGTGATACCCTTAAGAACAATGCTTGTGTTCAATCAATACCCAGCGATTATTAACATCATCATCCTCTTCACCTCCTGGGGAGGTGGGAGTGTCAAAAGTTCCCATGTAAGATGGCAACTACCATGGCTCCAGGGCCCCCCATTCTGGTGGCCAGTATTAGGAATCACAGGAGCACCATAATGAGAATGTTGGAGCCGGAAGATCATCCAACCCCATCAGGGAAACTGGACCCAAAGAAGAGCAGAGACCAGCCCCGAGCCACCCACTTGGTCAGTGTCAGAGGCAAGACAGGAACCCTGGCCTTCTGTGTGCAGGCCATTTTTCCCACTCTAGCACATGGGATTCCTCCAGTCCCAGAGGTCAAGGTCAGAAGAGCAAGCTTAACACATCTCTGTAATCAGGGGAGATGAACTCCTTGGAAATGGGAAACATTATGTTAATCCATTCCATAATATTCTAGCTCAAGGCCAAGTGCAGGGGGCATATGTCAGTGGAAACCCCGCTCCTGCAAGTCAGTACCAGCACCAAAAGGAAAAGAAAATACCCCAAGATATTCTAAGTGGCTCAGCCTTGGGAGAGACCTTACCCTGGAATTTCCCTGTAATGTCATCAGGAAGCAGGGTTTGAAGCATGTTCCTTTGCAACCTGCCCTCCCAGTCCCCTCTACATGGTTATACGCTTAGCCATGAGCTCACTGCCTCCTCACTGTCCTGGAGACACCCACTCCTGCACCTGAGGACTCACATTTCTTATGGTCTTGTCCTTTCCCCCAGCAGTGATTCAGCAAACGCTTGTTTCATCAAACGCCTGTTGCACTCCAGGCCACAAAGACCAAGGCATGGTCTCTACCCTCCCAGAGCTCACAGGCTGGCCAGGAGACAGACAAATGAATAACCAGAAAATAGTAAGAGAAAGGCCTTTCTGGGCTGGGGGTAG
>NW_012104532.1:919067-922988 GCF_000951045.1 Mandrillus leucophaeus
TCAATCCTTAAGGCTGAGTTCAGAATCCAGTGGTTTCCCCAGCACGGCCTGGGGCAGTGAAAGCCAGCCTAGAGGAGAACACAAATCTGAAATGTGCTCAGAGGCCTTGGTGATCCCACAGGGGGCCCAGGCTGGGTGGAAACCTGGGTATGTATGCCCTGATACCAGAGACCCAGCAATTCCAGAACTCCCCTCCCACCCCATGTTCTCCCCATCCCACACACTCAAGGTACCTCCTTCTGTTTGAATTCATTCTCTTTTTACCAGACCTTTATTCTTCCTGTCACTGCAAAACCATTCAACCTAACCAAAAAGTCGGGGGGATAGTCAATTTATTCTACTACAGGCTGGGCACGGTGGCTCACGCCTGTAATCCTAGCACTTTGGGAGGCCAAGGCAGACAGATCACGAGGTCAGGAGATGGAGACCATCCTGGCCAACGTGGTGAAACTCCATCTCTACTAAAATACAAAAAATTAGCCAGGCCTGGTGGTGGGCGCCTATAGTCCCAGCTAGTCGGGAGGCTGAGGCAGGGGAAATCACTTGAACCCAGGAGGCGGAGGTTGCAGTGAGCCGAGATTGTGCCACCATTGCACTCCAGCCTGCCAACAGAGCAAGACTCGGTCTCAAAAAAAAAAAAAAAAGTTGGGTGTGGTGGCATGCACCTGTAGTCTCAGCTACTTGGGAGGCTGAGGCAGGAAGGAGAATTGCTTGAACCCAGGAGGCAGAGGTTGCAGTGAGCTGAGATAGTGCCACTGGACTCCAGCATGGGTGATAGAGCAAGACTCTATCTATCTATCTATATATATATATAAATAAAATACTTCAAATAGGATCGTCCCTTCTGTATATAGACTGCCTGGACCTTGGCTAATCACTCTTTGCTTCTCTTTCCTCATCTGCAAAATAGGACAACAATAGGCCCTTCTTCATGGGAGTTTTGTGGCAATTAAATGAGGTAATGTATGTGATACCCTTAAGAACAATGCTTGTGTTCAATCAATACCCAGCGATTATTAACATCATCATCCTCTTCACCTCCTGGGGAGGTGGGAGTGTCAAAAGTTCCCATGTAAGATGGCAACTACCATGGCTCCAGGGCCCCCCATTCTGGTGGCCAGTATTAGGAATCACAGGAGCACCATAATGAGAATGTTGGAGCCGGAAGATCATCCAACCCCATCAGGGAAACTGGACCCAAAGAAGAGCAGAGACCAGCCCCGAGCCACCCACTTGGTCAGTGTCAGAGGCAAGACAGGAACCCTGGCCTTCTGTGTGCAGGCCATTTTTCCCACTCTAGCACATGGGATTCCTCCAGTCCCAGAGGTCAAGGTCAGAAGAGCAAGCTTAACACATCTCTGTAATCAGGGGAGATGAACTCCTTGGAAATGGGAAACATTATGCTAATCCATTCCAAAATATTCTAGCTCAAGGCCAAGTGCAGGGGGCATATGTCAGTGGAAACCCCGCTCCTGCAAGTCAGTACCAGCACCAAAAGGAAAAGAAAATACCCCAAGATATTCTAAGTGGCTCAGCCTTGGGAGAGACCTTACCCTGGAATTTCCCTGTAATGTCATCAGGAAGCAGGGTTTGAAGCATGTTCCTTTGCAACCTGCCCTCCCAGTCCCCTCTACATGGTTATACGCTTAGCCATGAGCTCACTGCCTCCTCACTGTCCTGGAGACACCCACTCCTGCACCTGAGGACTCACATTTCTTATGGTCTTGTCCTTTCCCCCAGCAGTGATTCAGCAAACGCTTGTTTCATCAAACGCCTGTTGCACTCCAGGCCACAAAGACCAAGGCATGGTCTCTACCCTCCCAGAGCTCACAGGCTGGCCAGGAGACAGACAAATGAATAACCAGAAAATAGTAAGAGAAAGGCCTTTCTGGGCTGGGGGTAGTAGCATAGTAGAGAAGCTCAGAGAAGCTTTCATAAGGGTGGAGAGAGTCCCACTAGGCTGTAGAGGATGAGTTGAATTCACTATGTGCACAGAGAGGGATAAGCCAAAGTGAGGAGTCACACAGGGAGACTGATGGCTGCTGTGTTCTCCCAACCTAAACCAGGTGCATCCTTCAAGGACCTGACCAAGGCTGACTCCTACAGGAAGCGTTCTTTGATACAAAGGTTGCAATCTCACTTCTCTGAACCTCTGTCCTAGTTGGTCTAGGACCATTCCATGCCCTTCCCTCCCCAACTGCTGGGGCCCCGTGGCCAAACCTGCCAGCCTGCACTACCCTGTGCTAGAGCCAATATTGACCTAAGGCCAGAATTAAAGGCAGGACTCATGCCTGTAATCCCAGCACTTTGGGAGGCTGAGGCGGGCAGATCACTTGAGGCCAAGAGTTTGAGACCAGTCTGGCCAATATGGTGAAACTCCGTCTCTACTAAAAATACAAAAATTAGCCAGGCATGATGGCACCTATAATCCCAGCTACACGGGAGGCTGAGGTGGGAGGATCGCTTGAACCCAGGAGGCAGAGGTTGCAGTGAGCTGAGATCACGCCACTGCACACCAGCCTGGACGACAGAGCAAGATTCTGTGTCATAAATAAATAAATAAGGCAGAGTTCAACCCCAGACTGCAAACATTGTCATTTCCCCAGGCTGCCTTTGGCTGCTCCCTTCTGCCAGTGATCTGGGGCAGCAAGAGGCTTAAAGACAAAGCTTGCCACCCTAAGCAGTGTCAGCTCCTGGGACTCAGGGGAGCCCTTGTTTCTGCATCTATGGGAAAGCATCAGAAGCAGAGTCCCACCCCAACCTGCTTCTGCTACCTCGGAACACAGTGCCCCACCCCCATCAGTCAAGAATCCATCCACTTGGCTGCAAGTAGCAAAAAGCTTAGTTAACACAGGCTTCAGCACATAAGGGTCTGTTT
Source organism: Mandrillus leucophaeus (assembly GCF_000951045.1). Lineage (NCBI taxonomy): Eukaryota > Metazoa > Chordata > Mammalia > Primates > Cercopithecidae > Mandrillus > Mandrillus leucophaeus. The sequence continues at coordinate 921,946 of NW_012104532.1, forward strand.
TGCTCATGCAAGATGTTCCGAGATAGACAGTTTCAGCTGATGCAGCTGTTCAAATTAGTCACCAAGGACCCAGACTCAGTCTGTGTTCCTAACCATCACCCTTAGAATTTGAATTTCATTCTCACAGTCACAAGATAGCTGCATTATATCCACAACAGGGTGGGCCAGCCAAGTCCATCCCTTTAAAAAAGCCATCCTGGAATTCCCACCTCATGACTTTTGGTTGCATCTCATTGGCCAGAACCAGGTCCACGTCCACCCCTGGCTGCAAGGGGGTCCAGGAAAGTCAGTATTTTTACTTTTCTGCTTTTATGGTAAAGCAGTGGTGCTTTAACTTGAGAAAAACAAATCGGCTGGGGAATCTTGTTAAAATACAGATTGGGGACCCAAATTCGACATTTCTAACCAATGCTGCTGGTTCTTCTAACACACGTGGAGTAGCAAGATACTTGCAAGAAAGGGCTGGCGTGGTGGCTCATGCCCATAATCCCAGCACTCTGGGAGGTCGAGGTGGGCAGATCCCCTGAGGTCAGGAGTTCAAGACCAGCCTGGCCAACGTGGTGAAACCACATCTCTACTAAAAATACAAAAATTATCCAGGCGTGGTGGTGAGTGCCTGTAATCCCAGCTACATGGGAGGCTGAGGCAGAAGAATCACTTGAACCTGGGAGGCAGAGGTTGCAGTGAGCTGAGATCGGGCCACTGCACTCCAACGTGGGCTACAAGAGTGAAACTGTCTCAAGAAAAAAAAAAAAACCCAGCAAGAAAGAAGGCGGCTGTGAGTGGCTTCTGGAGAGACCATCTATAGAGTCTAAAACACCCCCAGCACCTGCGGCTGCTTCAGGAGCTGGGAGCTGTGCCCAGCATCCCACACTTGGTACGTAATTCACCCAGGATAACATCTACCCAGGACCTCCACAGCTGCTGCAGCCTGTAACAAGATCAAGTAAGGCTGGTCCCTCACTCAGGGACTCCTACACCCCAGCGACTCCTGGACACATAACAGGATGGGGACTGGAGCCTTGGCTGGGATGGGCTGCACT
>NW_012104532.1:923988-929192 GCF_000951045.1 Mandrillus leucophaeus
GGACACATCTGAACATCTGAAGGAACAAACTTTGGACACACCATCTTTAAGAACTTTAACACTCACCACGAGCATCCGTGGCTTCATTCTTGAAGTCAGGGAGGCTAAGAACCCACAGGAAGGAACCAATTCCGGACACACTGGGGCCAAGGTGAAGCTGCCCTCAAGTTTTGGTTAACACCCATCTGGGGACCCAGAGCCAGTGAGTGAGTTGGCCAGTGGGGTTGGGCTAAGGAGGTGTCGCCCCCCGGACACCCAGGCCTCCAATTCCCCCTCAGCCTCCACCTGCCTCAGCAACCATCCCCATGTGCGCATGCCCTCTGCGTGTGGAGTTCCCAGCATGTGTGTACTATCTGGTACCAGCAGCATGGGGCTAGCTGTGCAACAGAAAATTTTAACATTACATTCCTACACCTAAAGCCTATAAGCTGACACTCAGATGTCAATCACAGTCTCTACCCCAGTGGGCAGTGAGTTTTATGCTGTGTGACCCAGACCCCCTGTCCCCTACCCCACCTGCTGCTGCTAATTGGTGCAGACACTGGCTGCCAATCTATAGGCTGGCAAGCCTGGGATAAACAGCCAGTCAAATTTCCTCTCTGAAAATCTGAACCTTCCAGAAAGACTCAGATGTTTTCCAGAAGGACTGAAGTGAGAAACCAGAATGTAGAAACCTGCTCGGCTACAAACTGTGAGGAAAAAGAAACTTTGAGATAAAGAAAAGGTGTGAAGTAAAGCAGGGATTCTCAAATGACAGCAAATGTAAGACTCATTGGGGTATTTGTTGAAAATGCAGATTCTGGGCTCACACCCTTAGAAAATCTGATTCAGAAGAGTGGCCAGGGATGGGTCTAAACCCCCACGCTGGGAAAGTCTGAGGCAGAGGACTCGTCGACCACACTTTCATAGCCAGTGGGATAGGTCGGGGAACCAGCAACAGCAGGATGCTTGAGAGCAGCTGGTGGCCTAAGTCCCACGAAACCCCACGTAAAGTCCTTGGAGCTCACAGGCCTCCTGCATATGCATCCACAATACCCCTCCACGACAGAAATGTGTCTCTGGACTTTGTAACCACAAGGGACCTGCCAGGACCAGGCCACACTTCTCCATGCGCAGTGGCTCCAGGGAGAAGGATCTTAGAGCCTCGCTTGCCCTGCTGGAGTCTCTGTGCGTAGTGAAGCTGACACCCTTGGGGGCCCGCACGCCTGCCTCTGAATCCTAATCCACAGCTTGCTTCTGAGCCCTGCTGGCCACGTTCATTCACCCCCTGGAGACTTAGTTTCTCCTTAAAATACCAAGTCAAGAATGCCTACCTTATAAACTTATGAGGGCAATTGAGCTTCAATATATACTAGCTTTCTCCCCCAGGCCCACCCACACAGTTTGGGTAGACACAACCGCTCCAGTCTGCCCCGCAGGGAAGTTGTAGTGTTAGATGCCATTGTTATCCCCAGGAGCTACGCAACACAGAGGCATCAGTGCCTGAAGTGGTGCTTTTTCTGTAGAGGCTGGGGGTTTAAAGTGTGTGTGTGTGTGTGTGTGTATGTGTTGTGTGTGTGTGTGTGTAAAATGACATGGGAAGAAGAGCACAGTAATATCAAGACAGAATCTGTAACTAGTTGCTAAAACAGGCTTATTTTTTTTCAAAATGGAAATATCTTTATTATATTATCTGATTATAAAAGTAACACTTGTTCATTGTAAAAAAAACATCAAACATTACAGAAGTCTATGTGATAGAAGGATCAAGTTTCCACAAACTCTTTATCCAAAGAGAAAACCATGGATAGTGGTTTAAACTATGTCCCTCCAGGTGCTTTTTAAAATGCATATATATGAAAAAAATTTTAATAAAATGTGTATATGACTTCTTAAGACATACATGGAACCATATAATAGTGTCTGTAGTCTGCTTTTTTCTATTTATTAATCATCCTTCACATTTTAAGTGCACCTCTCTTGCCTTGGGTCTCCAGTCCTTATTCCTGGAGGGAAAACAGCCAGTTCCCAAGAAAGATGGTGTGAGCAACTCAACAGAGACTACCCTGCTGTCTCACGTTATACAATGTAGATGGTTTTCTTTTCTTTCTTTTTTTTTTTTTTTTTTTTTTTTTTTGAGACGCAGTCTCACTCTGTATCCCAGGCTGGAGTGCAGCCGCACAATCTTGGCTCATTGCAACCTCCACCTCCCAGGTTCAAGTGATTCTCCTGCCTCAGCTTCCTGAGTAGCTTGGATTACAGGCATGTGCCATTACACTTGGCTAATTTTTTGTATTTTTAGTAGACACGGAGGTTTCACCATGTTGGCCTGGCTGGTCTCGAACTCCTGACCTCAAGTGATCCACCCGCCTCGGCCTCCCAAAGTGCTGGGATTACAGGCTCAGCCCCCCACGCCCAGCACAATATATGTGTATATATATATTTCAATAAATGCTAGAAAAGGAGAGCTCTTAGACACTGGAGTGATTTCCCTCATTTTAAAGTCTGCTTCTATTAAAGAGGTACTGTCTCATAACAAATAATTTTACCAAGAGGGGGACTGCATTAAAGATGTAGTGCAAAATGCAAGTTAAACACAAAGGGATACCATGTTTTACTTATCAAATTAGCCAAAGTGTTTTATTTTAATTATATGCTTGGTGGTGGTGAGCAATATAGCTGGCTGTCTTGTATGCCCCTGGTGCACGTATTAATTGGATATACTTTCTAGAAAGTAATTTGGCAACATTGTCAAAAGCCTGACAACTGTCCATACCCTCTGATCCATTAAGAATCTACCTCAGGGAAATAGTTCAAAATTCTGGCAAAGAGCAAGGCACAAGATGTTCATTATAAATATTTGATAAAAAGGGAAAAATACCAAGAGCCTAAATATTCAACATTAGGAGAAGCCTCAAAGAATCATGGTCCATTCAAAGCATTGCATATTACCTGCCCATTCCTTGACCAATGATTTTTCAAAGTTTTTGTTCACATGGGGAAGATCAATATCAAATGCAGCAATTGAGTAGCGATGTCTGTTACTTGTGAAATTATGTGGGCAGGTTAGGGAACTCATGCCATTTACACAGGCAATTTGGCAGAGGCTTGGAGGTTGCCAAGTGGGAGCTGGGGGCTGCAACCTCTGTGGTCTGTTCTGGGTTCAAGTAGAGATGGGTCTCCCTTAGCACCTTTGCCTTCTTCACACAAGGGCCAATCTGCCACCCGTGTCTACCGACCTCAGATAACTGGAATCTCCTCTGTCATTGGGCTCTTCACATGTGGAACCCTGGAGACTGAACAGTCTCTCTCCTTTACTTTATTATCTGCACGATTATTTGTCCTAATTTAAAGTAGTGTTCTACAATTTAGTGCATAGAAATTTTAGAAAGGGTGGGGCAGGGGTTGGGAGGAAGTAGAAAAGAAAATCACAAAGCCCCCAGGGCTACATCCCAGGTTAAAGGTGAATAGGAAGTAAAGGAGCTCTGGCGAGGACTGCCACTGTGCCTCAGGAGCCCAGGAATATCAACCTGAAAAATTGGATGCAGATTACTTCAGATTCAGCTGGGTGTGGTGGCTCAGGCCTGTAATCTCAGCACATTGGGAGGCCAAGGCTAGAGAATCGCTTGAGCCTAAGAGTTCAAGACCAGCCTGGGTGACATAGTGAGACCCCTGTCTCTACAAAAAAAAAATTTTAAATAGCCAGGTGTGGTGGCGCACAGCTGTGGTCCCAGCTACTCGGGAGGCTGAGGTGGGAGGATCATTTGAGCCCCGGAGGTTGAGGCTGCAGTGGGCTATAATCGTGCCACTATGGTCCAGCCTGGGCAAGAGAGCAAGGCCCTGAAAAAGAAGAAAGAAAAGAAAGAAGAGAAGAGAAAGGAAAGAAGGGAGAGAGAGAAAGAGAAAGAGAGAAGGGAGAGAGGGAGGGGAGAAGTCTCAGATTCTAGAGCCCCTCAAGACACCCACAAAACAAAAACCTTTTTTAGAGGAAGACAAGGCCGGGCACGATGGCTCACGCCTGTAATCCCAACACTTTGGAAGGCCGGAGTGGGCAGATCACTTGAGGTCAGGAGTTCAAGACCAGCCTGGTCAACATGGCAAAACCCTGTCCCTGCTAAAAATACAAAAATTAGCTAGGCATGATGGGACATGCCTGTAATCCCAGCTACTTGGGAGGCTGAGATGGGAGGACTGTTTGAGCCCAGGAGGTTGAGGCTGCAGTGGGCTATAATCGTGCCACTACACTCCAGCCTGGGCAAAAGAGTAAGACCCTGAAAAGAAAAGAAAAAAGAAAAAAAGAGAAGAGAAGAGAAAGGAAGGAAAAGACAGAGAGAGAGAAGGAAGGAAGGAAGGGAGAGAGAGAAAGTCTCAGATTCTAGAGCCCCGTAAGACACCCGCAAAAGAGATAAAAAGCTTTTTTAGAGGAAGACAAGGCCGGGCACGATGGCCCACACCTGTAATCCCAGCACTTTGGAATGCCAGGGTGGGCAGATCACTTGAGGTCAGGAGTTCGTGACCAGCCTGGCCAACATGGCAAAATCCTGTTTCTACTAAAAATACAAAAATTAGCCAGGCATGATGGCACACGCCTGTAATCCCACCTACTCAGGAGGCTGAGGTAGGAAAATCGCTTGAACCCGGGGGACAGAGGTTGCAGTGAGCCAAGATCGCACCACTGCACTCCAGCCTGGGCGACAGCGAGACTCCGTCTCAAAAAAAAAAGTCAACTTTATCCCAGGCCTCAAATTATTCCTACACATATTTTTTTCAGACACAATATCCTGCACTCAACCAAATACACAAGGAAATAAGACATCAGGAGTGAAAACTAGTATAAAAAGATGGACAAAGGACAGACACAAACAGGGACTGTAGCTCCTGGCACTGTCAGACAGGACTCTAAAACAGCTAAGCCTACTTCAAAGGCGGAAAAGTCAAAATTTGAAAAAATGGGCCATGTAGCAGATTTGAAAAAGGACCTGATAGAATAACCAAATTTACTAAGCTGAAAGTACAACAACCAGAATATCTGAAGCTGCTGCCAGCACTGGAGCCTGCCCCTCCCTGGTCTACGCAGGGAAGCTGACACCCAGCCAATGCTGAAATTTATTTCTGTCTCCCACTGAACTACGTGAGACATGGCCACCACCACCCCCTTGGTGAGGTCAGAAGGTTCTGTTTGCTTCTCTGCCATTAGCTCTGGCTCCAGAAGTTGTTTTGGTATC
>NW_012104532.1:929242-962729 GCF_000951045.1 Mandrillus leucophaeus
CTTTGGAATGCCAGGGTGGGCAGATCACTTGAGGTCAGGAGTTCGTGACCAGCCTGGCCAACATGGCAAAATCCTGTTTCTACTAAAAATACAAAAATTAGCCAGGCATGATGGCACATGCCTGTAATCCCATCTACTCAGGAGGCTGAGGTAGGAAAATCGCTTGAACCCGGGGGACAGAGGTTGCAGTGAGCCAAGATCGCACCACTCCACTCCAGCCTGGGCGACAGCGAGACTCCGTCTCAAAAAAAAAAAGTCAACTTTATCCCAGGCCTCAAATTATTCCTACACATATTTTTTTTCAGACACACTATCCTGCACTCAAAGATAACCAAATACACAAGGAAATAAGACATCATGAGTGAAAACTAGTATAAAAAGATGGACAAAAGACAGACACAAACAGGGACTGTAGCTCCTGGCACTGTCAGACAGGACTCTAAAACAGCTAAGCCTACTTCAAAGGCGGAAAAGTCAAAATTTGAAAAAATGGGCCATGTAGCAGATTTGAAAAAGGACCTGATAGAATAACCGAATTTACTAAGCTGAAAGTACAACAACCAGAATATCTGAAGCTGCTGCCAGCACTGGAGCCTGCCCCTCCCTGGTCTACGCAGGGAAGCTGACACCCAGCCAATGCTGAAATTTATTTCTGTCTCCCACTGAACTACGTGAGACATGGCCACCACCACCCCCTTGGTGAGGTCAGAAGGTTCTGTTTGCTTCTCTGCCATTAGCTCTGGCTCCAGAAGTTGTTTTGGTATCAAAAATGGGAGTAATTATGGCACCGTAGGGCAATTACTGTTGGCTTGATTGATCCTGATGTTTGAGGAAGGGTCTGTCCTATCAGGAGGCTATTTGCTAAGGCAAAGAAGGGCGGGATGAAGTTTAGGAAGACCAACTTCAAAATGTTTTCAAATTTCCTTTAAATGGCTCAACTTTCCTCCTCAGGAAATCTCACCTGTGGAGCCAGATGAAGGCTCCCTGAAGGCTTACTTGAGCCCGTTGTCAGTGAAACCCAGTCTCTTCTGTTGCCACAGTGACATTCCAGCATGTGGGTGAGTTTCACTGGGGATGTTTAAGGACATAATATATATTTTAACAGATGATTGCTCCCATTCCTGAGAATAAATTTCCAAGAACTGAAGACCCTTCCAGAAATGTCGGGGCTCTCTAGGAAAGACATCCCTTTTAACCTAATAATTTCACTTAAAAAACTATCTTAACAAATAATCAAAAAACACATGATTAAGTTTATACTCAAACATCACAAAGTCACTTATTATGGAAGCCACCTAGGTGCCCAGCAATAGGGAATAGCTATGTTAACATGGACATAGTTGCTTATGAACTATTTATTACACAGTCATTTGGAAAAAATATAATGAAGACAAGGGAGTAACATGATAAAACATCAAGAGTAGGAAGTGAATTTGTGTTCATTAAGATTACTCATTAGTGGCCAGGCGCGGTGGCTCAAGCCTGTAATCCCAGCACTTTGGGAGGCCGAGGCAGGCGGATCACGAGGTCAGGAGATCGAGACCATCCTGGCTAACACGGTGAAACCCCGTCTCTACTAAAACATACAAAAAACTAGCAAGGCGCGGTTGCAGGCGCCTGTAGTCCCAGCTACTCGGGAGGCTGAGGCAGGAGAATGGCGTGAACCCGGGAGGCGGAGCTTGCAGTGAGCTGAGATCCGGCCACTGCACTCCAGCCTGGGCGACAGAGCAAGACTCCATCTAAAAAAAAAAAAAAAAAAAAATTACTCATTAGTTTTTTAAAAATAAATTTAGGAAAGAAAGGACCTACAACAAAATTATATTTGTAGTCTGTTAGGATAGTGATATTATATGAGTGATTTTTCCCTCTTTTCCCATTTTGCAAATGTTCTATATTTTTAGGATGGTTTATTTTAAATGTTTTGAAAGAAAAGGATACACCCTAGCTCACCTCAGCCTAATTTCTGAGTTAATCATGAGTACAGGACAGGGTTTAAGATTCTGGTATTAGAGACTGGGTTCTCCCATCACTACAGTTGTGTGAAATAAATCAGGTTCCTCCACCCCTTGGAGCTCTGGTCAGTCAGCCAACAAATATTTATTGAGTACCTGATAAATGCCAGACCCTCAAGTGCTAGGGAAATAGCCTTAAATAAAACAGACAAAGTCACTGTCCTTCTGAAGTTTACAAATAGGGTGAGGAGTCAGAAGAAAACACACAACCACACTGCCATGTAAATATACAGTGCACCAACTGGTGGTAGGTTCTCCGATTTCCTCCCAGAGTTGATGTTAGAGTTAAATGAGATAATGCACCTAAAGGTCAAGCACGTGCTAGGCACATAGTACATGCTCATAAACAAGGGTCACGTAGCAGCTTTCCTGCTGCTGCTCAAACCCCCTGGGAAAAGACAGGAGGCCAGAACTTCAGCCCCTCAGCCCTCCAAAGAGCCTGCAGAGCTCCCCAGATCCCAACTACAGCTCCCAAGTGCAGGCTAGGGAATAGATGAAGATAAAGAGTTCTACAATGTGTAACAATCCCAGGACTAGCCTGCTAGGGAGGTCTGTGGGGTGGCTGACTTTGATCTTCAGGGTTGCTGACCTTTTCTTCACTGAGATTGGCCAGAACACAGAGCCCAGCTGCCAACAGAGTGGCGTGGTAGTTCTGAGTGTCCAGGGCCAAGTTCAGGTCTCCGTGGGGAAATCATCTGTTCCCTATCAAGAAGCTGGCTTCCCTTCCCAGCCAACACACCGTCTCCAAACCCTGTTTTAATGCAGCCTTGAATGTCACAGGGAAGACCCTGAGTCCCTCCAAGGTCTCTGAGCCATGAACCTGAACAGGCAAGACTAAAACATAAATTGAGCTCCCATGAGATAGATACCAAGCATCAGCTCTAACCTGGGCCACACAAAAACCTTACCGAGTGTGTATGGTCATTCACCTGCTACAGGTGGAAATCACAGAAGCAGTCAGAATGCGGCAGAGCGGAGATTTTAAACTAGGTCTCATGACAATGAATGATCCTCCTCTTTCAGTCTCCCAGCTACGCCACTTAGGGTTGGACCCCACTCTCCCTCCCACACCCCAAAGCTGATCCATGACTTCTCTAAACTTTTTAAGAAAAAGAGAATGTAGTGACAACATGGTTGCTTTGCCTAAGAATTCAACAAAAAAGACATAGTAATCCATCCCAACATACCGAGCCTGGAGGAAAATATTGCCTGACTTACAAAATCCTTCCTTAAACACATTATCTGTATCTCTACTTCCATGTGCTTGGAATTTTTTTAAGATTTTTTTCCCCAGAAGGAGAGAGACTTACTCGTTGCATGATTAATCTGTGCCAAGCACTGAAGGAGGCATCTTTAGTGAATTACCTCATTTAAATCCAATTGCCAGATGAGAATACTAAGGTTCAGACAGCTTGGCCCTCTCAAAGCTGGCGTGTAAGTAACAGAGCCAGTAATCACACCAGTCAAAGCTCAGCCTGCTAGAAGGCCTTTCTCTTCGGTTACCAGCTGGCCATGAGAATGACCAATTCATCCCAGTTTACATAGACTTTCCAGGACTTTCCAGATTTTAGCACTGAAAGTCCCAGGTCCCAGGAAACTCTTTTGTCCTGGGCAAACTGGGATAGTTGGTTACCTGATAGGCCGTTATCAGAGGCTGGAGGAGATGTCATGAGGTCTGTTGCTTCTCATACCATTTGGGTTTGAATCAAAGATTTTTCTTCCTGGCATATCCAACAATGAACCACAGAATAGTGGCAACGCGTCTTAATTCTCCATTTCTAGATTTTCTCAATTCTCCTTCTCTTCCTTCTTTTTAACAGCATGTAAAACACAAACCTCATCTTGAAGTCTACTGGACTCTACTCATGAAGGGAAAGGGTTTGAAAATTATACAGGAATCAGGCCAGGCGCGGTGGCTCACAGCTGTAATCCCAGCACTTTGGGAGGCTGAGGTGGGTGGATCACCTGAGGTCAGGAGTTCAAGACCAGACTGGCCAAAATGGTGAAACTCTATCTCTACTAAAAATGCAAAATTAGCCAGGCATGGTGGTAGGCACCTGTAATCCCAGCTACTTGGGAGGCTGAGGCAGGAAAATCGCTTGAACCCGGGAGGCGGAGGCCGCAGTGAGCCGAGACTGTGCCATTGCAGTCCAGCCTGGGCAAAAAGAGTGGGAAAAAAAAACAAAGAAAATTATACAGGAATCATTGTATATTGGCCCCATATTTTTTTCTCAGAGAAAGTAGGGTTTCTAATGAATAGAGGGCTCTCCTAGAAGCCAGAATCCCTTACCTGGTTCTGCCGTTAAATGGCTGTGTGCCCTTAGGTAAGACTCTTTCCCTCTCTGAGCCCTAGTTTGAAATATGGGAGTTCTATATGATCTCCTGCCCTTGAGGAGTGCACAGGCCTTGATGCTCAGCCCTCTCATTCTACAGATGAGGACATGAAGGCTCAGAGAAGTCAAGGGGCTTGGCCAAGGTCACACAGCAAGCTAGAATAGTACAGCAGGACATACAGCAGCCTCTAAAGGTTTCTCTTATGAGACAAAATGTTGCCCCATGTGCCACCCCCAACACACAACAGAGAAAAAGCAGAGTACACTAAGAAACAGAATCTGTTTAATGTTGCTTTCTAAGCCTGTAAAGAAAATGAGCCAAATGCTGAAAGATTAAGAATTCTGATCTTTAAAAACAAATCAGGGTTTAATTTGGGTTTTCTTAAAGCCTCATAAAAAAGGGAAGCTGAATCCTTGACCAAATACTCAGCATTCCAAACTGGGAAGATGAGACAGATTTTAATCCTCTGCGTGAGGCACAGGCAGATTGGAGGATGTGTATTTCCATTGGCCTGCATATTTCTCAGATGTGTAAATGGCAGGCAGCCTGGAGGGAAGAGAACGGCCCCAAAGGGGCACGAGGGGAAGGTGGGGCCTTGGAGGAGGGCTGCTTCTGCAAAGCCATAATGAAAGCTAACTGGGCTGCATCCTGATGGCTGAGAGAGGGCAAGAAACTGACTTAAAGTCATTCGGCTAGTAAGTGGCAGAGTTAGGAATTTAACCCAGATCTAAGTTCAAGCTCAAGTACTCACTGGTTATGCTATGTAACGTTGGGAGCTGGAAGAAAAATGGCAAAATCAGGACCCCTTTCCATTATCCAGAGAGCCTGCTGTGGACTCTCCGTGATCCCCTCTGGATCTCTTTCCTGCTTCAGTCTTACAGGGCACTTCACTGTTTCCTGAGACTCCTTGTACTGGATGAAAATGTATTCATTCAGTTGTTCAACACACGATTAATAAGAGTTTACTATGTGCTGGTTGACACTGCCCATCAAGAAAAGAAACCAATCAAACTAAACAGAAAGATATGTCCAGGTCCTGGGATTAAGGAGGGATTAAGAAGGGCTTCCTGGAGAAGGCAGTATCTGAAGTGAGCCTTGAGTTGGATTTGGGCATATCAATTGTGTCCAAATAAAGCCTGGCTGAATTATTCTTTAGTCATTACTTATTTACTAGCAGCCTGGGTCCCCTTTGGGTATGGAGGGCTCTGGGTCAGTACCACTGACCAAAGCAAACTTAGAGATTGTCTAGGAATATCAGTTATCCCCAAATATTCCAGATCCCAATGTATCAATCTCTCAACTGTCTCTGCATCTCATCTGTGTAATAGCTGCCTTCACCAGCATTGGGAAGGCAGGGGAAGGAATACACATCTACCTAGCACCGCTACACCACTTATTTCAAGAAATACAAGGTCTGTGTGGGAAATATTGTAGCTTCATGTTACACTGAAGAAACAGAAGCTGACAGAACTTAGGTGACTTGCCCAAGGTCACACAGCTCTACAGGGCAACACAGGGATTCGAATCTAAAGCCCACACTGTTCTCATGGCCCTGCTTTCTTTGTGCCAGACAGTGTTAGATGCTTTGATATCACAACCTCTGCAAAAAAAAACAGTCCCATAAGGACATGGAACAGGAAATATTGATTCTGCACCTCCAGGGTACTTAGACCATGCTAGACACCAAGGATTCACAGAGGCCTAACCTCAAGGAAACACTCACTCTATTGAAAACACCTAGCCCACTAGAAGTCACAGAGGCCCACATATAACCAGGAGTTAAATCAGGTGGTGTCACTGATGTCCCAGGTGATGGGTACCAGTGGGGGCTGGAAGGATCAGTGATCGGAGGTTCCAGAGGAAGCGACTTTATGTTGGTCAGGAAAGTCAGGAAGGATTTGGACAGAGGGAGGAGAGAAGGAACCAAGCAGCAGTCATTCTAGCTGGGAGGAACAGCACTCCAACACTGGCTGGGACTAGGTTCTTTCTCCCTAGCTCAGCTCTGCTCCCTCGGGATGGTGCCTTCTCAGACCTGATCCTGTAGTTCAGCTACTGCAACCACATCCTTCCAGATGCAAATCCAACTGAGCCGGGCGCGGCGGCTCACCCCTGTAATCCCAGCGCTTTGGGAGGCTGAGGCGGGAGGATCATTTGAGGTCAGGAGTTCGAGACCAGTGTGGCCAGCATGGTGAGACCCTGTCTCTACTAAAAATACAAAAATTAGGCGGGCATAGTAGGTGCCTGTAATCCCAGCTACTTGGGAGGTCAAGGCAGGATAATTGCTTGAACCCAGGAGATGGAGGCTGCAGTGAGCTGAGATTGAGCCACTGCACTTCAGCCTGGGTGACAGAGTGAGACTCAAAAAAAAAAAAAAAAAAAAAATCCGGCTTAAAAGAGAAAGAATCTGTGTCCAGCATTTCCAGCACAAGCCCTGAGATTCACCAGCTTAGGTCATCTGCCCACCAACCAACCGATCAGGGAGAATGGAGGCTTGGGTTGCACTGTTTAGCTTTAGACTACATCACAAATTCTATTCTTGAAACTGAACATGAACTAACTCCACCCAGAGGTCCATGGACCAAAAGTCAGACGGGGATGTTCCCAGAGGAAAACAGATGGAAATAGATGCCGTGCTTCTAGAACTCAGTAAATATCCACTTGCTCCACTGCCTGAAGAGAACCCAAGGCTTAGAATGGTTATGTGACTTGCCCCAAATCTAGAGCAGTGAGAAGTGGGCTGAAAGGTTCAGATCTTCTGTTCAAACCCAGTGAAATAGTGTGTGTCTGTGTTGGGAGTGTAAGATGAAAACAAAAGCTAAGGGTTGTGTTGGGTGTTAATAGTGATAAAGGTGTTCTTGGCAGGCTGCAACTAGATTATGGAGAGTTTTGCAAGCCACAAAGAGGTTGACCTTAATGAAGAAGGAGGCCAGGCATGGTGGTTCACGCCTGTAATCCCAGCACTTTGGGAGGCCGAGGTGGGCGGATCACGAGGTCAGGAGATCAAGACCATCCTGGCTAACACGGTGAAACCCCGTCTCTACTAAAAATACAAAAAAATTAGCCGGGCATGGTCTCATGTACCTGTAGTCCCAGCTACCCAGGAGGCTGAGGCAGGAGAATCGCTTGAACCTGAAAGGCGGAGGTTGCAGTGAGCCGATATCGCACCACTGCACTCCAGTCTGGGCAACAGAGTGGGACTCTATCTTTAAAAAAAAAAAAAAAAAAAAGAAAAGAAAAAGAAAGTAAAAGAAAGGAAACAGGGAACTTCTGTGGGTTTTAATAGAGAGAGTAACAGGATGGAAGCTAAGACCCACTCAAGGTTGCAGTCAAGGGGCCTAGACTCTTAACCATTCAGACGGACACTCCCTTTTAGGCCTCCAGGGTACTCCCAAGGGATGGACTCTGCAAGATATGCCCACCCCCATCCCCACTGCCTAGCTCCAGCTTGTACCCCCAGATCCGGAGTCCCCTCCTCCCTTCTAATGCTGTGGCTTTGGCAGCCACTTTGCAAACTGAAAGTTTTAAGTGAATTTCCACCCCAGAGGAAGCTGAGAAGCAGGCATGTTGCAGCAGCCACTTCTGAGCTCCCAACATTTATCTTTCCCCTTCAGAAAAGGGATCAAACACTTTTTCACAATGGAAAGAGGAGGGGGAGGAGAGAGGGAGGGAGGAACACAGAAAAGAGAGGAAAGAGAAAAAAAGGAGGATGAATAAGAGAATCTCATTTGATCTCATTTGATCTTAATCAGACAAAGTTTATGTTTCAATTATGCATTTTTCTCTTCCATGCTGAGACAACGAACACATAAGGGAAAACAAATCAACAAATCACATGTTATTTATTTACTTCCCTTGAATTTACTCTGATTCCAAAAACATTTAGGAGGCTCACAAAACTAAACACAGTGGTGACTGTGACTATTAGGGACAAAAAGGAAAACAGACCATAAAGGTAGCAGAGAGAGTAGACACCAGCAGACACCTGAGGAATGCCAATTTCCAACTTGGATGCTCTATTTGGCCCTATGTGGAAAAAATGTTCACTTTGCATTGGTTTTGTCCTCTGGTGACAGAAAGCATTCGCATGCAGCTGTGGCCACAAGCTTTTTTTTCTGGGACTAAACTCAAGCTGAAATCTATCACATGGGGCTGACAAGTTATATTTGAGTTACAGAGAATAACAAGGGCAGTAAGCCCAAAGGACTTTTCAAGGAGGCATTGTCCTGAATGGCAATGAATGTTCTAAACAGCATTTTTATTGCCAAGAAAATAAACACACTGGTTAATTGAATCCTGTGTTCCTTGAGTAGGAGGATGTCAATCTCATCCTAGGTCTGGAGGAGTTAACTGCAGCAGAATGGGCAGCCTGGGAGGCCCTGAGACCCAGAACGAGACCTGCAAACTCGGCTGGAGCAGATGCTAGGAAAGGAGAGGGACCAGAGCAAGGTGCCTGCTGTCCCTGGTCCCTCTCCTAGCCAGACCAGCTAGTCACACATCACATCGTTGGTGGTCAAAGCAATGATCAGCACCCCCTCCTCTCCGTGTACTTATCCTTACACGCTTTTTCCTGATGATAAGATCCTGCCAAAAGGCCAGATATGGTGGCTCATGTCTGTAATCCCAGCACTTTGGGAGGCCAAGGTGGGCGGATCACAAGGTCAGGAGTTCCAGACCAGCCTGACCAACAAGGTGAAACCCCATCTGTACTAAAAATACAAAAATTAGCTGGGCATGGTGGCATGCTCCTGTAGTCCCAGCTACTCGGGAGGTTGAGGCAGCAGAATCGCTTGAACCCTGGAGGCGGAGGTTGCAGTGAGCCGAGATTGCACCACTGCACTCCAGCCTTGGTGACTGAGCGAGACTTCATCTCAAGAAAAAAAAACATCTTGCCGTTACCACACATGCCCTGCTGTGACCCCCAAGTTCAAGTCCAATAAGGATGAACATTTATGGGCTGCCTCCCCACATCCACTCTCTCCTTCTCCCATTAGCAGTGCCCCTGAGTATCCTTTAGAAGCACACTTGCCTCATTTTCAGCCATGTGGTGTGGGTGGGAACGATGCTACCCCCAAGTCTAGGGTTGAATCCTATAACCCAACCTTTAACCAAACCACTTCTCACATTTACCGGGCCCTTGTGGTTGGTTTCAGGGAAGGGCAACAGGCCCCCATCAGGACTAATACATCTCAATTCTGGGACTTTGGTTTGTGACATCAGGGAAGAGGATTTTCTTTTTCTCCTCTGGAAAGAAAATGAGAAGGATGCAGCCCCTAGAGCTGCTGGCAGTCATCCTGTGGCCATGAGGGCAGAGCCAGTTTGAGAAAGAAGTGAACACCGAGGAAACCAAACTGAAAGACGAAAAGCTGGAGTCTTGTGAAACCATTTTGAACCAATGCAATGAGCTATGCTTAAAGCCAGGCTTACCCCTGGACTTCCCAGTTAAGGTTTTTTTTGGTGTCCAGTTTTCTTCACTTGGGACTGCTAGCATCCTACCAGATAAGGCACCTTCGATCCCTCTGGAGTTAGGTTACCTCGCCCTGCCCTACACCACATGTTGGCACTTTATTACAGGCACTGCTTTAGCCCATTCCTCTGTGCCTTTGGTATTTCCTATCTTCTGAGATAGGAACTTCCTCCTCCCAATTCCCACTCCAGATGGTGCCAGTTGAGCCAGCCCTGGCCTCCGAGGAAGGTTGCAAGTCATTCAAACACCAGATATAAACAGTAAGAGAAAGTTGGATCAGCAGGCAAAGCGCAGCATCCCGTCAATCCAGGCAACCCTGCAAAGGGTCCCCCGTCCCACCCTGCCCCACTGTCAGGGGGCTTTGGCAGCAGCTGAGGGACATCTCAGGGAAGCCAGGTGGCACTCAGCATGGCCACTAACGTGTGGCAAGATTCACAGCTCCACACTCCTGTCTGGGGATAGGACTCCTAACCAGGAGAAGAACTGGCAGAAGCAAGCAGAGTTCCCAACTTAGAGAGACCGGGGCCAATTATTTAATCAGACATTCAGGCGGGAAAGTGTCCAAACACCAGAACAGGGGCCAGTCCACCCTTTGTATCAGAAACACGGCAGAATTCCAATCACTTCAGTGAAGCCAAGATCAGAACCAGCTTGGGGGCCAAGCTGCCTTGAAACTGGGTTCTTCTGCAGGATATCCTGACAGGGGACGTCACTGGGCCTGCAGCTGGGAGTCCAGGGACCTGCGCTGTCCTCCTTTCCACATCATGCAGGAAAGTCCTGAGGGCAGAGACCATCTGCGACCCAAAACCCACCCTCTCTTCTTTATCAGATGTTTGCTTACAAGTTTTGGTCAAAGCAGCAATGTGCCCAATCCTGTTAAAAGCCTCTTCCACCATCTCCCTTCTTCCTGCTTGGAATGTTGATGTAACTGTAAATGCTTAGAGCTATGGCAGCCATCTTGCAGTCCTGAGGAAAAAGACCACGAGAACAGTAAAGACTTGACCCAGATCCTGATATTATTGACTTGACCCAGATCCTGATATTATTGAGCTGTTAAACCAAGCCTGAGACTGCTCTCATCTGGACTTTTTGTTCTACAAAGTAATTTATTTTTATGTATTTACTTTTTTTGAGATGGGATGTCACTCTGTCACCCAGGGTGGAGTGCAGTGGCACAGTCATAGCTCACTGCAACCTTGAACTCCTGAGCTCAAGTGATCCTCCCGCCTCAGCCTCCCATGTTGCCAGGACTACAGGCACATGCCCCTACACCTGGCTGTTTTTTATTTTGTTTTGTTTTGTTTTTGTAGAGACCAAGCCTTGCTTTATTGCCCATGCTGGTCTCAAATTCCTGACCTCAAGCAATCCTCCTGCCTTGGCCTCCCAAAGTGCTGGGATTATAGGTGTGAGCCACCATACCTGGCCTTATGAGGCAATTTAATGTTTTTGTTGCTTGAGCCAGTGGTTCTCCAAGTGTGTCCCCAGACCAGCAGCTTCAGTGCCACCTGGGAGAGTTAGAAATGCACATTCTCAGGCCCTACCCCGACCAATAGAACTTGACTCTTTAAAGTGGGACTGTAAGGCAGAGCTTGCAGTGAGCTGAGATCACACCACTGCAACCCAGCCTGGGGAACAAAGCAAGGCTCTGTCTCAAAAAAAAAAAAAAAAAATGAGACCCCGAAAACTGAGTTTTACCAAGTGCCCCCAAGTAATTCTGGCATGTGCTAAGTTTGAGAACCACTGGCTTAAACCACTATTTTATCAGATTTTCTGTGAGGTGCAGCTGAAAGCACCTCTAATTTATACCTTCCTCCACTGTATCTCTGAACTGTTCATGAGATATCAAGAGCCTGAGAGCAAAGTGGAATAAGCCAGTCATCACAAGCCCAAATAGCAATGTTTCAAGGAGAAAATGAAACTCACAAAGGAAGAGATAAATGCAAAGTAAGCACCTCTATCCATGGGCATAATCATAAATACAATCAAAAGGCAAAATGAAACACTGGGAAAATAATTGCAACAAATATGACAACATTTAAAATCCTTTCTTTGTTAAAAGGCCATGTAAAACCAAAAAGGAAAAAACAAAATCTCAAAGAAAAAGAACACACACAAAAAAATTCAGAAGAGGAAATATAAATGGATAAGATGAAAAATGGGCAGCTTGTTACTAATCAAAGCAATGTGGATTTATTTATTTATTTATTTATTTTGAGACATAGTCTCACTCGGGAGTGCAGTGGCATGATCTCGGATCACTCCAACCTCCGCCTCCCGGGTTCAAGTGATTCTCCTGCCCCAGCCTCCCAAGTAACTGGGATTACAGGCACCCTCCACCACACCCAGCTAATTTATCTATTTTTGGTAGAAACAGGGTTTTCCTATGCTGGCCAGAATGGTCTCAAACGCCTGACCTCAAGTGATCTGCCTGCCTTGGCCTCTCAAAGTGCTGGGTTTACTGCGCCTGGCCGGTTTTTACATTTTTTAAAGGTTGGAAGAATAAGAAGGGAGGAGGAGGCTGGGCTCGGTGGCTCACGCCTGTAATCCCAGCACTTTGGGAGGCCGAGTCGGGTGGATCACGAGGTCAGCAGATCGAGACCATCCTGGTTAACATGGTGAAACCCCGTCTCTACTGAAAATACAAAAAATTAGCCGGGCATGGTGGCGGGCACCTGTAGTCCCAGCTACTCAGGAGGCTGAGGCAGGAGAATGGCGTGAGCCCGGGGGGCAGAGCTTGCAGTGAGCCCAGATCGTGACACTGCACTCCTGCCTGGGTGACAGAGCCAGAGTCTGTCCCGAAAAAAAAAAAAAAGAAGAAGAAGGGAGGAGGAAGAAAAGGAATAAGAGGGAAGAAATGGAAGAGGAAAGTGAACGAGGATGAGAGGAAAAGGAGTGGGGAGAGGAGGGCGAGACATTCACTGCGGTGGCAGAGACCATATTTGGCACAGCCTAAAATATTTTCTATCTGCCTTTTACTGAAAAAATCTGGCAGTCCTGGACTGATTCTAGTCTAAAGCAGGGTCGGCAAACTACGGACCAAATCTAGCTGCACCAAATCTAAGCAGCCACCCATTTGTGTGAATGAAGTTTTACTGTAACTCACCACATGGGTTTGTTTGCAGAGTGTAGAGCTGCTTTTGTGCTCCCATGGCAGGGTCGAGAAGTTGTGACAGAGACTATGCGGCCCACTAAACAGAAAATATTCCTTATTTGGCTCTTTACAACACGTTTCCCAACCCGTGGTCTAATAAATAATCAGAAAGAAAATAAAAATGCTTGTACAAAGATGTTCATTATTACATTATTTATCTAGAAGGCCAGTTTCACAAACGATGGAATGACATTAAATTGATATAATGAACATGCGTTACCCCAGCACCTCAAATCTTAAGGATTCAATAAACATGTGTAATTATTGTTGCCTATGGAATAGTCATTTTCTCATTTTTCAAAGACCCAGTAATAAAACGGGAAAGCAGGATACAGTGTAGCAGATACAAGAGGCTATATGCTTCTTTTGTAGAAAGAAGCAATGTCCGTTTTTATTTTCTATTATTTCAATCATGTTTTAAAATATAGATATGCAAGATAAAAGAAGATAAAGGAATGAATCAAAATCTCAGCTGTTCTCCCTGGGCTAAGGGGTTCTGGATAATTTTCATTTTTCTCCCATATGCTTTTTAGTAATTTCCAAGTTTCCTGCAATGGAGGATTATTGCTCATATTATCATTAAAGTTAAAATTCTTTTTTCTCATACAGTAATTGAGTTCAGAAATACAGCTGAGGGCCAGAGGCAGGCTTTGGTAGTTGTTGCTGCAGAAGCTTAGCATGAAGGAAAGGGCCAAAGGCAGGAAGGAAACGCAGAACAAGGAGCCAGGGCGGGCAGTAGGTGGGTACCATGCAGAGCCAAGCAACCCGTGGCAAGCCCCAGGGACCACAGCGCTTTGAAGGACGAGGAGATCTGGCCTTGCTTCCCAAAGTGCGCACCCCAAACCAGCAGCACACGCACCTCTTGGGAACTGGTCAGAAATAGGACTCTCAGGCCCCACCCCAGACCCACTGAATCAGAGCCTGCATTGTAAAGGATCCCAGGTGATATGTGGGCACACTCCAGTTTGAGAAGCATGGGCTGCTCTGGTACCCTGTGGCACTATTAACCCTCCTGCAGCCATTGCCCTCCACCCATGATCTTTTTCAGTAACAGCCGCTGCACTTGAAATGCATTCCAAGAGAGACCTGTGACTCCCTGGCAAGAAAAAAGAGATGGCTGGGCCCGGCGGCTCACACCTGTAATCCCAGCACTTTGGGAGGCTGAGGTGGGCAGATCACCTGAGATCAGAAGTTCAAGACCAGCCTGGCCAACATGGGAAAACCCTGTCTACTAAAAAGACAAAAATTAGCCAGGCATGGTGGCGGGCGCCTGTAATCCAAGCTACTCGGGAATCTGAGGCAAGAGAATCGCTTGAACCCGGGAGGCAGAGGTTGCAGTGAGCCGAGATAACACCATTGCACTCCAGCCTGGGGAATAGGGTGAGACTCTGTCTCAAAAAAAAAAAGAAAAAAAAAAGAAAAAAGGGGGACCTTAAAAGGAAAAACAGATAGATGGGTAAGCCACTGCCACCACCTCTGCACCTCTGTGCGCGCGCACACACACACACACACACACAGCCAAGTGTGTGTGAACATCAGGGCTTGGAAAACACTCAAAAGGCAGCAGGCAGCCCTTCCAGAGGCCCTGAGAGGCCTGTCCCCCACTGTGGAGTACCTACTGTCCTCGGGTAGAGACGGAGACTGTGTGCTACAACAGGGGGAGTGTCCCAAGGAGACCTATTTACCCAATTCCTAGAAGAGATTTTATTTCTCTTTAAAATATCCTGGCTAAGCATAGTGGCTCATGCCTGTAATCCCAGCACTTTTGGATGCCGAGGTATGAGGTTCACTTGAGTCCAGGAGTTTAAGACGAGCCTAGGCAACCTGGTAAGATCCCATCTCTACAAAAAAAACAAAACACAAAACAAAACAAAAAAACACTTTAAAAATAGCCCAGCGTGATGGCGTGAAACTGTAGTCCCACCTACTTAGAAGACTGAGATGGGAGGATCCCTTGAGCCCAGGAGCTCGAGGCTACAGTGAGCTATAATTGCCACTGCACTCCAGCCTGGGCAATAGAGCGAGACCCAGTATATATGTTCTCCCAGACACAGGAGAACCATCAGACGCTAGTTGAGAGGGGCAGAGAGGTGGAGAACCGTGAGCCTGACTGGGCCCAGGGGCTTTGGCTTGCATGGTCTCCACCAGCCTTCCGAGCTGTCACCAAAGCAGGTAACTGCAGCCCCTCCATGGGGCCGGTGCTGCACATGCCTCGTCACCCTGCATCTACACGGCAACCCTTTGGGGTGGGCGCCATGGCTCATCCTATTCGATAGGCATGGAAACTGGGGCTCGGAGAGGTTGAGCAGCTTATCAAGGGAGAGGCAGAGCCGGGCTTCATTGTGAAGAATGTGACCCCCAAGGCCGAGTGTCTTCCTGGACACCAGGCTGTCTTCCAGAAGCATCACCCTTGATCCTAACTGTCGTGCCAAGGAGGCTGCTGAGTGACCTCATCAGATTCGAGCAGCTCTGCTCAGAGACATCCAGCTGTCCACGGCCTGCCCTGGGTCAGGAGCAATAAGCACACCTGATCAAACAAGAAGTCCTGCTTCCTCCCCCAGCAGCAAGGGGCCTGCCCAGGGCCCATGCAGCCACTCGGACGCAGTGGCTCTCCAATTCCAACCAGGCAGGCTCCAGGACTAAGTGAAATGAACCCCTCGCAAAAGGGGGAATATTGTACGATTCCACCTATAGGAGGTGCTGGCATGGTCAAATTCATAGAGACAGAAAGCAGAACAGTCATTACCAAGGGCTGAAGGAAGAGAGGAATGAGAGCAATGGGTGCAGAGTTTCCGTTTGGGATGATGGACATTCTGGAGGTGGATGGTGGTGGTGGTGTTTGCACAGCAATGTGAGTGTACTTAATGCCCCTGAACTATACACTTAAATATGGTCAAAATGGTCAGTTTTATGTTATGTGTGAATATATGTTGAGACTGAGTTTTGCTCTGTCACCCAGGCTGGCTCACTGCAGCCTCAAACTCCTGGGTTCAAGGGATCCTCCCCCTCAGCCTCCCAAGTAGCTGGGACTACAGACGTGTGCCACCACACCCAGCCAATTTTTATATTTTTTGTAGAGATGGGGTCTCACTCTGTTGCCCAGGATGGTCTCCAACTCTTGTAAAACTCAAGCGATCTTCCCACCTCGGCCTCCCAAAGCACTGGGATTACAGGCATGAGCCACCACACCAGGCCTGTTATGTATACTTTAACGCAATTGTTAAAGTGGTAAATTTTATGTTATATATATTTTATCACAATTTTTAAAAAAAGCAGGAGAGAAGGGAAAGGAAAGAGAGACTCTTGGGCCCTGGGAAGAGGAAACGGGAATATTTATTGAGCACCTACTGGATGCTAAGCCCTGTGCTGGACTCTTCACATGTGTCCTCAAAATAACCCTTGAAGTAGGAACTGTTAGCAAACTGAGTGAGGTTTAGAAAGTGGCTTGTCCAGCATCATGAAGTCAGACAGTGGTAGACAGGGACTCATACCTAGGTCTGCAGCCTCCAGGACACCAGCTCAGCCCATAGCCATCCAAACACCATCAGAGAGAGGACATGTTGGGAAGGCCTGGTCCTCCATCACTCATTCACTCAGGGTCGCCAAGCACCACTGCAGGACTGGACAGAGGTGGCGGTAAAGAGGTTCACAGTCCCTGACAACCACGCCAGCTGGAGAGTGGGGGGACCCACAGAGCAAATCTCTGTCTCACTTCCCACCCTCAGAACCTTGGCCTGAGGGACATTCTGCCTTTGGCACTATCCAGCCTAACTTCCGCTGAGCTGGGAGCTGCAGCAAGCTGAGGTGAAGGGAGTTAGGGCTAGAGTCAGGGTGAGACCCGAATTTAACTTTGAACGTCCCAGAAATGGCTTGCTCCCAGACATTGCACAAGAGCACAGTGACACAGGTTCCAATCCTGTCCTGGGCTGGGCAGCAACTGGGTAGAATAGAAAATGAGGGGCTTTGGAGTCAGATGGGCTTGGGTTGAAACACACTCTGCCACTCGCTGTATGATCTAGGCTGGGCCTCAACCGAGCCTCAGTTTTCTCATGTGTCAAAGGGACGTGGTAGTACCTGCTTTACCACTGTCATCCCATGTGGACTTTAGAGCCAAACTACCTGTTTCCCCACCGTTTATTTGCCATGTGAACTTGAATAAGTTACTTAGCCCCTCTGTGCCTCAGCTTTCCTCATCTGTAAAATTGGGATAGTTATTACCTTGATGGGTTTTTGTAAGGATTAAATGAGTTAATACAGGCAACACACCGAGCACAGTGCATGGCACACAAGAAAGTATGTACATATATACACTTTATATATATACATGCTATTGTGAAATATATATAAACCCCTGGCGCATAGTAGGGGACTCACAAAGCATACTTCCCCCTTCCTTTCCTGCCTCCTGTTTCCTCCTGTATGAGGCTCAGAGAAGCTGTTAATGGTGTTTGTCCTGGATTTTTTCCTAAATATCCAGGTTGGACGCAGCCAGTGCTGGCAGGAGCCCCTTGCCTTTCCTGCCCTTCCCCTCTCCCAGATACTAACAGGTGCTTCCGAGGAGTGAGAAGGAAGCCCATCGGGCCACATTTTCCAGAAAAGAGGCGCAGCACAGTCCCTCCAAAAACGTGCAGACTCTCAGCTGCCTGTACTAAACCCACCCCATCTGTCCTTAGCCTGTGTTCCCAGGTCCCGAGGCGGCCCTGAGAGACCTCAGAGCACCGGAGGAGCCTCCAACCTTGCCTCTGGGCAGAGAGGAACTGACAAAATAGGGAAAGACCCTTACTCCAAATGAGCATTACTTGATCATCTCCAGCTACCATACAGGAGCAGTATTTACTTTCTCCATTTTACAAGACACAAAAGCACAGAGAGGTTAAGACGATTGGCCAAAGTTAACCAGCAAGTCAATGCAAAGGTAAAAATTATGCCCTTTCTAGGCTGGCTGCGATGACTCATGCCTGTAATCCCAGCACTTTGGGAGGCCAAGGCAGGCGGATCACTTGAGGTCAGGAGTTTGAAACCAGCCTGGCCAACATGGCAAAACCCTGTCTCCATTAAAATTTCAAAAAAGTAGTTGAACGTGGTGGTGCACACCTGTAATTTCAGTTACTCAGGATGCTGAATAGTGAGAATCGCTTGAACCAGGGAGGCAAAGGTTGCAATGAGGCGAGATTGTGTCACTGCATTCCAGCCTGGAGCAAGACTCTGTCTCAAAAACAACAACAACAACAATCATGGTCTTTCTTGATCCAAAACCCAGCAGCTGGCCATTGTCACATTCTCCCCCTCACTACTGAACCACATCAGCAGCTCTGTTCCTTACTGGTCACAGGAACTTGTGTGAGTCCCTTCACCTCTCTGAACCTCCATATCCACAGCTGTAAAATAGGCAAACTACTGTACCAGGCTGTTTGTTCATTCAATAGTCATTGACTGAGCCCAGAGCCATACCTATGGTGAAACTCTTAAAGCCTCCGTTTCAGGGCCTCTCCTTCACACAGGAAAGGGCCTAGTAAGTGTCTCACTTTTCTTAGAAAAGTTCCCAGCCCCACAAAACCTGGGCCTGCCGCTGCTAACTGTGGTGTGTCAGCACCATGCTAAGCTGTGGATGTAGGACAAGATAGGAACAAAACGGCCAGGGGAGTCCTCTGGCCTGGTGTGGTGGCTTATACCTGTAATCCCAGCACTCTGGGAGGCCGAGACAAGAGGATCCCTTGAGTCCAGGAGTTCGAGACCAGCCTGGGCAACATGGCAAAACCTTGTCTCTACAAAAAATACAAAAGTTAGCCGGGCATGGTGGCACACGCCTATAGTCCCAGTTACACGGGAAGCTGAGGTGGGAGAATCACTTGAGCCCAGGAGGTCAAGGCTGCAGTGAGCCACGATCACACCACTGCACTCCAATCTGGGTGAGTGAGACCTTGTCTTGGGGGGGAAAAAAAAGAATCCCTGCATAGAGCTTGACTCCTGACTCACAGTAGGTGCTGAATAAATGGTAGCTGGCATTATTACTTATTGCCAGTCTCTTTCCCATTAAAATGTAAGTTCCCCAAGAATAGGGAACTTTTTCAGTTTTGTTCCTTACTGTAGCCCAAGAGCTTAGAACAGTTCCTGGCACATGGTAAGAACCCAGAAGATAGTTTCTGACCTTGAGATGGTTTTGTTCACCTCTTCAGTTCACAGGTGAGGAAACTGGTCCGGACAGGTGTGTCTTTCCCACAGTCTCACTGTGCTGAACAGGGCCAGGTCCCAGGGCCCCTCAAGCCCTGAAGACGGCTCTCTTCTACTTCCTGCTGCCTCCTTTGATGATTCGCACTACGGCCCAAGAGATATTTTTGGAATAAAAAAAGCAAGGGGTCAGCCAGGTACAGTGGCTCATGCCTGTAATCCTAGTACTTTTGGAGGCCAAGGTTGGTGGATCACCTGACGTCAGGAGTTCAAGACCAGCCTGACGAACATGGTGAAACACCCATCTCTACAAAAATACAAAAATTAACTGGGCGTGGTGGTGGGCACCTGTAATCCCAGCTACTCGGGAGGCTGAGGCAGGAGAATCACTTGAATCTGGGAGGCAGAGGTTGCAGTGAGCCGAGATCATGCTACTGCATTGCAGCCTGGGCAATGGGGTGAGAGCCCATCTCGGAAAAAAAAAAAAAAAAAAGAAAAAAAAAATCAAGGGAAGGCTAGGCACAATAGCTCATGCCTGTGGAAGGCTGAGGTAGGAGGATCACTTGAGCCCAGGAGCTCAAGACAAGCCTGGGCAACATAGCAAGACCCCGTCTCTACTAAATATACAAAAATTACCCAGGCATAGTGGTGCACACCCGTAGTCCCAGCTACTTGGGAGGCTGAGGTGGGAACATCACTTGAGCCTGGGAGGAAGAGGTTGCAGTGAGTTGAGTTCATGCCACTGCACTCCAGCCTGAGTGACAGAGTGAGACACTATAGAAAAAAGAAAAAAGAAAAAAAAAAAGGTCAGGTACAGTGACTCACGTCTGTAATCCCAGCACTTTGGGAAGCTAAGGCAGGCAGATCACTTGAGGTCAGGAGTTCAAGACCAGCCTGGCCAACATGATGAAACCTTGTCTCTACCAAAAATAAAAATAAAAAAATTAGCTGGGCATAGTGGTATGCACCTGTAATCCCAGCTACTTGGGAGGCTGAGACACGAGACTCATTTGAGCCTGGGAAATCGAGATTGCAGTGAATCGAGATTGCACCACTGTGCTCCAGTCTGGGTAACAAAGCAAGACTCTGTCTTGAAAAACAAAAGAACAGCAAGGGAAATGGTAGAGTGTAGGCCTTGCAGTGAGGTTGCCAAACTTAACAACAATACAGGACCACAGGTTAATTTTGAAATTTAGATAAACAAAAAATAATATTTTCGTATTAATGGATCCCATGCATTCTTGGGGGCATACTTACAATAAAACATTACTCATTGTTTATCTGAAATTCAAACTTAACTGAGCATCTTATATGTCAGCTGGAAACTCTGCCTCAGAGTTCCACAGAAATTAGTTCAAATTCCTGCTCTGTTACTTACTGTGTAATCTTGGGCAAGTATCCTAACCACTCACTCTGCCATAGTCTGAATGTTTTCAAAATTCATATGTTAAAAACCTATTCACGGCCGGGCGCGGTGGCTCAAGCCTGTAATCCCAGCACTTTGGGAGGCCAAGACGGGCGGATCACGAGGTCAGGAGATCGAGACCATCCTGGCTAACACGGTGAAACCCCGTCTCTATTAAGAAATACAAAAAACTAGCTGGGCGAGGTGGCGGGCGCCTGTAGTCCCAGCTACTCGGGAGGCTGAGGCCGGAGAATGGCGTGAACCCGGGAGGCGGAGCTTGCAGTGAGCTGAGATTGGGCCACTGCACTCCAGCCTGGGTGAAAAAAAAAAAAAAAAAACCTATTCACCAATGTGATGGTGTTAGGAGATGGGACTTTTGGAAAGGGATTAGATCATGAGAGCAGAGGTTTCATGAATGGGATTAGTGCCCTTATAAAAGAGACCCCAGAGAGCTCCCTGACTCCTTGCACCATGTGGGGACACAGTGAGGAGGCACCATCTATGAAGCAGGACACGAGTCCTCACCAGACACCAAATCTGCTGGTGCTTTGATCTTGGACTTCCCAGCCCTCAGAACTGTGAGAAAGAAACCCCTGTTGCTTATAAGCTACCCCATCTATGGTATTTTGTTACAGCAGTCCAAATGGACTAAGACACACTGTAATCCTCAGTTTTCTCATCTGCAAATTAAGGATAGCCCCACCTTCTTCACAGAGTGGCTGTAAGGATTAAAGATGATACCTTAAGTACTGGACACACAGCAGACAGGCACTCCCTGTGTTGGTTTCCCTCCCTGGTTTCAGAAGCCCTTAGGGGACTCAGCAGGAGAGCATGACTTGCCAATTGTAGGATAATATGGCAACTACGGTGTTCAAGTTCTTCCAACCAGCATTCTGGTACGTAGAATACAATATGGTGAGTGCTGCCTTAAGAAGGCAAACTTCTCATCCCTTCAGACCCAAACTCCCTTTTCATAAGCTTTTTTTCTTTTTTTTGAGACAGTGTCTCACTCTGTTGCCAAGGCTGGAGTGCAGTGGTACAATCTCGGCTCCCTGCAGCCTTGCCTTCCCAGGCTCAAAGCAGCCTCCCACCTCAGCCTCCTGAATAGCTGGGATTACAGGCACTTATCACCCCACCACCACACCTGCCTAATTTTTTGTGTTTTTAGTAGAGACGGGGTTTCACCATGTTGACCAGGTTGTATTCAAACTCCTGACCTCAAGTGATCTGCCCACCTTGGCCTCCCAAAATGCTGGGATTATAAACGTGAGCCACCACGCCCGGCCTCATAAGCATTTTAAATGCCTCCTTGACCTTATTTAAATGCAGTAATAAACTATTCACATGACAACACAAAAGAGTTAATATAATGATCTACCTGCAACTTAAATGAAAAATAAAAGGGATATCATAAAGTAACATTTCAACACATAAATGCTTGAGCACATCGTACTGTGATACTTGCATGGAATAAGAAGAAATACATTGAGATTCAGAAGTTAGACAATATTCAATATTAAGTTGAACTGTATGAAATTTCCGATATGGAATTTTGATCTACGAAAATGGTAATTTCATGACTCAACCTAATACCTGACATTCAAAAATACAAGCAAATGGGGTGGGGGGTATCTTTTCCTCTACTCACAAACTAAACTACCTGTCGTGTTCGTGTGTGTGTTGCACCATGAATCCACAGCTACAAACGCAGGTAGGTAGAAATGTGTCAGCAACTCAAATATCATAAGTGTCATTACCAGGCAGGTTGTGATTTTCCAAAATGGTGACACGCTCTTGTTAACATTGCACACAACGCAAAGTATAATCTTTTCCTTTTTTCCCAGTATTTTCACTTTTGAAAAATTAAGTTTATATTTGAAAAAATTCAAAAACATGACATTGCACTTATATATAAAACAGCATTCGTTTCTGGGATCAACAAATTATAAACAGGTTTCTGGGTGTTTTGTTTGTTTGTCTGTTTTGTTTTGTTTTGTTTATTGGGGGGTTCTATATTAATTTCTTCCAGGACATTCAGAAGTTGGCAGGAGGCAGGAAAGCTTCTTGTTGCCTGGGTCTGTCCCATATTGCATACACTAGAGGA
This sequence comes from Mandrillus leucophaeus, assembly GCF_000951045.1. Classification (NCBI taxonomy): domain Eukaryota; kingdom Metazoa; phylum Chordata; class Mammalia; order Primates; family Cercopithecidae; genus Mandrillus; species Mandrillus leucophaeus. The sequence goes on from NW_012104532.1 coordinate 951,881, forward strand.
CTTGCCCTCTTAAATGGAAGTAGTTAACTGCAAAATCATTATGACAACCAAAAATAATACCCCTATTTCCAAAACCACCCCTAAAGAGATGATACTACCCCCATTAAGAACCACCAATCTAATAACTTCCACCTGAATCCTTTCAGTGATAAGAAACTGACTCTACAATACCATCTCATTGACTCGCCTGTCAGGAAGTAATAATTCCTTCTTCTATCTCTGGTGGGTACCCAAGTTGGTACAAACCTTTCATTTGGTCAGATATTTCAAAAACTTTGACCCAGTAATTCCACTTCGAAGAAGAATCCTGTGCTAAGAATTCCACTTCTAAGAATATATTTAAGTAAGCAATCCAAATAGCTATTGAAATGTCTGCGCCCAGAAAGCATTCCACATAATGGTGGAATACGGAAAGGAAACAAAAACCCCGTAATCCTTTCCTATGGAAAGGCAGAAACTGAGGAAAAGGGGCCTGTAGCTTAGAAACCCTGGCAAGAGCAGTCTGCTCAGGCCAACAGAGCATCCCCATCTCCCACCCTCATTTAAGTATCCGTCAATATGTGGGTTCCCATTGCCACTCCGGGGGCTCCCAGAAGCAAGATCTGGGGTCATACACAAGGCCCCACCTCTGATCTACAGAGTCACCATGGAGCCTCTCCCAAAGAAGCTGCTTTCTAGACCTTTCCATTGTGACTCATGCTCCAGACTCCACTGGGGGAAAAAGACAGACATGGGAGACTCTGCCCAGTCAGGATGAGGCTGGGGAATAATCTATTTTGCTCTTCTTGCCCCATCTTGTAGTGGGTTAGTGAAAAGAGGGAGCTACAAAACAGCATATATAAGATTCTTTCATTATTATAAAAATGCATATGAGTGTGTGTGTGTGTGTGCGCAGAAGGAAAGGCCACCTGCTCAGTGGTTAGGAGTTCAGACAGACCTGGGCTCAACTCCCAGCTCTGCCACTTATTAAATGGCAAACCTCATTAAGTGGTTGGGAAAACAACCATCCTGAGACTCAGTTTCTCTGTCTATAAGGTGGGAATAATAAGGGCACCTACTTCATAGGAATCAATTAAGCTAATGCATGTGAGGCACCTAGCAGAATGTTTGGTGCCCAACAAATGTTGGCTTATATGACTTTGCAGTGGTAGTGGATGAAATGATACATTTTTCCAGGGAAAACCCATATATACATCCAAGGTGCAAAATGAGCCTCATGACCCCTTTGGCCTCACCAGGATGGCTGAGCACAAAATGAGATTAAATCCCTCTGAAGACCTTGTGCGGTGGCAAGCCAGACTGTCCCCTTCAATCTGGGGACCGCCACACAGAAGAGGTCTGCAGAGAAAGGGCCCCATAGGCAAAACATAGCACAGGTTCAGCCCATACTTGTGCAAAAGACCCGGAGCTTATTCAGGCAACATTTTGGTAGAACAAAGAGAAATGCAAGACGATTGGAGGCTATAAAATGAAATAAAATAGGAAGAAGATAATCAGCCAAGCAACCCACACTGGAAAAGTCAGGGGACAGAAAATTAAATGAAGCAGGGTTTTTTCGTATGTACTCGAGCAGGTCTTCTGAAATTTAGCTGCAAAACGTATCTGTTCATCCTTCATAGTCCTGCTCTCTGAGGTCTCCATCCTCACAAACAAACCAGCCCTCAGTGGGTTAGCTGTCTTCTGAGCTGGAGTATACTTGGAAAAAGGTTCCTAAATGTCTTCACACAAGGAATAAGATGAAAAAACTCCTGTCTAGTTTTACATTTTACTAGCATTCATCAATCTTTTACTGTTGACAAACATATCCCTTATTTCCTATTTCAAGATTTTGAATTTTTAGGCATTAAATTCGGTAAATACTATATGTTCATTTTCTCAAGATATTTTATTTACATTTTTTTGTTGTTGTTTTCCAGTTTTCACAAGAGCTTGTTTAAATTCTTACTAGAATTTCTTTAAACTTCCAAGCTGCTATATGTGTCAAAAATTATTGTATTTGTTCATTTGGATTTCATTTCTTATGTTTTAGAGAGCCAGCCTAAACACACAGAAGTTTTATCCTCATCAATGTCCTCTTTTCTTTTCTTTTTTTTTTTTTTTCTTTTTTTAAAGAGATGAAGTCTTGCTTTGTCACCCAGGCTGGAGTACAGTACACAATCATAGCTCACTGAAATCTTGGACTCCTGGGCTCAAGTGATCCTTCTGCCTCAGCCTCTTGAGGAGCTGGGTCTATAGGTATGAGCCACCACACCCAGCTAAAGTGAGACCCCATTTTTTTCTTTAAAAGTACCACTCCAGGGGCTCCCAGGAGCAAGATCTAGGGTTGCACACAAGGCCCCCACTCTGCACTCATTCCTCGCCTCAGCCTCCCAAGTAGCTGGGATTACAGATGGGAGCCCCTGCGCCTAGCATCAATGTCCTTTGTAAGTCAGCATTACAAGTTATTGACTGATATGATTCATAATCTCTTGGTCAGAACTTGCTACATCGGTACTGGCAATTAGGATAACTTCCTGTATGAATGAGGCTATTCTATGCCTTCTTTTTTCATCTGACTCTGATTCTAATTATACTGTGAGCTCTGAGAAAACATTCTTACTTGGTTACAATTTGTATTCCTTCAACTAATCACCCATTTACTTAAGTACAGATTCTAGCCTGTACTTAGATAAATATTCACTAGTTGTCCATGGTCAACAGTTTCCTGATTGCCGCAGTTCCCTGGTTCAAGTATCACAAGCTTACTTTAACAGACATCGGCTGGGCGCAGTGGCTCACACTTGTAATCCCAGCACTTTGGGAAGCGAGGTGGGAGGTTCACGAGGTTGGGAGTTCGAGACCCGTCTGGCCAACATGGTGAAACCCTGTCTCTACTAAAAATACAAAAAATAGCCAGGTGCAGTGGCGGGTGCTTGTAATCCCAGCTACTCAGGAGGCTGAGGCAAGAGCATTGCTTGAACTCAGGAAGCAGAGGTTGCAGTGAACTGAGATCATGCCAGTGCACTCCAGCCTGAGTGACAGAGCAAGACTCCGTCTTGGGGGAAAAAAAAAGAGAGAGACATCGTGTGACCAGTGAATTCATTTGTCCATGGGTCACACGACGTTAATGAAATACAGCTGTTGTTAATGAAATGCAGCTTCATTACTCTTACAATTCATAATATCTAGCAGACTGAAAAGTCTGTATCAGTAATGATTTGTCAGTATGTTGCCATGTTAAAATTAATCAAAACTTGCCCAGCATGGTGGCTCAAGCTGTAATCTCAGCACTTTGGGAGGCTGAGGCAAGCAGATCACTTGAGCCCAGGAGTTCAAGACCAGATTGGACAACATGGCAAAACCCTGTCTCTACAAAAAACACAAAAAGTACAAAAAATTAGCCAGGCATGGTGGCACATGCCACCATGTCCCAGCTACCTGAGAGACTGAGGTGGGAGGATCGCCTGAGCCCAGTGATTGAGGTAACAGTGAGCCATGATTACACCATTGCACCACTGCCTGGGTGACAGAGTGAGACCCCGTCTCACAATAACAATAATAATAATAACAATAATAATAAAAACTTAGAATTATAGTCAATTTTATAAATGAGAAGGAAAGCTCAGGCTATATGCAAATGCTGAGTTAGGTGAATGGATTATATATTTATATAGCCTAGTGGTGACTGAAAACTTGATTCTCAAAATTTTAAGGACTAGATATTAACTGAAGTTTTCTACCAGCTTTCTTACCTTTTCAGAATGTGTTTTTGAGGGGCTATGGTATTGTTTATTAAGCAATGGTTTTGGATTTTTCTTTTTTTTTTTTTTGAGATGGAGTACAGTGGTGCAATCTCAGGCTGGAATACAGTGGTGCAATCTCAGTGAGAGTTGAAGCCAGCTGGACTTCCTAGGTCCAGTGGGAACTTTGAGAACTTTTCTGTCTAGCTAGAGGATTGTAAATGCACCAATCAGTGCTCTGTGTCTAGCGAAAGGTTTGTAAATGCACCAATCAGCACTCTGTAAAAACGCACCAATCAGCTCTCTGTGTCTTGCTAAAGATTTGTAAACACATCAATCAGCACTCTGTAAAAACGCACCAATCAGCACTCTGTAATGGACCAATCAGTGCTCTGTAAAATGGACCAATCAGCAGGACGTGGGCAGGGCCAAATAAGGGAATAAAATCTGGCCACGTGAGCTAGCAGCAGCAAGGAGCTCAGGTCCCCTTCCATGCTGTGGAAGCTTTGTTCTTTCACTCTTCACAATAAATCTTGCTGCTGCTCACTCTTTGGGTCCACACTATCTTTACTAGCTGTAACACTTACTGTGAAAGTCTGCGGCTTCACTCCTGAAGTCAGGGAGACCAGGAACCCACCGGGAGGAAAAAACAACTCCAGATACACCACCTTTAAGAGCTGTAACACTGCAAAGGTCTGCAGTTTCACTCCTGAAGTCAAGCAAGACCATGAACCCACCAGAAGGAAGAAACTCCAGGGCCGGGTGCGGTGGCTCAAGCCTGTAATCCCAGCACTTTGGGAAGCCAAGACGGGCGGATCACAAGGTCAGGAGATCGAGACCATCCTGGCTAACACAGTGAAACCCCGTCTCTACTAAAAAATACAAAAAAACTAGCTGGGTGTGGTGACGGGTGCCCTATTTTTCCTTAGAATTCAGGGGCTACATACCGGCCCCTGTCGGCCAGTTAAAAGTGACTAGTGTGGCCGCCAGACTGAAGACATGGGTGTCAGACTTTCTGGGACAAGGTTCTCTAACAAACCCGGACTCTTCAGAGTTGGGAGCCATTCAGCTCCAGGTCCCAACAAGTTTGTTGACCCTGCAGCCATGAGCGGAACTCTCAAAGCCATGTCTCCCAAGCAAGACTTGCCCATCCATCCTATCTATCCTGACCCTTTCCTCCTGGGTCCTAATGCCTGTTAGACAAACTTCCTCTCGCCTCTTCTCGGAGCCTAGTCCCGCTTCTAAAAACCACTCCCTGTCTCTGGTGCTTTTCTAGTTTCTCCTGTAAGAATGATTTCTAGTATAAACTTCAGGACTCTGTTACCTTCTTTAGGCACCCGGGCTCACCAATCAAAAGACATAATTTTTGCCCAAAGTCCCATCGTAGTGGGGACTATCTGGCATTTTAGGATCCCTCTTCAGACAAGCAGGCCTAACAAAAGGTATTTCTGAAGCTAGGATATGGGGAGCCTCAGAAATTGTATCATTCCTATTCATACAAGTGAGAACACAAGGCATGACTCTTCCAACTCTAGAGATCCCTTCTCTCCCTCAGAGTATGGCCCTCCACTTCATTTTTGGGGCATAACATCTTTATAGGACACAAATAAAGTCTCAATACTAATAGGAAAACGCTTAGGACTCTTAGCAGTTTTTCAAGAATGTGTCAGTAAGGGTCACTAAATCTGATTTTTCTCGGTCCTCTTTGTGATCTAGGAGGACAGGCAAGGGTGCAAGTTTTCGAGGATGTGTCAGTAAGGGCAACTAAATCCAACCTTCCTTGGTCCTCCTTGTGGTCTAGAAGGAAAACTAGTGTTTCTGCTGCTGCGTTGGTGAGTGCGACTATTCCAATCAGCAGGGTCCAGGGACCGTTGCGGGTTCTTGGGCAAGAGGTGTTTCTGCTGCTGTGTCGGCGAACACAACTATTCCGATCAGCAAGGTCCTGGGACCGTTGTGGGTTCTTGGGCAGGGGGAGAAGCAAACAAACGAAAACTGTGAGCAGTTTTGTCTTTCAGATGGGAAACCCTCAGGCATCAACAGGCTCACCCTTGAAATGCATCCTAAACCATTGGGACCAATTTGACCCACAAACCCTGAAAAAGAGGTGACTCAATTATTTCTACACTATGGCTTGGCCCCAGTATTCTCTCTCTGATGGGGAAAAATGGCCACCTGAAGGAAGTATAAATTACAATGCTATCCTGCAGCTTCACCTTTTCTGTAAGAGGAAGGCAAATGGAGTGAAATACTTTATGTCCAAGCTTTCTTTTCATTGAAGGAGCATACACAACAATGCAAAGCTTGCAATTTACATCCCACAGGAGGACCTCTCAGCTTACCCCCCTATCCTAGCCTCATTATAGCTCCCCTTCCTATTAGTGATAAACCTCCTCTAATCTCCCCTGCCCAGAAGGAAATAAGCAAAGAAATCTCCAAAGGACCACAAAAACCCCTGGGCTATCGGTTATGTCCCCTTCAAGCTGTAGGGGGAGGGGAATTTGGCCCAACCTAGGTACATGTCCCCTTCTCCCTCTCTGATTTAAAGCAGATCAAGGCAGACCTGGGGAAGTTTTCAGATGATCCTGATAGGTACATAGATGTCCTACAGGGTCTAGGGCAAACCTTCAATCTCACTTGGAGAGATGTTGTGCTATTGTTAGATCAAACCCTGGCCTTTAATGAAAAGAATGTGGCTTTAGTTGTAGCCTGAGAGTTTGGAGATACCTGGTATCTTAGTCAAGTAAATGATAGAATGCCAGCCAAAGAAAGGGACAAATTCCCTACTGGTCAGCAAGCCATCCCCAGTATGGAGCCCCACTGGGACCTCGACCCAGATCATGGGGACTGGAGTTGCAAACATCTGTTGACCTGTGTTCTATAAGGACTAAGGAGAATTAGGAAAAAGCCCATGAATTATTCAATGATGTCTACCATAACTCAGGGAAAGGAAGAAAATACTTCTGCCTTCCTCAAGTGGCTACAGGAGTCCTTAAGAAAATATACTCCCTTGTCACTCGACTCACTGGAGGGTCAGTTCATTCTAAAAGATAAGTTTATTACCCAATCAGTTGCAGATATCAGAAGAAAGCTGGAGAAGCAAGCCCTGGGCCCTGAACAAAATCTGGAGGCATTATTAAACCTGGCAACCTTGGTGTTCTATAACAGGAACCAAGAGGAACAGGCCCAAAAGAGAAAAGTGAGATCAGAGAAAGGCCGCAGCCTTAGTCATGGCCCTCAGACGAACAAACCTTGGTGGTTCAGAGAGGACAGAAAATGGAGCAGGCCAATCACCCGGTAGGGCTTGTTATCAGTGTGGTTTACTAGGACACTTTTAAAAAGATTTTCCAATGAGAAACAAGCTGCCCCCTCACCCATGTCCACAATGCCGAGGCAATCACTGGACGGTGCACTGCTCCAGAGGACAAAGGTTCTCTGGGCCAGAAGCCCCCAACCAGATGATCCAACAACAGGACTGAGGGTGCCCGGGGCAAGTGCCAGCTCATGTCATCACACTCACAGAGCCCCGGGTACATTTAACCATTGAGGGCCAGGAAATTGACTTCCTTCTGGACACTGGCCCAGCCTTCTCAGTGTTAATCTCCTGTCCTGGACGACTGTCCTCAAGGTCCGTTACCATCCGAGGAATCCTGGGACAGCTTGTAACCGGGTATTTCTTCCACCTCCTCACTTGTAACTGGGAGACTTTGCTCTTTTCACATGCCTTTCTTGTCATGCCTGAAAGTCCCACACCCTTGTTAGGGAGGGATATATTAGCCAAAGCTGGAGCTATTATCTACACAAATATGGGGAACAAGTTACCCATTTGTTGTCCCCTACTTGAGAAGGCAATCAATCCTGAAGTCTGGGCATTGGTAGGACAATTTGGAATGGCAAAAAATGCCTGCCCAGTCCAAATCAGGCTAAAAGATCCCACCACTTTTCCTGATCAAAGGCAATATCCCTTAAGGCCTGAAGCTCATAAAGGATTACAGGGTATTGTTAAACATTTGAAAGCTCAAGGCTTAGTAAGGAAAAGCAGCAGTCCCTGCAACACCCCAATTTTAGGAGTACAAAAACCGAACGGTCAGTGGAGACTAGTGCAAGATCTTAGACTCATCAATGAGGCAGTAATTCCTCTATATCCAGTTGTACTCAACCCCTATACCCTGCTCTCTTAAATACCAGAGGAAGAAGAATGGTTCACTGTTCTGGACCTCAAGGATGCCTTCTTCTGTATTGCCCTGCATTCTGACTCCCAGTTTCTCTTTGCCTTTAAGGATCCCACAGACCACACATCCCAACTTGCATAGACAGTCTTGCCCCAAGGGTTTAGGGATAGCCCCCATCTGTTTGGTCAGGCAGTGGCCCAAGATCTAGGCCACTTCTCAAGTCCAGGCACTCTGGTCCTTCAGTATGTGGATGATTTACTTTTAGCTACCAGTTTGGAAGTCTCATGCCAGCAGGCTACCCTAGATCTCTTGAACTTTCTAGCAAATCAAGGGTACAAGACGTCTAGGTTGAAGGCCCAGCTTTGCCTAAAGCAGGTCAAATATCTAGGCCTAATCTTAGAGGAACCAGGGCCCTCAGCAAGGAACGAATACAGCCTATACTGGCTTATCCTCACCCTAAGGCATTAAAACAGTTGTGTGGGTTCCTTGCAATCACCAACTTTTGCCTACTATGGATCCCCAGATACAGTGAGATAGCCAGTTCCCTCTATACTCTAATCAAAGAGACCCAGAGGGCAAACACTCATCTAGTAGAATGGAAACCAGGGGCAGAAACAGCATTCAAAACCTTAAAGCAGGCCCTAGTACAAGCTCTATCTTTAAGCCTTCCCAAAGGACAAAACTTCTCTTTAAATGTCACAGAGAGAGCAAGGATAGCTCTTGGAGTCCTCACTCAGACTCGTGGGACAACCCCACAAGCAGTGGCATACCTAAGTAAGGAATTGATGTAGTAGCAAAAGGCTGGCCTCACTGTTTATCGGTAGTTGCAGCGGTGGCTGTCTTAGCATCAGAGGTTATCAAAATAATACAGGGAAAGGATCTCACTGTCTGGACTACTCATGATGTAAATGGCATAAGAGGTGCCAAAGGAAGTTTATGGCTATCAGACAACAGCCTACTTAGATACCAGGCACTACTCCTTGAGGGACCGGTGCTTCAAATACGTACATGTGTGGCCCTCAACCCTGCCACTTTTCTCCCAGAAGATGGGAACCAATTGAGCATGACTGCCACCAAATTATAGTCCAGACTTTTGCCGCCCGAGATGATCTCTTAGAAGTCCCCTTCTAGCTAATCCTGACCTTAACCTATATGCCGATGGAAGTTTATTTGTGGAGAATGGGATACAAAGGACAGATTATGCCATAGTTAGTGATGTAACTGTACTTGAAAGTAAGCCTCTTCTCCCAGGGACCAGCGCCCAGTTAACAGAAGTAGTGCACTTACCTGAGCCTTAGAACTGGGAAAGGAAAAAAGAATAAATGTGTATACAGATAGCAAGTATGCTTATCAAATAGTACATGCCCATGCTGCAATATGGAAAGAAAGGGAGTTCCTAACCTCTGGGGGAACCTCCATTAAATACCACAAGGAAATTACGGAGTTATTGCATGCAGTGCAAAAACCCAAGGAGGTGGCAGTCTTACACTGCCAAAGCCATCAGAAAGGTGAAGGAGAAAAGGCAGAAGGAAACCATCGGGCAGATGCTGAAGTCAAAATTGCTGCCAGGTGGAACCTCCCATTAGAAACACCTGAAAAAGCACCCTTGGTATGGAACAACCCCCTCCAAGAGATTAAGCCCCAGTATTCCCCGACTGAAACAGAATGGGGATTTTCACAGGGGCATAGTTTTATCCCCTTGGGGTGGTTAACGACAGAAGAAGGAAAGGTACTTTTACCCGAAGCCAGCCAGTGGAAAATACTTAAAACCCTCCACCAAACTTTTCATATGAGTATTGAAAACACTCATCAAATGGCCAAATCCCTATTTACAGGGCCAAATCTCCAGACCATCCAACAGGTAGTCAAAGCCTGTGAGGTTTGCCAAAGGAATAATCCATTGGTCCATCATAAGGCCCCTCTGGGGGAACAAAGAATAGGGCACTATCCTGGAGAGGACTGGCAGTTAGACTTCACCCATATGCCTAAGTCAAAGGGATTTCAATAGTTGTTGGTCTGTGTTGATACCTTTACAAATTGGATAGACGCTTTCCCCTGCAAGACAGAGAAGGCTCAGGAAGTGACTAAAGTCCCAATTAATCAAATAATTTCTAGATTTGGGCTTCCCAAAGCTTACAGAGTGACAATGATCCAACTTTTAAAGCCACAATAACTCAGGGAATTTCCAGGGCGCGAGGGATACAGTATCACCTTCACTGTGCCTGGAGGCCACAATCCTCAGGGAAGGGTGAGAAGGCAAATGAAACATTCAAGAGGCACTTAAGGAAACTAACATAAGAAGTTCATCTCCCATGGCCTACTCTTGCCCATGGCCTGGCTAAGAATCCGAAATTCTCCTCACAAAATGGGGCTCAGTCCATATGAAATGTTGTGTGGGTGACCTTTTCTCACAAATGACCTCCTACTTGATCAGAAAACGGCCAACTTGGTCAAAGATACAACTTGTTTGGCAAAATAGCAACAAAACCTTAAAAACCTATCTAAAGGATGTCACAGAGAAAAGGGAACAGAGTTGTTTCAACCAGGAGACCTAGTGTTGGTCAGATCTCTCCCCTCTACCTCCCCATCTATGGACTGTTTTTGAGAAGGCCCATACTCAGTAATCCTCTCTACCCCCACTGCAGTTAAGGTGGCAGGAGTGGAATCTTGGATTCACCACACTGGAGTTAAATTTTGGACACTCCCTGAGGAACCTGCGGGACTGTCAGCTCAGGAGTCCCAAGATCAGCCAGACCAGCCTCGATACACCTGTGAACTATTGGAGGACTTGTATCTCCTATTTAGGAAGGAAATATCCCAGACTAAAAAGGCTCCTACCACTGATCCTGAAGAAAAACCTCTTCCACCTTAAAAAAGATAAGTGAAAACCTACATAATCTTTATCTTTACCACCTCTCCTTGCCCCTTTAATGGAATCCTTTTACTATTTCATCATATTAT
>NW_012104532.1:962779-967124 GCF_000951045.1 Mandrillus leucophaeus
CCTTAAAAAAGATAAGTGAAAACCTACATAATCTTTATCTTTACCACCTCTCCTTGCCCCTTTAATGGAATCCTTTTACTATTTCATCATATTATTGAGCAGCATACTAACCATACTCTTTGCAATAGGACTACACTGTAGCACCTGCCGGGATGAAAATCCTAATCACATCAACCTTCTTTCTATCTTCCTTCCTTCTGACAGCAATTTACTGCTACTGTAACTCAGCCCGGACAAAATGATCTCGTCTTCCAGAGCACCCTCTTTACCTTCCTATTTACTCTTTGCCTATCTATCCCTCCTTCTTCCTTGGATACCTCATACAATCACCCCTCCCCTTCCACTAGCTCCTAATTACCTCTACAAGACTCTCAACTTAACCTACTCTCTGTTAAACCGGTCCAATTCTTCCCTGACAAATGACTGTTGGCTTTGTATCTCTCCATCAACTTCTGCTTACGTTGCCACTCCCATTCCCGCAAAAAACTGGGTCTTTACCAAATTAACCTACCATCCTTTTTATGAAGGAAAAGACCCTTCCAACTTCTAAATATGCAATCATTAGCTGACTTCCCCATCTCTGATAGGACCAAGAATACCCTAACAGGATATGCAATCCAACTTTTACATTCTTACATTTCCAACCTCACCTATTACACAAGCAATGAAAAGCCCACACACGGCCCTGTAACTACGAATACCATCTTAACTTTCCAAGCCCCTTTATGCATCCAATGCAATGTGTTATCAGGCCTGCCTCTGGGACACCTACTACTACCCCATCAGTGCAATTACACCCTATAACTCCAAGCTCTAACTGATCATAGTAACTTCCAAGTCACCCAAAGAGCTCCATTCAGACGACTTGTCTGCTTCTCAGGGCCCCAAAAAATCATTACCTCCTCCCTACTTAACAAACAGTCCAGGTTTTGTACTGGCAAACATGTTCCCTGCATGACCATTCACCCCTGGACCCCCTGCAGCAGTGCCCCCTCCACTAGTGAATGCCTTCTCATCCCCTCTTTCAATCACTCTCGAATGGTTCCTAGTAGATACAAAACGGATTTTTCTCCAATGGGAAAATAGAACACAGGGAGCCACTCAGTTTGCTTCCAACACCCCTTTCCAGCCACTCATCAGAGTTACCTTGGCAAGTACTCTAGGAGTATGGGCAAATGAAAACAGACTCACATACCTTTTTAACATACACAACCAGTTCTGACTACCCAATCAAGGTATATTCTTCTTATGTGGAACATCGACCTATCTCTGCCTCCCCACTAACTGGACAGGCACCTGCGCCTTAGTCTTTCTAAGTCCCAACATTAACATTGCTCCAGGAAATCAGACCCTACAAATACCCCTCAAAACTCAAGTCCCTCAGCGCAGAGCCATACAACTAATACCCCTACTTATAGGGTTAGGAATGGCTACTGCTACAGGAACCGGAATAGCCAGTTTATCTACTTCATTATCCTACTACCACACACTCTCAAAGGATTTCTCAGACAGTTTGCAAGAAATAATGAAATCTATCCTTTCTCTACAATCCCAAATAGACTCTGGCGGCAGTGACTCTCCAAAACTGCCGATGCCTAGACCTCCTCACTGCTGAGAAAGGAGGACTCTCACCTTCTTAGGGGAAGAGTGTTGTTTTTACACTAACCATTCAGGGATAGTATGAGATGCCACCCAGCATTTACAGGAAAAGGCTTCTGAAATCAGATGCCTTTCAAACTCCTATACCAACCTCTGGAGTTGGGCAACATGACTTCTCCCCTTTCTAGGTTCCATGGCAGCCATCTTGCTATTATTTGCCTTCAGGCCCTGTATTTTTAACCTCCTTGTCAAATTTGTTTCCTCTAGGATCAAGGTCATCAAGCTACAGATGGTCTTACAAATGGAACCCCAAATGAGTTCAACTAACGACTTCTACCGAGGACCCCTGGACCGACCTGCTGGCCCTTTCACTGACCTAAAGAGTTTCCCTCTGGAAGACACTACAACTGCAGGGCCCCTTCCTCACCCCTATCCAGCAGGAAGTAGCTAGAGGAGTCATCACTCAATTCCCAACAGTAGTTGGGGTGTCCTGTTTAGAGGGAGGATTGAGAGGGGAAGCCAGCTGAAGTTCCTGGGTCAAGTGGGGACTTGGAGAACTTTTCTGTCTAGCTAGAGGATTGTAAATGCACCAATCAGCACTCTGTATCTAGCTAAAGATTTGTAAATGCACCAATCAGCACTCGGTAAAAACGGACCAATCCGCACTCTGTAAAATAGACCAATCAGTGCTATATGTAAAATGGACCAATCAGCAGGATGTGGGTGGGGCCAAATAAGGGAATAAAAGCTTGCCACCCGAGCCAGCAGCGGCAACCCACTCGAGTCCCCTTCCACACTGTGGAAGCTTTGTTCTTTCCCTCTTCACAATAAATCTTGCTGCTGGTCACTCTTTGAGTCTGCACTACCTCTATGAGCTGTAACACTCACTACAAAGGTCTGTAGCTTCACTCATGAAGTCAAGACCACGAACCCACCGGAAGGAAGAAACAACTCCAGACGTGCCACCTTTAAGAGCTATAATGCTGCAAAGGTCTGCAGTTTCACTCCTGAAGTCAAGCGAGACCACAAACCCACTGGAAGGAAGAAACTCCAGACACATCTGAACATCTGAAGGAACAAACTCCAGACACACCATCTTTAAGAACTGTAACACTCACTGCGAGGGTCCGCGGCTTCATTCTTGAAGTCAGCAAGACCAAGAACTCACCGGAAGGAACCAATTCTGGACCATCAGCTCACTGCAATCTCTGCCTCCTGGGTTCAAGCAATTTCCTGCCACAGCCTCCTGAGTAGCTGGGATTATAGGTGTGCACCATCACACCCAGCTAATTTTTGTATTTTGAATAGAGACAGAGTTTCGCCATGTTGGCCAGGCTGGTCTCGAACTCCTGACCTCAGGTGATCCATCTGCCTTGGCCTCGCAAAGTGCTGGGATTACAGCCATGAGTCGCCGCGCTGGCCTAAGCAATGTTTTTTTAATCACACACTAATTCCAAGAAGGTTTTTACAACAGTTCAGGAATGTGGTGCATTACAAATAGAAACTTGTTTTTAACACAGAAGTGGAATGCGGTTGATACTTGGCCGTATTAGTATTTGTGTTACCCAAAAAAGTACTGGATGCAAACTGTATATATAAATCTGAAATCTAATGTGGATGCTTAAAAATGAACTTTAAACAGTTCTTTTAAACCAAAATTTTAAAAGTAAGTCCATTTTTATAAAAATTAATCTATACGTATATGCATAGAAAAATCTGGAAGAAAACATTCCAAATAGTAATATCAAATAGCTCTGGATTATATAATTACAGAGCGAGTTTTTGTTGTTGTTGTTTTTTGGTTTTGGTTTTTTTTTTTGAGACAGAGTCTCGCTCTGTTGTCCAGGCTGGAGTGCAGTGGCGCAATCTCGGCTCACTGCAATCTCTGCCTCTCAGGTTCACGTGATTCTCCTGCCTCAGCCTCCCAAGTAGCTGGGACTACAGGTGCACATCACCATACCCGGCTAATTTTTGTATTTTTATTAGAGACGATGTTTTGCCATGTTGCCCTGTCTGGTCTTGAACTCCTGGCCTGAAGTGATCTACCTGCCTCAGCCTCCCAAAGTGCTGGGATTATAGGCATGAGCCACTGTGCCTGGCTGTCGTTAATTTTTTATGCTGTTTTGCCAAACTCATTTTCCTGCCAGAGAGTTTTCTTTTTTTTACACCTTTCTATAATATCTGACTTTTTACATGAATATAAACTTCTTTTATACTCAACAGGAAAAAAATCAATAATCCTATTTTTATTTTTCAAAAGAGAAAAATAAAGGAGGGAAAAGTCTAGTAGAATGAAAGTAGATGATAGTTGCTCCCAGGCCAGGAAGCTGGAACTAACCGGAAGGACTAGTTGGGAAATGGCCCAGGCTGAGTGAGATACTAGCTCCCTAAACAGCTTCTGACAAGAGGAAAGGCAGCCAGGCACATGAGCAACTTTGAAGTCAGATGGTTCCAGAAAGAGCCAGGCATGGGCACCAGATGCTGGTGGTCCGCAGAGGAGAGCTCTGCACTAGACACAAAGGTCACATGGCCCCAGTCCTAGAAGAAGCACCCAGTCTAGACAAGCTAATGAAAACCATGGTGATGTCAACAGACAGCCACAACTGGTTTCACAAATCACTAGTAAAACGTTCAAGTTCTGGCCGGGCGCGGTGGCTCAAGCCTGTAATCCCAGCACTTTGGGAGGCCGAGACGGCCGGATCACGAGGTCAGGAGATCGAGACCATCCTGGCTAACACAGTGAAAC
>NW_012104532.1:967314-971752 GCF_000951045.1 Mandrillus leucophaeus
AAAAAAAAAAGTTCAAGTTCCAGAAATTGAAGGGACACACAATAAAACAATAAGTCATCCCTCTTCATCTATCAAAAGAGTAAAGAATTTTTCAGTGCTGGTGAGCATGTGCTGGAATTAGTGCTCATTCACCGCTGTTGGGAATTATTGCATTGCTAATGTGGTTTGAAAAGCAGCATGGTGGCCGGGCGCCGTGGGGCATGCCTGTAATCCCAACACTTTGGGAGGCTGAGGTAGGCGGATCACCTGAGGTCATGAGTTTGAGACCAGCCTGGCCAATATGGTGAAACCCCACCTCTACTAAAATACAAAATTAGCTAGGCATGGTGGTGCACGCCTGTAATCCTAGCTACTTGGGAGGCTGAGGCAGGAGAATAGCTTGAACCCGGGAGCTGAAGGTTGCAGTGAGTCAAGATCGTGCCATTGCACTCCAGCCTGGGTGACAGAGCAAGACTCCATCTCAAAAAGGAAAAGAAAAGCAGCATGGTGCTTTGTATGCCGATTGTTTTAAGATATTCATTTCCTTTTATAATTTCATTCCTAGAAGTCTGCTGCAAGGCAAAGAAATATAAAACTCTTTATTATCAAAGATACTCATTGTAGTATGATTTATAATTTTTTAAATGAAATAACCTGAAAACTGGTGGTAAGTTCTGATACAACCTGTCAGTGGAGCATTATGTAGCCATTAAAAACAATGTTTATAGCGCATTTGTCATATCACTCAGGAAAATGTTTATGTTACCATGTTAAAAGATACAGTAGGATATAAAATTGTATGTAGAGCATGATTTTAACTACATAAAAATTCACATACAAAACTGGAAATAAATGCTCTAAAATGTTACACAGTTACCCATGGATTGGTCAAATTATGAGTGGGCTTTTTGTATCTTTTAAAAAATAACTGGGCCAGGCACAGTGGCTCACATCTGTAATCCCAACACTTTGGGAGGCCAAGGCAGCAGATCACGAGGTCAGGAGTTCAAGACCAGCCTGGCCAACATGGTGAAAACCCTTCTCTACTAAAAATACAAAAACTAGCCGGGTGTGGTGGTGCGCGCCTGTAATCCCAGCTACTCGGGAGGCTGAGGCAGGAGAATTGGTTGAGCACAGGAAATGGAGGTTGCAGTGAGCCGAGATTGCACCACTGCACCACAGCCTGGCGACAGAGCAAGACTCATCTCAAAATAATAATAATAATTTAAAAATAATTTATTTTGAAATAATTTCAGATTTACAGAAAAGTAAGGAATAATACAAAGAACTGTCATATTTCTGTCGCCCAAGTTTCCTGACTGCTATATCTTTCCACATTTGCTTCCACTTGAGCTCTCCCTCTCTAGACACACAGTGGACAGAATCACTGGTCTTTTTCTGAGAGAGAGCTGCAAATACAATGCCCATTGTACCTAAATGCCCCGAGCATATTTCCTATAAACAAGAACACATGACCAAACCTTCCAAATCAGGAAATCGACATTGACACAACCTCATCATCCAATCCACCATCCCCAGGCAGATTTTCCCAGCAGGTCTTTTTTTCATTTCTGATCCAGGATCTGATCATCTAGGAACACATTGCATTTAGTTGTCACAGCCCTCACACCTCCTTCAAACTGGAAGTTTCGCACTCTCTTTCTCAATTTTCCTTTATAGTTTTTAAGTTTACAGGTCTTTAATTTTATAGGATAACTCTCAACTGGGGACAACCGCTCAATTTCCTAATGAGAAGACCCAGGCCATGCATTCTTGGCAGGAATAGCACCAAAACAAAACAAAACAAAACAAAAAACCCCCGATGTTTCAGTCAAGAGGTACGTAATGTCAACTCACTCCACTGCCAGTGAGGTTAACTTTGATCACCTGCTCAAGCTGTTGTCTGCCAGGTTTTTCTACCAAAAAGTTACCATATTTCTCTTTGTAACGAACATATTCTGGGGAAATATTCCAGTACTACATCAATATCTGGTTCTTCAAATCTTCACCAGCAAGTCTCAGCATTGGTTTATAACTGCAGCCTGAATCAACCACCACTATGATGGCTGCCTAATGTTGATTTTTCTTATTTCCACCATTCCTTCTGCATTTATTAGTTGGCAATCTGTTGCAAGAAAAAGCTTTCCCTTCTCTCCCCATTTACTTACTGGTGAATTTAATTATTTCAACATGGACTCATGGATTCCTATTTTATTCAATGGGTTTTATCCATTACTATCATTATTTATATTGATTCTCCAATTGCCCAGATTTGGCCAATGGAAGTCCTTTCCAGTTTACCCCTATATCCTTTCCATAAGTCCTCATCCTTCAAAGCACTCCCTCACTTTCTGGCACAAGAAGATGTTTCAGGTTCATCTCGTCCTTTTCCTGCTGCATCTCAAGAAGCAGCTGCTTCTCCAAGAGGCCCTAACTCATTTCAATGAAGGACGGTGTTTAGAAACCAAGATCTAAGAGATTGGCATGGCTAGGCACAATGGTTCATGCCTGTAATTCCAGATAGAGTGTGGGAGCAAGCATAAGAGACACACAAGCCTGCTTTGGCAGAAGAGACAACTTTGCTGGGAAGCTTGAATGTCAGTGTGTCACGTATGGATGATCAGAAAAGTACAGCGGGATGGTAGCAGCAAGAGGCAAGATATGGCAGGGCCAGAGTCAGAACCTAAGGGCAGGGGAAGGTTGGGGAGGGGTCAGCAAGTTGGGACACCCTACACAGAAACAGCCAGAGGGGTCCTGTGTACCCTAATCCTCCCCACACTGACTCACCCTGGACAGCAGAGATGCCCCTCTAGACAATGCCCAAGCAGGACCTGGCCTCCTTCCATCCTCTGGACACACTGGGCTCCAGTCCCTTGTTCCTGGGCAGGCTTTTGCGGGAGAGTTAGAACCCAGGAACACAGCAAGACCCTCCTCTGGCCCAGGAGCTCTGAAGGAAGATTTAGCTGTAGGTCCCAAGCTGTGTCCCCACAACATTCACCTGGGAAGGGAAGCCAGGACCAAGTACAGAATGTCACTTACCTCCCTGACTAGACAGCTTTAGCTGGGCCTCATTTCACTCCTGGGACCACCCAGAATAGGCCAAGCAGAGCACAGGGTGGCAAGGTGGTTAATGATGCCAGTGAGAACAAGCATGGCCAGCAAGAAACTCACATGACTTACAGCTGTGAACAAATAACTGTGCCTATTGTGTGCCAGGCCAGGAGAAGCTCAGTGACTCCCATAAACTCCTCAGCCTGGACAGTCACCTGCCACCAACTTACCATTGTCTCTACTTTTCACTAAGGGGCTGTGAGTCAAGTTTATGTGTCAACTTGACTGGGCCACAAGGTGCCCAGATATTTGGTCAGACATTACTCCGGGTGTTTTGGGATGAGATTAACATTTAAATGGGTAGAATGAATAAAGCAGATTGCTTTACTAGGGAGCATTTTCCACCTGCCATGCTCTCAGAAAATTAAGTTGGAAGGACACATAAGACGGCCTGGGACTGAGTACATATCTGGTCAAAGGTCAGCTCCCCACATTACCTTGCATTCACTGGAAATGTACTAAATGTCACTGAATTGTGTACTTTAAAATGGTAAATTTTCTGTTATGTATATTCTACTACAATAATTTTTTAAGGAAGCAGTGGAAATTTTATCTACATGAGATTTGGGTGGAGGGGATAATTTAGTGAAAGAAATAAATCAGAGCCAGAGATCCCTCAGAGAAACCTGAGCCCCAGGAACCCTGCCACAAGTGAACTAGACTTGGAGGACAATGCCACAGGGCTAGAATCAAGTTACAGAAAGAGAAGCAAATAAGCGAATTATTGTCATTGTTGTGATTTTTATTCCATGGCTCCTATTCCACTAGCATAGCACTGACTATAAACCTATCATAAAGCTGGGTGCAGTGGCTCATACCCATAATCCCAGTACTTTGGGAGGCCAAGGTGGGTGGATCGCTTGAGCTCAGGAGTTCGAGACCAGCCTGGGAAACATAGTGAAACCTCGTCTCTACAAAAAAATGCAAAAAATTAGCCGAGCTTGGTGGCGCCCACTTGCAGTCCCAGCTATTTGAGAGGCTGAGAGATGAGAGGGCTGCTTGAGCCCAAGAGGTCGAGGCTGCAGTGAGCCATGATCACCCCACTGTACTCCAGCCTGGACAACAGAATGAGAACTTGTCTCAGGAAAAAAAAAAAAAACTATCATAAGACAACACACAATGGTATTATGAAATAAGAAAATAATACTGCCGGGTGTGGTGGCTCATGCCTGTAATCCCAGTACTTTGGGAGGTCGAGGCAGGTGGAACACCTGTCAGGAGTTCGAGACCAGCCTGGCAAACATGGTGAAACTCCATCTCCACAAAAAATACAAAAATTAGCCGGGCACGGTGGCATGCACCTGTAATCCCAGCTACTTGGGAGGCTGAGGCAGGAGAATCACTTGAA
>NW_012104532.1:975282-977143 GCF_000951045.1 Mandrillus leucophaeus
GGAATCAGGGACATGGTGGCCAGATAAAACATCTGGGTGTCCTGTATTTTTATTTCCTAAATATGGCAACCTTCATCAGGAGGCAGCCCAAAGGCCATGAATTTCTGGATCCCCATGGCCACTGAACACAGCTCTCCTCTCACTGGAGCCAGCATGGAGGCTCCGGGCTGGAGGTTGCCCTCACTCCTCACAACCCTGTGGCCCCAGGCACCTTGCAGGCCACTCACCCTTTCTGCCATGAGCCTCAAAAGCTGCCTCTTTCAAACCAGAGGATTCAGCTAATAAGCCTGGCAGGGCTGGCTTCAGGGCATGTGTGGGAGGCACAATAATGATCCCCAAAGATATCCAAGTCCTAATCCCTGGAACCTGTGAACTTTAGTCTTATACGCAAAAGGAATTTTGCAGATGTGGTTAAATTCAGAAGTTTGAGATTATCCTGGATTATCCAGGTGGGCCCTAAATGCAATCACAAGTGAATTTACAAGAGAAAGTCAGAAGTTTTAACTACAGAGGAAGCAGGAGATGCAGAAGAAAGAGGCTGAAGTGATGCGAGGAAGGGGCCCTGAGCCAAGGCATGCAGGCAGCCTCCAGGAGTTGGAAAAAGCAAGGAAACAGATTCTCCCCAAGAGCCTCCAGAGGGACGCAGCCCTGCCAACACCTTGATTTCAGCCCAGTGAAACACATTTCAGACTTCTGGCCTCCAGAACTATGAGAAAACAAATCTATATTGTTTGAAGAAGTCTAGTTTGTGATAATTCGTTACCATTTGCACAGGGCCCGTGCTCTGAAGGGCCCCATGCTCTTTTTGATGCTCAGCTCATGCTTCTTTGAAATTCCAATTTTTGAAAAGGGAGCCCCACATTTTCATTGTGTACTGGGCCCTGCAGTAACTGGTCCTGGAGCCTCCCACCCTTACCCCTACTAAATCAAACACATCACCTGGAACATTAGCATTACTGAAAAATAAATGAGTCAGAAAGGCCTTCTTTTCTTAATAAAGCAATCATAGACATTGTAGGAGAGAGTACAAAATTCACATAAATTTAAGAGGTAAAACAAGAGACTTCAATTGTTTTTTTAACCTCACAAATATTACTTCTGGCCAAATATCCAGGCCCACAAGGGGAGGCATTAATCCTCCTTTGCCATCAGGGTAGCCACCCTGGAGCAGCCACAGCATTTCTCACTCTCCACCCAGTCTTCTCACGATACCACCTCCAGGAAGCTTCTGAGAATTGGTCACAGAGGGTTGGTGCCCCCACTCCAGCCCACTCTTTCTACATCAAAACTCCTTGGATTCTCCTGCCTCTCTCATGGCTTCTGTCCCTGACATGCATAGCTCCACTGGCATATTTGTAGCACAGACCCTGTCTGGGACTCACCGTTCAGCTGTCCCAGCCTGGGTCCCTGGGTTAAGGTCACGGCTTGTTCAGCTGGTGTTGGAAGGAGACTGCCTAGGATTTGAAGTCACAGAGCTAAGGGTTCAAATCTTGGCCCCACCAAAGGCCAGGGACATATTCTTTCAGTTATTCAACCACTGTTCAACACCTGCTACATGGCTAGTCCTGTCATAGACAAGGTTAACACAGCAGCTTGTTGGATTATATGTTTCTGACTAAGTATGGTTGCCAACCCTTCTACTGCCTTCTCTGTAGAAGGAATGCCAAGAAGCACATTTCCCAGGACCTCCTCCTTTGTTTGTTTCTGGGTTAAAGCCTGTTAATGAGAAATATTCATACAAGTTTTGGAAGGCAAAAGAGGAGAAGTCATTTTTCTCCAAAAGGTTGTGGGCTGATTAATGGGCAGATGGTGGGCATGAAGTCTGCAGCAACTCAGCTTCTTGGAAGTTCTTTAAGATTTG
>NW_012104532.1:977193-978930 GCF_000951045.1 Mandrillus leucophaeus
CTTCAATTGTTTTTTTAACCTCACAAATATTACTTCTGGCCAAATATCCAGGCCCACAAGGGGAGGCATTAATCCTCCTTTGCCATCAGGGTAGCCACCCTGGAGCAGCCACAGCATTTCTCACTCTCCACTCAGTCTTCTCACGATGCCACCTCCAGGAAGCTTCTGAGAATTGGTCACAGAGGGTTGGTGCCCCCACTCCAGCCCACTCTTTCTACATCAAAACTCCTTGGATTCTCCTGTCTCTCTCATGGCTTCTGTCCCTGATATGCATAGCTCCACTGGCATATTTGTAGCACAGACCCTGTCTGGGACTCACCGTTCAGCTGTCCCAGCCTGGGCCCCTGGGTTAAAGTCATGGCTTGTTCAGCTGGTGTTGGAAGGAGACTGCCTAGGATTTGAAGTCACAGAGCTAAGGGTTCAAATCTTGGCCCCACCAAAGGCCAGGGACATAATCTTTCAGTTATTCAACCACTGTTCAACACCTGCTACATGGCTAGTGCTGTCATAGACAAGGGTAACACAGCAGCTTGTTGGATTATATGTTTCTGACTAAGTATGGTTGCCAACCCTTCTACTGCCTTCTTGTAGAAGGAATGCCGAGAAGCACATTTCCCAGGACCTCCTCCTTTGTTTGTTTCTGGGTTAGGGTTAAAGCCTGTTAATGAGAAATATTCATACAAGTTTTGGAAGGCAAAAGAGGAGAAGTCATTTTTCTCCAAAAGGTTGTGGGCTGATTAATGGGCAGATGGTGGGCATGAAGTCTGCAGCAACTCAGCTTCTTGGAAGTTCTTTAAGATTTGCACAGCTTTGGCATTTCCAAGATGGCCAAGTAGGCCAGTCTACAGTTCCCAGTGTGAGCAATGCAGAACACAGGTGATTTCTGCATTTCTGACTAAGTTTTGAAGAGCATAGTGGTTCTCCCAGAATGGAGTTTGAGATCTGAGAACGGACAGACTGCCTCCTCAAGTGGATCCGTGACCCCTGAGTAGCCAAATTGTGAGACACCTCCCAGTAGGGGCCAACTGACACCTCATACAGCTGGGTGCTGGAAGGATCAGGTAGCAACATTCACCGTTCTGCAATATTTGCTGTTCTACAGCCTCCGCTGGTGATACCCAGGCAAACAGGGTCTGGAGTGGACCTCCACCAAACTCCAACAGACCTGCAGCTGAGGGTCCTGACTGTTAGAAGGAAAACTAACAAACAGAAGGGACATCCACACCAAAACCCCATCTGTACATCACCATCATCAAAGACCAAAAGTAGATAAAACCACAAAGATGAGGAGACCAGAGCAGAAAAGCTGAACATTCTAAAAATCAGAGCACCTCTTCTCCTCCAAAGGAACGCAGCTCCTTGCCAGCAACAGAACAAAGCTGGATGGAGAATGACATTGAAGAGTTGAGAGAAGAGGGCTTCAGACAATCTGTAATAACAAACTTCTCCAAACTAAAGGAGAATGTTCAAACCCAACACAAAGAAGCTAAAAACCTTGAAAAAAGATTAGACGAATGGCTAACTAGAATAAACACCATAGAGAAGAACTTAAATGACCTGATGGAGCTGAAAACCATGGCACGAGAACTACGTGACGCATGCAAAAGCTTCAGTAGCCGATTTGACCAAGTGGAAGAAAGGGTATCAGTGATTGAAGATCAAATGAATGAAATGAAGTGAGAAGAGAAGTATAGAGAAAAAAGAGTAAAAAGAAACGAACAAAGCCTCCAAGAAATA
>NW_012104532.1:978980-980033 GCF_000951045.1 Mandrillus leucophaeus
CAGCCCTTCATGCTAAAAACTCTCAATAAACTAGGTATTGATGGGATGTATCTCAAAATAATAAGAGCTATTTATGACAAACCCACAGCCAATATAATACTGAATGGGCAAAAACTGGAAGCATTTCCTTTGAAAACTGGCACAAGACAGGGATGCCCTCTCTCACCACTTCTATTCAACATAGTGTTGCAAGTTCTGGCCAGGGCCATCAGGCAGGAGAAAGAAATAAGGATATTCAATTAGGAAAAGAGGAAGTCAAATTGTCCCTGTTTGCAGATGACATGATTGTATATTTAGAAAACCCCATCATCTGCCCTCAAAATCTCCTTAAGCTGATAAGCAACTTCAGCAAACTTCTCAGGATACAAAATCGATGTGCAAAAATCACAAGCATTCCTATACCTGTCTCTTATACACATCTAGATGTGTATAAGAGACAGGCGAGATACCATCTCACACCAGTTAGAATGGCGATCATTAAAAAGTCTGGAAACAACAGGTACTGGAGAGGATGTGGGAAGTAGGAATACTTTTACACTGTTGGTGGGACTGTAAACTAGTTCAATCATTGTGGAAGTGTGGCGATTCCTCAAGGATCTAGAACTGGAAATACCATTTGACCCAGTCATCCCATTATTGGGGATATACTGAAAGGAGTATAAATCATGCTGCTATAAAGACACATGCACACGTATGTTTATTGTGCCACTATTCACAATATCGAAGACTTGGAGCCAACCCAAATGTCCATCAATGATAGACTGGATTAAGAAAAAGTGGCACATATACACCATGGAATACTATGCAGCCATAAAAAAGGATGAGTTCATGTCCTTTGTAGGGACATGGATGAAGCTGGAAACCATCATTCTTAGCAAACTATCACAAAGACAGAAAACCAAACACCGCATGTTCTCACTCATAGGTGGGAATTGAACAATGAGAACACTTGAACACAGGATGGGGAACATCACATACCATGGCCTGTCATGGGGTGGAGGAAATGGGGGAGGGATAGCATTAGGAGATATACCTAATGTAAATGACGAGTTA
>NW_012104532.1:980364-997195 GCF_000951045.1 Mandrillus leucophaeus
GATAGACTGGATTAAGAAAATGTGGCACATATACACCATGGAATACTATGCAGCTATAAAAAAGGATGAGTTCATGTCCTTTGTAGGGACATGGACGAAGCTGGAAACCATCATTCTTAGCAAACTATCACAAAGACAGAAAACCAAACACCGCATGTTCTCACTCATAGGTGGGAACTGAACAATGAGAACACTTGGACACAGGATGGGGAACATCACATACCAGGGCCTGTCATGGGGTGGAGGAAATGGGGGAGGGATAGCATTAGGAGATATACCTAATGTAAATGACGAGTTAATGGGTGCAGCACACCAACATGGCACATGTATACATATGTAACAAACCTGCACTTTGTGCACATGTATCCTAGAACTTAAAGTATTAAAAAAAAAAAAAAAAAAAAAGATTTGCACGGCTTCTACGAGGGCTCTCAAGAATTACTTTCTTTGTTGCTCCAGTCTAAGATAATTGACAACAAGTTCCAATGTTTCTCAAAATCCACTGTGGCCTCCACGTAAGCTCTTGAGAACCCCCCACTTCACTGTAACAAGCTGAGTAACAAGCTGAGAACACCAATGATTGCCCTGATCTGTACTCCCCAGTCTTCCTGACAACTGTGTAAGCCTCTAATTGCACAGATTAAAACCCTTTATGTGGAGTGTTATAAAGTGTAGCTTCTGTTTCCCTGACCAAACCATGGCTGAAACCAGCAGCCCACAAAGCACAGTCCCTGTCCTCATACGTGTTTGTATCTCTAGTGCTGGGGCAGACCTTAAATATTCAAAGGAATAAATAAAGGCTATGTTGGCTAGGGTGGTCAGAGGGGCCCTGTCTGAGAAGGTGACTTCTGATCTGAGACCCAAATGATCCAAAGGAGACAGCCACAAGAAAATCCAGGACAAAAGTTTTCCAGGCAGAGGGAACAGCATGTTGAAGGGCCCTGATGTGGGAATAAAGGTGGCATGTTCAAGAAATAGCAAGAGGTCTTCACTACTCACCAAGCTAGAGCAGCCCACTCCGCCTCCCACCCACCGGTAGTGCCCTATCACTCCTTTATCTTTGAGAACCTATTACTGTCTTCAGTTATCTTGCTCAGCTGTATGTTTACTGGATTATTGTTCATCTACCCCTATTACCATGTAAGTCCGTAAGAGCAGAGGCTTTGTCTTTTTTGGTTTTTTTGTTTTTTTTGAGACAGAGTCTCGGTCTGTCACCCAGGCTGGAGTGCAATGGCGCGATCTCGGCTCACTGCAACCTCCGCCTCCCAGGTTCACACCATTCTCCTGCGTCAGCCGCCTGAAGTAGCTGGGACTACAGGCACCTGCCACCACGCCCGGCTAATTTTTTTTTATACTTTTAGTAGAGACGGGCTTTACCGTGTGCCAGGATGGTCTCGACCTCCTGACCTCGTGATCCGCCCACTTCGGCCTCCCAAAGTGCTGGGATTACAGGCGTGAGCCACCGTGCCGGGCCTAGATGTTTAATAAACGTTTGGTAAATGAACCAACAAGTGAATAAAGCGTGACAAATGCCATATGAGATATGTTCAAGGTGTAATGGAACTCGAAGGAGCATTGACTCTGCAGGGGCTGGGATGTGGACCGTAAAGGCTTTTCTTACTGACAATATATGTGTGTGTCACGCTGACAAAAGAGAACAAGAACGGGTGAGCAGAAAAGGGGTCTTTGGCTTTGCACTTGTGCCTCTGTTTATTATCAAATGGCCGCGTTCAATGTGGCTCAGTCTGCTGCAAACATCCTCCCAGGCATTAAGTTGGAAAAGAGTTGCAAGGCTTAATTATTGCTGGCCCTCAGACAATATATTTCTCCTATGAATAGAATCCACCTAAGCTTCAAAATCAGAAACGCATCCAGGTGTGTGGGGAGAAGGGGTGTGATGGGAAGACATTTGTATCTGCATTAACATGGATCTGCGTGGATGACAAATGAGATATAGATAGACAGACATTTTTCTTTCTTTTTTTTTTTTTTTTTTTTGAGATGGAGTTTCACTCTTATTGCCCAGGCTGGAGTGCAATGGCGTGATCTCGGCTCACCACAACCTCTGCCTCCCAGGTTCATCAGCCTCCCAAGTAGCTGGAATTACAGGCATGCACCACCACGCTCGGCTAATTTTGTGTTTTTAGTAGAGACGGGGTTTCTCCATGTTGAGGCTGGTCTCGAACTCCTGACCTCAGGTCATCTGCCCACCTTGGCCTCCCAAAGTGCTCGGATTACAGGCATGAGCCACCGCACCCAGCGACAGACATTTTTCTAAAGCCTGAAACATTTGTTCACTTATGTTGCCATGGTGACAGCACCTTCCAGGATAGGCCCAAAAGATGTAGCAGCTGAAACAGGCCACAGCCAGGTTGCTAAGGTCTCATCCTCCCTCATGGTCCTTCCCTTCCCCCGTCCCTCCTTCAACCTCAGTTTCCCATAATAAAGAAGGCACACAAGAAGTAGTGAGTAACCAAAGTGACCTTTTGACAACACAAATCTGGGCAGAGTGCGGTGGCTCACACCTGTAATCCCAGCACTTTGGGAGGCCGAGGAGGGTGGATCAGTTGCGGTCAGGAGTTCGAGACCAACCTGGCCAACATGGCAAAACTCCATCTGTACTAAAAATACAACAATTAGCCTGGCATGATGGTGCGCACCTGTAGTCCCAACTACTCAGGAGGCTGAGGCACAAAAATCACTTGAACCCAGAAGGCGGAGCTTGCAGTGAGCCAAGATCATGCCACTGTACCCCAGCCTGGGTCACGGAGTGAGACTCTGTCTCAAAAATAAATAAATAAATAAGGCTGGCACAGTGGGTCATGCCTGTTATTCCAGCACTTTGGGAGGCCGAGGCAGGTGGATCACCTGAGGTCAGAGTTCAAGACCAGCTTGGCCAACATGGTGAAACCTCATCTCCACTAAAAATACAAAAATTAGCCAGGCACAGTGGCTCATGCCTGTAATCCCAGCTACTCAGGAGGCTGAGGCACAAGAATTGCTGGAACCCAGGAGGCAGGAGGCAGGGGTTGCAGTGAGCCAAGATCATATCACTGCCCTCCAGCCTGGGTGACAGAGTGAGACTCTGTCTCAAAAAAAAAAAAAACCACAAATCTGATCACATCAGTTCCCTGCTCTAAACCATTCAGGGGCTCCTCTGCGTTCCACATAAAATAAAATCCAAAGTAAACTCCTCACGGTGGCCTGCTGGGCCCTGCATGATCTGCCCTGCTGACTGAGACCATTCACCATCCCCCTGGCTTTGGTCAGGGCTCTCCACCTCCACCTCTCCACACGTGTCTACACGTGCTGTTCCTCGGGTGCCTGGCTGTCCTAGGCATCCAACTGTAAGTGACTCATCCTCTCCTGGGAGACCACCCTGACCACCACATATGAAGTAACTCAACCTGGGTACTTCTCCTAGGACCGGATTGCTTTCCTTTCTGGCACTCATGGCAGTGTATAATTAGATATTTATTTGTTTACCATCTGCCTCTCCCACTTCAATGTGGACTCTTCAAAGGCAAAGTCTTTCTGTTTGTTCTCTTTATAATCCATTGCCTAGCACAGTGCCTGGAAGGGAGTAGATGCTAAATAAATATTTGTGTGGAATGAATTGGCACCCCAGCCAGAAGGGGATCAAGCAGCACCACCTCTTAACCCAAGGGTGGGTGTATTATTCTGTTCTCATGCTGCTAGGAAAAAATACCCAAGACTGCGTAATTTATGAAGAAAAGAGGTTTAATTGACTCACAGTTCCACAGGGCTGGGGAGGCCTAAGGAAACTTACAATCATGGCAGAAGGGGAAGCAAACACGTCCTTCTTCACATGGCTGCAGGAAGGAGAAGTGCTGAGCAAAAAAGGGGAAAAGCCCCTTATAAAACCATCAGATCTCACAGGAACTCACTCACTATCACAAGAATAGCAGCATGGTGGAACCATCCCTGTGATTAAATTACCTCCCACTGGGTCCCTCCCACAACACATGGGGATTATGGGAACTACAATTCAAGATGAGATTTGGGTGGGGACATAGCCAAACCATATCAGTTGGGGAAGGGAAGAGTGGGGTGGGGGTACCCCAGGACCTTCAGGGAGCCCCAGCTCAGCCCTCTCAGCCCACCTGAGGAGATACGAGAAGATTCCTGGCATGTAGCCCCAGGCTCTGATGAGGCTCCTGCTGTCACATCATGGCAGACCCCTCCATCATGGCCCCCACTTAGTTGGCCAATAGCACTGAAGTGTGGCTGCTTATAGTGGGAAACGAAGCAGAACATACTCCCAGGTTAAATTCCCAGAGCATCTTTGTCATCTTAATTATGATAACAACTGACATTTATCAGCACATCGTCTATGCCAGAATTTGTGCTCATCATTTTGTAAGTGTTATCTCATTTAATCCTCACAATAACCCTACAAAGGTGGGATTATTATTATTCTTCTTTTTCAGATGAGGATATTAAGCCTTGGAGAGGTTGAGAAAATTGCCCAGAGTCACACAGCCACTAAATTTGAAAAGCTTAACCTCTTAACCATTAAATTATGCTGCTTCCCCTTAAATATAACCTATTTCCCCTCCTGACCAGCCTCCTGCCTCTCTACCAAGCAGAGAAAAGCCTGAGGCCCTATCACCAGCCACAAGAATTGGTGGAGGGCAAAGGGTGGAGAGCACAAATGAAGAGCCTGGGTATTTGCCCTTACTGAGAGGAGGTTTACAATTCTATGGGAAAGTTTGGGGATGAACTAGGGTGATTAATAGAATATTAAGCAAACTGGAAAATATTTTCTTAAATGCTGAAGGTATTAGGTAATGAATGCTAGCTGCCACAACAGACACATCTTGAAATCTCAGTAGCTTAACACAGAAGGGGTTCTATCTCATTCATGGCTCATTCACAGGCTGATGCTTGTTGGCACCTCTCCTCCATATGGTGACTCAGAAACCCAGGCTACTACCTTTTTTTTCTTGAGAGAGAGAGAGTTTCACCCTATTACCCAGCTTGGAGTGCAGTGGCACCATCTCAGCTCACTGCAAACTCCACCTCCTGGGTTCAAGTGATTCTCATGCCTCAGCCTTCCAAGTAGCTGAGATTATGAGTGTGCACTACCACATCTGGCCAATTTTTGTATTTTTAGTAAAGACAAGGTTTCACCGTGTTGACCAAGCTGGTCTCAAATAGCTGGCCTCAAGTGATCCACCCACCTTGGCCTCCCAAAGTGCTGGGGTTACAGGCATGAGCCACCATGCCTGGCCAGGCTACTTCTATCTTGCATTCCCACCATCTCAGAGTCCTTTATTCCAATCACCTGCAGGGAAGACCAAAATGTGCAGAAGGCCTTGGGCTACCTTGGACTGAAAAGGCCATATCACTTTCACTTACATTTCTATTAGCCAGAACTTAGTCACATGGTCCCAGCTGAACTGCAAAGGAGGCTGAAAATTGTCATCCACCTGTATCCCCAGGAATACAAAAGAGTGGGGTGAACATATAGCATTGTTTCTACCATATTGTATAAGAAATAAAATGTAATCGTTGCACCTTATGTGTGATCCAGCCATGAGCCACATTTTCATTGTCATGATAAAGTCAGCTCTGGATACCAATTCAACCAAAAGTTATGACGTAACTATTTTAGGAGGATGAAGAGAATAGAGGTGAATGCAGTGGCAGCGGAAGGGGATTACCAGAGTTGGGGTAAGAGAGCTAAATCTTTTATCATAGGTCAGTAGATAACGTAGAAAAATTTTAAACAAAGAAACAGCAGTATAAACAGGTTATTTAGAAATGTGGTAGAAAATGCCAAAAGGTAACCTTAAAAGAGTTCAAGATGTTGACTCTAGGGAATTGGAATCAGGAGTGGGGTGTACTACTATACTATTTAATTTTTCAATCAGATACTCATTTTACCTTGGAAAAAAAAAAGGATCTTTTTTAAAAGGGAAAAACAAAGAAAAGTAACTTCATTGTTCTCTATCAAGCAAAGGTCAAGGACAAACACCAGCTCTGACACATGGTGGAAACACAAAGCAGAAACCCAGAGACACAGGCCTAGCAAAGTGCACATGGTCCCCCTAGTTCTTGCCACACCTGGGAGAGGCATGCTTAGGCCAGGCACACCTGGATGTATGTTAGGATGTGCTCCAGGGGAAAGGTAGGGAAGGATCCTGCCCTTAGGGTAGGCTGGGTAATGCTGAGGAAACAACCCCAGAACTTCAGTGGCTTAATGCAAGACAAATTTCTTTCTCACTCACTTTCCCCTTATGAGGGCTAGGGGAATAACAGGGCCTCACCACCCTCAAGCACTCAGAGACCAGAGTGGTGGAGGTTGCACTATCTTGGAGCTGCACCACAGTTAACACAGCTGCCACAGGTGGAGAAGACACAGCTGAAGGGTAGTACACCTGCTCCTGTACGTTTCAGCCTAGAAGTGACACACATCATTTCTGCTTCCAGCCCATTAACCAGAACCATGCTGAATTATGTCCTCTAGGAACCCAAAGGGGAGAAAAGCTGGCCTCTGGTGCCCATTTGTAGTGTCTACACAGATTCTTATTCTCTGTTACTGGGGAAATTTTAGAAGTTGGGAAGAGGCAGGGACCCCTGACTGGTTTGGGAGACTCCAGGGCTTTGCCATCAAGGTTACAGGCTTCCATCAGGGTCAAGTTGTGCCCACAATGACTGGTCTGCCCACAATACGTGAATTTGTGATCTGCCGTCTGAACCCGCTATGCTATGAAATGGGTTATTATTTGAAAGCATGAAGAAAATACAGGAGAGCGGCCATAGGGACCAAACATCCAATCCATTCCCCTGCCTCTAAGGAGGACTTCATCCAGCCACCTCCAAGGAGCACAAACCAATGGAGCCATGAAAATTGGACACAATCTTCAAACCATAAGCAGAGGTCTCTTAAGACCCACCATGTCCTTTCAAATCCAACTTCCCTTTCATTCCTTTCAGAGATGACTTGAGGCCTGTGTGACCCAATCACATCACCGGCCAACACCCTCATCTCCCCTGTGCTGCTCTGGAAGTCATCACTGGCCTGGACAAACAGAGTCTCCACTGTGACATTTGGGAGTTTATTCTAGATATTTCTCATATTTGAAAATGCAAAGCCCATTGTTATCAAATTGGCCCAAGGCTTCCAAGACAAAGAAGCATTTAGTCCTGGGGCTGTTTCTATAAATGTAACAATTATCCCAAGTCATGTAAGTGTCTTGGAGAAGTAATAGTAATAATTAGGATGATGATGATAATAATAAGAGGCAATATTTATTGAGTGTGCCGGTCTCACGGTGTTTTACTTGTTTCAACTCCTTTGATCCTCCTAACTACCCAGAGAAGCAAGAATTATTATCACCCCCATTTTACCAAGGTTGAAAGAGAAGCATCAAGAGATTTAGTAATTTCCTGGGGTACACACAATAGTAGACAGAAGAGCCAGGATACGAAGCTACACAGTTTCTGGGTTTGGAGTCTTAAGGAATTCAAGTTCAAATCCGGGGCCTGCCACTTCACATACGTATGATCTAGAAGAAAATGATGTCATGTCTTTGAGCTACAGTTTCTCCCTTAGGAAAAAAAAAAGAAAAAGTCTCAGTTTCTCCTAACATGGGAGTGGTAATACCTACTTCTCTAGAAGTTGTTGAAAATTAAATAGAGTACTCTGTAAATCTCTCAGCATGGGCTGACACATAAAAGGGCATGAGTCCTCTTACCTTCCCCTGTGTGGATGCAGGAAGTGAAGGCAGAGGCTGGGGAAGAGGGGGATTATAAGGTCCTGGAACCCTAGAGAGGAAGCTTGCTGATGGCAGAAAATTTCAGACAGGGAGGCAATTCTTGGGGTCTATTGAGATATGACAGAGACATTTCTAGAACAGGATCCCAGACATCTCACACAATAGTAGTAAGAAGAGGAATAGCCTAACTTTCATGCAGTTTACAGAGTACTTATATGTGCACTAAGACTGTGATTGACACCATGGGTACCTGAGGCAGGGCTGCTGTGTACAGTTGTGTAGGTTGCACACTGAAGCAGCCCAAAAGGGAGCCTACTTTTAGGGAGTGGTGGCATGGAGGGCTTGCCTGATCATTTAAAGGAATCTTGGAGGGTCTCAGGGGAATGAAACAGGCGGCTGAGCAAGTAGCAGTCAACATGCCCTTCTCAGCACAGAATAAGTGCTTGATACATATTTGCTGAGTGACTAAATGATGGCTGGGGGAGTTGCCAGACTGGAGGCAGGGAGTCGTGATTACACCAACTGAGGCGCAGGCTGGGTGCTGGAATGCTTTCATCCTCTCCTTTTTGACTGCTGGGCACTTGCATCACTTCCAGTGTCTTGCTGTTGGAAACACTCAGCCTCACACATTTTGCCCGGGCCTGTGCCTGGCTCCATCCGCCTCTGGCATTTCTCCCCACTTTCTGAGTCAGACT
Source organism: Mandrillus leucophaeus (assembly GCF_000951045.1). Taxonomy (NCBI): domain Eukaryota; kingdom Metazoa; phylum Chordata; class Mammalia; order Primates; family Cercopithecidae; genus Mandrillus; species Mandrillus leucophaeus. The sequence continues at coordinate 988,805 of NW_012104532.1, forward strand.
TGGATGGAGAAAGGCTCCTTTAAAGGTGCCTAAGGGGAAGTGGCTGAGAAGCACTTCCTGGCACAGCCCTCGCCCTGGAACTGGAAAGGGCAGAGAAGACACAGCTCGTCTGCCCCAACTCCACCCCAGCTCAGGTCCAGGTTGCCTATGCGTGTGAAACATCATCCTGCATGGAAAGCCACCTGATAAAAAGTGGTTCCAAGCAAAATTCATTTTTATTTGCCCGCATCCACTTTAATACAAGTCATCACTCAGCATTCATACTCCACAGCCACTATCCATCTCAATGGATACCAGCTACCACCCTCCTAGAGCCACGGGCCAGGGCCAAAGCTCACTGCCCCAGATGCCCAAGTACAACATATCACCTTTATGGCATTTAATCTATTTAACATTTATGAAGAACCACAGGCTTCTAGGGCCTAATATTCAAACTAAATCTTGAACCCCAAATGAGAAAGAACCAACCTAATTCTCTGAACGCTGAAATGAAAATCCAAAGACAATGTTTTCCCTGAACCACGAACCAAAGCCAAGTGTTCCCAGGAAATATCCAATGAACTATTTTGACCATGATTGTGAGCTTTGAAGTTAGTAAAACTGAGCCTCATTTCCCTAACTGTAGAATAAGGATAAAAGTGACCTCATAGAATGGTTTTGAAGGTGAAGATGAGCGACAGCTTATGGTCCCCAGATGGTCCCTGATGCAGACTCAGCCCATCAGCATTCTTCCCCTAAAGTATTCCCCTTCTGTGTGGCAGCCATTATTAGAGTGAGAGGAGGATGGCTTTGAATTTCAACACATCTCGTGACCGGACACAGTGGCTCACGCCTGTAATCCCAATACTTTGGGAGGCCGAGGCGGGCAGATCACTTGAGCTCACACGTTCAAGACCAGGTTGGGCAACACGGTGAAACCCCGTCTCTACTGAAAATACAAAAAATTAGCTGGGCATGTTGGAGTATGCCTGTAGTCCCAGCAACTAAGGAGGCTGATGTAAGAGGATCACTTGAGCCAGGGAGGCAGAGGTTGCAGTGAGCTGAGATTATGCCACTGCACTCCAGCCTGGGCAACAGAGCAAGACGCTATCTCAATAAATAAATAAATAATAAATAAAAATACAAAAATTAGCTGGATGTGGTGGTACGTGCCTGTAATCCCAGCTACTTGGGAGGCTGAACCCACAGGCAGAGGCTGCAGTGAGCCCAGATCATGCCACTGCACTGCAGCTTGGGCAACAGAGTGAGACCCTGTCTCAAAAAATAAATAAGTAAATAAATAAAATGAAAAGACACCTCACTTCCTGGTTGTGTGACTCTTCCTTCCATTTGAACTCAGTACTCACACATGGAAGGTGGGGTAATAAGAACCTCCACAGAAGGTGCTTGTCACATTAAGTCATGTATCCCTACCTTCATCAGGTAGCTTGCAGTCCCCAGGGGCCATCTCCGATGTGCTCACAAACAAGCGGGGTAGTGTCTGGCTGGTGTTTGAAGGACTTTCCCCTCCTCTGGCTCCAGGCATCCCCCGTGATGACACTGCACCTGCAGAAACCCTGCCCCCTCCTCTGCCCAACTTACCAGTCTCTGACCAAGGGGGTCTGGTGGAGAGCACCACACCACTCCCCGCCTCTCACTTATGGGGGTACCAACTCTACTCAGCTCATGCCCCCAACATCTTAAACAGTTTTAGAATTTGTCCTCACAGTTTTCACTCAAAATGAGACAAAGCCAAGGGACAAATCAGAAGGACAGTGGCCACACGGTACCCAGCATCACCCCTTGCTCCGCTTGCTAGGCCAAGCTGTGAAGGCTGCTTCCTGACACTTCCTTCGACGGGTTCACTGTGCAGAGATGCCCCCAGCAGTTCATCAGATGTGCTTGAACCCAGCTCAGTGCAAGATGGGACCAGTGCTGTAACTCGTTACTTCCACCATCAACAGTGAAAATTCCAGAGTCAGTGAGCTGCAGCACAGTAGGAAGACCTAAACGTTCCCTGAGCCGAACTTGAGCTGGTCTCCAGAGGAGTGTGACATCTTCTTAGACAGAAGAAGGAAACTTAAAGTGCTTTAAAACAAATTTTATGTGTAAAAGTCATCAAAATTATAACGCAACTAGAATATGAACATCTTAATAGAGATTTCATGATATTAAAGAATATGTTCATTTTTTGTAGGTGTGAAAATGATATTGCGGTTATGTTTGGTTTTGTTTGTTTCTTTGAGACAAGGTCTCACTCTGTCGTCCAGGCTGGAGTGCAGTGGCGCAATCATAGCTCACTGAAGCCTCAACCTCCCGAGCCCACGCAATCCTCCCTCCTCAGCCTCCTGAACAGTTAGGACTACAAGTGTGCACCACCATGCCTGGTTAGTTTTGTTTTTGTTTTTTGTAGAGACAGGGTCTTGCTATGTTGCCCATACTGGTCTCAAACGCCTGCCTCAAGTGGTCCTCCCACCTCTGCCTTCCCAAGTGTTGGAATTATAGGCATGAGCCACTGCACCTGGCCTATAATAAAAAGTTTTTTATACCAGTTCCTTTAAGGTATCCACTAGCTCTCAACCTCTGAAACCAGCCCTAAAACTGGACCTTTGAAGTATACTGAGGCTAGCTCTTCTGTCAAAACTACTTGCCTGGCAGGCAAAAGAAAACATGCTGTTCCCCCTGCTCAAGAACCTTCCATGGCTCCCCATTGCCTTCACAACACAATATCTTTTGCCTGTCCTTCAAGACCTGTCATGTTCCATCCCAGTGTAGCTTTCTGCTGTTCTCTGCCTAGCCCCACTAAGAACGCCAAGCCTCCGCAATATCAGACAGCATATGCCTCTCTGAAAAAGGCCTGCATTTTCCCATCTCTGATTCTGAGCCTTTGAGCATTCTGTTCCTACCATCTAGAATTCTTTCCCTATTTCTTTTCTTTATTGTTATTTTTACTTGTATTTGTATTTTTAGACAGAGTCTTGCTCTGCCGCCCAGGCTGGAGTGCAGTGGGAGTGATCTCGGCTCACTGCAACATCCGCCTCCTGGGTTCAAGTGATTCTCCTGCCCAGCCTCCAAGTAACTGGGACTACAAGTACATGCTACCATGTCTGGCTAATTTTTGTATTTGTAGTAGAGACCGGGTTTCATCATCTTGGCCAGGCTGGTCTCAAACTGCTAGCCTCAAGTGATCCATCTGCCTCAGCTTCCCAAAGTGTTGGGATTACAGGCGTGAGCCACTGTGCCCAGCCAAAACTTTCTTAAATAATTCTTGTATAGAAAAATGAAATAGAAGGACTTTCACTTCCAATCAAGGTGAAATAATAGAGACCAGATTTATACTCCTGACTGAAGCAACCAAAAAACAGACAAAATACATGAAACAAGAGTTTTCAAGGCATTGGACATGGTTAACAAAGGACAGTGATTCCTGAGTGGCGGGAAACAGACCAGGCAAGCCCCCCAGTTGTCCAGTTACAGCTTGGGTTTTCAGGTCACAACGCAGCAAAGGAAACTCAGGCAGAGCCCTTAGTTGAGGTGACAGAGCTGAGAGTCCAGGGAGACTAAGGCAGCTGGATCTCACAGGACAGAGTACCAGAGAGGAGAGAACTGTGCAGAGAGAACTCCAGAGACGCTCAATCTCTTGACTCCATCTGCTTCTCTCCATCCCCACTGTCACTACCTAATCCCAGACCACCATCATCTCTCATGAGAATGCCTGCAGCATCCCTTCCATCTAATCACACTGCACAGATAAACGCATCCCTGAAGGCACTGCTCTACTTCCAGGAGCTCCCCATTGTCATCGGGATAAAGTACAGACTCCACACCTCGGTTTTTAAGGCCTCTTATGATCTAGCCCTGCCTGGTTTTTTCAGCTTCTCTTTTATCCCTCCCCCATATCACATTTCACATAGAGTCAATGCTTGCTATTCCTGAGTTCGCCATGCTCACTCTTGCCTCTGGGCTTTTACACGTGTAGTTTCCTCTACTTATGTTTCCATGTCTTCCCTCCACTCCTTTGTGACATCTCCTTGCGGCCACTTCCTCTGGGAGGAACTCTCCCTAACCCCACAAGACTGCACCAGATACCCCTCCTGGGGGCTCCCATAGCTCCATGTCCCTCCTTCTAACACCGCCTGAGAAATATGTGTCTATCCGTCTTCTGCCGTAAGCAGTGAGCTCCCTGAGAGCAAGGACTCGACGATATTCCCTGCTGGGTTCCCAGCACCTAGCACATAGTAGGCCCTCAATAAACACTTGTCAAATTATCAACTGCCTGAGTGGTCACACGCTATCTTACAGCAGTCAGCACATGATCCATCTGCCTCCAAAACCTATGTCCTTTTACTCCTCTGGAACACATGGGAGGGGCTGGGGAGAAGGCTATGGACAGTCTTTGGAAGTTAACCTTCAAGTCTATCCTAATTGTGTGTGCACATTTAGGCAACCTCTACTTCCACTCCCCTAATGCATGGTTTCCAGCCACGGTTGCTCTTTGGAATCACCTGGGAAGCTTTAAAAAACACTGATGCCTGGGTCTCACCCCCAGAGGTCCTTATTGGATGGTCTGGACTGTGGGCTGGGCCCCCCCAGGTGTTTCTACTCATCCAGCAAGGCTGAGAAATGCTGCCTTGAGAGTTATGATCCCTTTTCAGCGTGGCTCCTATTCGCCTTTCAAAACCCAGGACAAATGTCACTCCTTGGAGAAGACTTCCCAAGACACGCATGCACATCCCAGAATTAATTCCTCACTTCTCAGTTCTCCTTTAGTGTTTTGGGCATATCTCTAGAGTGGCAGCTGTTACTCTTTAACACCTGGTGCAGCGTCCAGCACGTAGAAGGCGCTGACAGAGATTTGTTGAATGAACAAACACATGAATGAGCGGATTCCTAAATCTGACGTTCCGGCTGTGGTCCCAAAGCCCACGCAGGGGCTGGACATTAGCATGCAGGAAGTGAAGGTCCCGCGAAAGGAGAGAAGGAGACTGATATTCCCTCTAAACCAGCTGGAAGGATGCTGCACTCAGAGGAAGAACAGCCAGACGCAAGCTAATTGTCGCTTCCCCAGAAGTTATGGTAACAAAGCCAAAGAGATGCATGATCATTAAACAAAGTTTTCTCCTTGGCCTTTTTACCGATCGACTGATGGATCCGTTACAAAAACACTGAATACATAACGAAATGATGGCCTGGAGAGGGCCTCTGGTGAGGAGGGCTCTTGTAGCCATTTTTAAGAGCAGAAATGCAGGTTTATTGAATCTGGCAGGTGCTAAATCCTGACTCTTAAAACCAAGTCTGTAAAAAAGGCTGTCCCTGCCTGTCACTGGAGGTTTACAAACGCTTCAACTGTGGCTGCTTCTGCACCAACCAACTTACCTACCACACGCAGCCATGCTCCGAGGACCTCACCCTGACCACCCGTCAGAGACACCCAGGAAGCTTTTTAAAGAGAATGAGGCCGGGCCTCTCCACTCTGCCTTCCCACCGCCCCCCAGGTAGGTTCTAATTTAATTGGTCTAGGTGGGGCCTTGGGTGTTGGGAGTTTAAAAGCGCTCCCAGGTGGCTCTAATGAAAGCTAGCTGTGAGGAACGCTGATCCACAGCACGTGACTTGGGGGGTGCTGGGGATCCACCTGGGCTAAAATGTCCACCAGCCTGCTAGAAGGGCCAAAGTTCTAGGCGCTCACAGTAGTCCTCAGCCCTGAGCACATACCAGAATTATCTGGGGAGCTTGCGAGGAAACCGGATACCAGGACCCCGCCTCAGGCCGTTTTACAGCTCCTCAGGCGACCCTAATAAGCAGCCACGGTTGAAACCCACTGGACTGAAGCAATGCATCCTCCAACCAGTGTGATGGAGAGCCCGTTAAACACAACGCCTCCTGCTCTGAAGAGTCAGCAACAGTTTTGAGTGGATTTCAGCACCTTTTATTTTTTTTAGAGATGGGGTCTTGCTGTGTTACCCAGGCTGGAGTGCAGTGGCGTAATCACAATTCACTGCAGCCTTGAACTCCTTCAAACGATCTTCTCCAGCCTCCTGAGTAGCTGGGATTACAGGTGAATGCCACCATGCTCTGCTCATTTTAAGGACCGGGGTTTTGTGGCTGGGGAAGGGGTTTTTGGGGGGTTTTTTTTTTTTGGCTTTTTTGAGACAGGGTCTCACTCTGTCGCTCAGGCTGGAGTGCAATAGCACAGTTGTGGCTCACTGTAGCCTTGACTGCCCCAGCTCGGGTGATCCTCCTACCTCAGCCTCCCGAGTAGCTCAGACCACAGGGGCACACCACCATGCCTGGCTATTTTTAGTATTATTATTTGTAGAGATGGGGTCTCCCTATGTTGCCCAAGCTCGTCTTCAACTCCTAGGCTCAAACGATCCTCCCACTTCAGCTTCCCAATGTGCTGGGATGACAGGCATGAGCCACCATGCCTGGCAAGAGTATGTTTTTGTTTTGTTTTGTTTTGTTTTTTAAGATGGAGTTTCACTCTTGTTGCCCAGGCTGGAGTGCAGTGGCGTGACCTCAGCTCACCGCAATCTCTGCCTCCCAGGTTCAAGCGATTCTCCTGCCTCAGCCTCCCGAGTAGCTGGGACTACAGACGCATGACACCACGCCTGGCTGATTTTTGTATTTTTAGTAGAGACAGGCTTTCTCCATGTTAGTCATGCTGGTCTTGAACTCCCAACCTCAGGTGATCCACCCACCTCAGTCTCCCAAAGTGCTGGGATTGCAGGCATGAGCCACCGCACCGGGCCCAAGTGTATGTATTTTTAATAAGCACCCAGGTCATGCTTACCTTCCTGCTAGCAGCAGTCACCCAAACTTGCCTGATCATAAGGACTTTCTAGGACATTTGTTAAACAGAGATATTCTGGATCCCACCCCAGACCTACTGAATCTGAATCTGTATGAAAGAGACCCAAGAACCCTGTAGGTAACAAGCTCCACAGTTGGTTCTAGGACAAGGCATGTATGGGAAACCTGAGCAAAATTTGGGAGGCCATCTAAAATTAACCAGGAGAGGCTGGGCGTGGTGGCTCACGCCTGTAATCCCAGCACTTTGGGAGGCTGAGGTGGTCAATTACTGGACATCAGGAGTTCGAGACCAGCCTGGTTAACATGGTGAAACTCCATCTGTACTAAAAATACAAAAATTAGCCAGGCATGGTGGCGCATGCCTGTAGTCCCAGCTGCTTGGGAGGCTGAGGCTGGAGAATGGCTTGAACCTGGGAGGCAGAGTTCGCAGTGAACCGAGATCGCCCCATTGCACTCCAGCCTGGGCGACAGAGTGAGACTCCATCATGAGTAAGCAAATAAAGAAACAAACAAAATTAACCAGAAGAAAAATGAGTAATGATGATTCTCCACCCTTAAAGAATTGAAGAGTTCATTTCGTCAGTCACTTAGTTGGTCAACAAACATTTTCTGCACATCTGTTCCACGGCAAAGATTGCTAATACCTGAGATAGAGGTTGGTGAGACGTAAGTCTGCATTTTCCAACTACATGGGCCGGTCCACCTCACCATGCAAACAATCTCCAGTTCCTCCCCAAGAATCTCTGGGCCCACAACTCTGCTCATCTTTCAAGACCCTGCTCTGAGCTGACTCTTGAAAAGCACCACCAAACTCTGCCCTTTGTTCCTCACTGTCCCTGGACATGCAGCTGCTGGCCCATTTATAATAATGCTGGCAAGTACTTGTTCTTCTAGTGGGAGCTGTCCTGGAGGTCTGGGACTGCGGTTAGTTTATCTTTGCAACCCTAGTCACTTGCACCTGGTAAGGCCCTCAATGGAGGCTTACGGTTTATCAGGGCCAAAAGACATGTAAACAGATACACAGAGTGAGAAGTGCCATAATAGAGGTCAGTGCTGACAATAAACATGCAGGAATTGGGGTCAGACACTGCACTTGACCCTACAGGGCCCTATAGGGCAGAGACAAGGATCAAGCACGATCCTGTCCCAGGTTACGTCCTCCAGTCTAGGAGGAGAGGTGGAAAGCAACAAACACAAGGCCAAAGAGGAAAAGGGAGCGGATGCCAGGGAAGCAGAAACAGGGCGTCCCCTAAAGGGCACATAACTCTGGTTATTAATCAGGGGCTGCTTCAAGGAGAAGTAATGTCTGAACTTGGACTTAAAGGGGGGATGTGTATATTTGCATGAGCAGACATGGGATAGAAAGGCATCCCAGGAGAAGGAAATGGTGTGAGCAAAGGTAGGAGACAGAAGGGCAAAAAGCATGTCTGGGAGGGTCCAAAGCTGAGAGACAGTGTGGCCCGGAGCCCAGGAGCAGAGTGGGTTTAGAGAGTCCCAGGCAGGAGTGTAAAAGGACCCTGTTCTTCCTTTGTATTCATGGCTCCCCAAGTGACCACCAGAAGAATCTGGCCCCCTTTGACTGTTATTTCCACATTTTCTCGA
>NW_012104532.1:997245-1002750 GCF_000951045.1 Mandrillus leucophaeus
CCTCCACCTCCCAGGTTCAAGTGATTCTCATGCCTCAGACTCCCGAGTAGCTGGGATTACAGGTGTACACCACCATGCCCGGCTGAATTTTTGTTTTGTTTTTTGTTTTTGAGATGGAGTTTCGCTCTTGTTGCCCAGGCTGGAATGAAATGGCACGATTTTGGCTCAGCACAACCTGTGCTTCCTGGGTTCAAGCAATTCTCCTGCCTCAGCCTCCTGAGTAGCTGGGATTACAGGCATGCGCCACGACGCCTGGCTAATTTTTGTATTTTTAGTAGAGATGGGGTTTCTCCATGTTGGTCAGGCTGGTCTCGAACTCCCAACCTCAGGTGATCCTCCTGCCTTGGTCACCCAAAGTGCTGGGATTATAGGCGTGACCCACCGTGCCCAGCGCCGGCTCATTTTTGTAATTTTAGTAGAGACGACGTTTCAGCATTTTGGCCAGGCTGGTCTCGAATTCCTGACCTCAAGTGATCCACCCCCGTTGGCCTACCAAAGTGCTGGGATTACAGGCATGAGCCACCACAACCAGCCCGCTTTATATTTCTTAATTCAATTTCTTCAATTCACACATTCCCAGTATTTACAATATTTCCCCTGGGCCTCAGGAATACATCACATGAAAGTTGAGTTATCTGTGCTGAACAGCAGCTTGACATTGCTACATACACAAGGTCAACAGGTGGCTAACTAGAGTCTCATTGGGGATGCTGGATCCTGCATTTGTTTCTTTATGGGATTAATTCAAAATAGATCACAGGTTCCTGCAAGGAAGGGGGCTCCCACTTTTTCCTGGCCTTCTCTCCCAGTCCCACAGGCTGAGGTCAACGTCTCGTATCCTGAACAAGAGCTCTATGAGCCCCAGGTGACCTGAGTCCAGCTCCCTGGGGTCCTGGATGGAGTCTGGTGGAGACAGACTAGGGGGGTGGGGCATGAGCCTATAGGGCAGTCCTGGGCCCAAGAGAGCCTGGGAGAAGGAGCCAGAAGTCTGTTCTTGGAATCCCCAGCCAAGGGAGAGGGAGGCAGGAACAATAACCAGGCCACAGGGCAGAGGTCAGAGCTCTGAGAGTAGCTAATGATCACAGCCACCAAAAGAACAAAAATGTAAACAGGCAAGAGCAGGGTTCAGGGGTCGTCATCAAATAAAAATAAGATACAGGCCAGGCGCAGTGGTTCATGCTTTTAATCCCAGCACTCTGGCAGGCCGAGGCAGGTGGATCACTTGAGGTCAGGGAGTTCGAGACCAGCCTGACCAATATGGTGAAACCCTGTCTCTACTAAAAATACAAAAAATTAGCTGGGTGTGGTGGCAGGAGCCTGTAATCAATCCCAGCTACTTGGGAGGCTGAGGCAGGAGAGTTACTTGAACCCAGGAGGCGGAGGTCACAGTGAGCCAAGATTGCACCACTGCACTCCAGCCTGGGTGACAGTGCAAGACTCCATCTCAAAAAAAAAAAGAGAGAGATAAACTGGGTACACAGCAAAAGGGATTTAGAAAAAAAAAGAATACAAGCTGGGTATTCCTTCAACAGGGACTAGAGGCTTGGATTCCCCTCAAAGGCAAGGACCAGGTCTCAAACCTTTACTCTAAGTCTTAAGCATGTGTTGACTGCCTGTGACCGTCCGGGGAGCTAGCTGGCAACTGGCTGGCTAGGCTCATGCCCTCTTTACAGCAGCACTGTCCAGAAGGAATATAGTACAAGCCACTTCCATAAGTGTAAATGTTCTAGTAGCCACAGTAAAAAAGTAAAAAGAATCAGGTGAAATGGATTTTAAAGATATATTTATTTAACTCAGTACCTCCAAAATGTTATTTCAGTGTATAATCACTATAAAAATTAATAAGATTTTTGCTTTTTTTCACCTAAGTCTTTATGTATTTTGCAATCACAGCGTATTGCAATTCAGACAAGTCACAAGTCAAGTGCCCAGTAGCTGCATATGGCTGATGTTCCTGTACTGGACGGCACAGCTTCAGAATATCTGATTTGGGACCTGTCTTGCAGATGTGAGAGATGAATATCCTTGTCATCCATGACCAGGGTGGATGCAGTTTCTATGACTGGCAAGAACAGTGTCCCCTTCTGTCCTCATCACCACTTCATGTCCCTCCTGAGGCCACACACCTGACAGAGATGTCCTCCCAGATAAAGAATAGGTGCAAATGTAGTGTGCTCCCTTCTAGATTCTCTAAACCAGTCCAGTCCACAAGGCCCATTTGCAGGCGCAGGCATGTTAGGTCTTAGGACCTGCACAGGCCAGGCATGGTGGCTTATCCCTGTAATCCCAGCACTTTGAGGTCAGGAGTTCAAGAGCAGCCTGGCCAACATGGTGAAATCGTGTCTCTACTAAAAATACAAAAAAAAATTAGCTGGGCACGGTGGGGGGTGCTTGTAATCCCAGCTACATTGGAGGCTGAAGCAGGAGAATCATTTGAACCCAGGAGGTGGAGGTTGCAGTGAGCTGAGATCACGTCAGTGCACTCCAGCCTGGGCAACAGAGCAAGACTCCATAAAAAAAAAAATTTTTTTAAAGACTTGCATGGTATTTATTAATAGTAGGGGAAAGGCTTTTGCAAAGACAGCTGAAGGGGAAGACATACTGGTGTGCTAGGGCTGCCATAACAAAGTACCACAGATTAGGTGGCTTCAACAACAGAAATTTATTTTCTCACAATTCCAGAGGCTGGAAGTCTGAGATCAAGGTGCCAGCAGGGTTGGTTTCTTCTGGGGCCTCCCCTCTTGGCTTGCAGATGGCCATCTTCTTCCTCTGCTTCACGTGGTCTTTCCTCTGTTCATCTGTGTCCTCAGCTCCCCGTTTTTTTTTTTTTTTTTTTTTTTTTTGTAGTAGGTATGGGATTTGACCATGTTGGCCAGGCTGGTCTTGAACTCCTGACCTCCTGCCCCGGCCCCCTAAAGTGCTGGGATTACAGGCGCAAGCCACCACGCCCGGCCCACACCTGGCTAATTTTTTGTATTTTTAGTAGAGACGGGGTTTCACTGTGTTAGCCAGGATGGTCTCAATCTCCTGACCTCATGATCCGCCCGCCCCGGCCCCCTAAAGTGCTGGGATTACAGGCGCAAGCCACCACGCCCGGCCAATCTCCTCTTCTTATAAGGACACTAATCATGCTTGTTTAGGGCCCACCCTGATGGCAGCATTTGAACTTAATTACCTCTTTAAAGACCCTAACTCGAAATACAGTGACATTTTGAAGTACTGGGGGTTGGGACTTCAACATATGGATTTGAAAAAGACACAATTTGGTCCATAATGAAGAAAAGCATGGGACACTCTGAGATTAAACACTAAGGCTATGCACAGTAGCTCAGGCCTGTAATCCCAGCACTTTGGGGGGCCAAAGCAGGAGGATTGCTTGATCCCAAGAGTTCAAGACTAGCCTGGGGAATGCAGTGAAACCCCCATCTCTACAAAAAATAAAAAAATTAGCCAGGTGTGGTGGTGCACTCCTATAGTCCTGGCTACTTGAAAGTCTGAGATAGGAGAATCGTTTGAGCCTGGGAGGCCGAGGCTGCAGTGAGCTATGATTGGACTATTGCACTCCAGCCTGGGCAACAGAACAAGATCCTGTCTCAGACAAACAAACAAACAAAAACCACACTAACTAAAAGCTCTTCCCAAGATCCTTGAGACCTCAGTAGGCTAGGAGTGAGAAAGAGCCCATATTTTCAAAGCTTCAAGCAGGCCTCTCTTTTACAAGAGTTGAATTAACCCCTGGGAGAAGATAGCCTTTTATTTTAGGAAAAATTCGCTCTGTGTGACTCTTTCTTGTGAAGATGTGAAGCAAATGTTCCTGTAGCTATGGAGATAGTGGAAACAGCTGGGGTCCTGGGAACCAAATGAGTCCACAGGTGCCAGGGAAGGTTATCTGTATAAGTAGAAAATGGTTCTTGGAGTAGGCGTGGCTTTGGAGTGTCCTGTGCTAGAAAACCATTTCTTCCACTTAGAAAGATGTATAGTCTTATGTGGGCAACATCCACAGGAGATGAGACTCTGAGGCAGGCCTAGTCTTTACCTAGAGCTGGAGAAGAGCCTCTAGAAAGAACGTGAGCCAGACTTCAATGCAGCACTGCCCAGACCGCACCATTCACATCCCCAAGATGCTGTTCAAGATAAGGCCGCTGAGACTGAGGCTGGATCACCGAGTCTTGAGGTATAATCATGTTGTGCTCTGAGTGCAAAAACACACCAAGCAGGGAGCGGGTTGTTCCCATATGGGGAGTAGACATTCCCACTCTCGATCATCCTGGGAAGAAGTCATCCCAGAATATACAAGACTGGGGCTGCAAGTTTTCACCTAAAAGGGAAAGAAACTCATCTCCTCCATTTATCTGCAGAAGTGGGAGAGAGACCAACTGGGCAGAGGTCAGCTGGGCTCTATGCCATGCCCACTGACCCACAGTCTGTCCAGGATGGCAGGGGTGGCAAGTGACAACCAGGACGGAACAGCTGAACACATAAGCATCCTCTAGAGAATCCCAAAAATAGAGAGGAGAGGACAAGCAAGATGAGGCTTAAATGATGACAATATGAATATTAACTAAGTTTTTTCAGTAGCTACTAGCTGAGGCTTGGATCTATTTGTGCACTTCCACTAGGCTATGAGTTCTGAAGGCCAAATCTGTTACTCGTATTTGTGTCTCCAGAATGATCCTAGCAGAGAAAAAGAGCTCAATAATCATGTGATGCATGAACCTAGAAACCAAGCCCAATACTGCAGAGGGAAAGCAGAGGCACAAGGGTATTTGGGATCTCACGGATCAGAAAGGAACTCTGGGGAATCTTGAATGATGTTTTTTCTCTGTACCTCCCAACAGAAAGAGAAAAACCTGCCTCCCATCCTCAAATGTGCCTCTCAACAAAGAAACCATATTGAAATTTCTCTCCAGAGAAACAGTATTGAAAAGCCAGCAGAAAGCTTTAACAGAAAAGAAAAGCGAGTGTCTACAGTAAGCCTTGTGTCCATGCAAACATTCTGTAGATGAAGAAGAAAATAACCAGGAGCCAACCTCCACACAGGCCAGGCACCAGGGCTCCCTTCTTCCGGCACCAGTTTCTGAAAATGACTTCTCTCCCAAGTATCCCAACAATAAGTGGGAGCTCATTGCATCCCAGAGCCCTCCCCATCTGTACTGAAGTCAAGGAGATACAAGGAAAGAGCTGGGGCTTGACAAGCTCATTAGAAGAGGGATCAAGGGCAATGTGGCTCTGCCAACAGCATCCAACAGCAGGAGGATCTAAACAAACCTGGTTTCTCTGTTCTCTGTAGTCCTTCTGATGAAAAGGACTGGCATGGTTTTACTGCCTAGCTGGTTAAGCAAAAAAAGAAATTTATTTAAGAGCAGACTGGAGATGAAACATCCAGAAAGTAACACCCATGGTCTGATAAGGAAACTATCACTAAGCCAAGCGCTAAGTGCCAGGAACCTAGTCCTACTGCAATCACTACTGTAGCCAGCACTGATTTCATGTCTGCACCAGGAA
>NW_012104532.1:1005125-1007499 GCF_000951045.1 Mandrillus leucophaeus
TTGGCTCATCTGAAGGTTTGGGTGGGAGTGTGGGGAGGACTAAATACAATGGACCTGTATTTTAAAAATCAATATTGGCTGGATGTGGTGGCTCATGCCTGTAATCCCAACACTTTGGGAGGCTGAGGTGGGTGGATCACCTGAGGTCGGGAGTTCGAGACCAGCCTGACCAACATGGTGAAAGCCTGTCTCTACTAAAAGTACAAAATTAGCCAGGTTCGTGGTGGCGCATGCCTGTAATCCCAGCTACTTGGGAAGCTGAGGCAGGAGAATTGCCTGAACCCAAGAGGCAGAGGTTGCAGTGAGCCCAGATCACACCATTGCACTCCATCCCGGGCAACAAGAGCAAAACTCCATCTCAAAAATAATTAATTTAATTTAATTAAAAAATCAATATTATTTTACTGAGAACAAGACTGTGTGCCTCTACTCCATGGAAGTAACTATGGCAGGCACTGCAGAGTGGAACAAGATTAGCGGGAACCCCCTGTCCTCAGGGCAGTGGTGCTGCCAGTGAAATGGGCCTGATGCAATGTTTACAGCGTGAGCTGCTTTCATTTCTCCTCCATCAGGGGAACAGGTTTGGCCAAACCAGCGATTCTCAGGCTGGGCTGCACCTTGTTTTGTTTGTTTGTTTCTTTGTTTGTTTGTTTGTGACGGAGTCTCGCTCTGTCGCCCAGGTTGGAGTGCAGTGGTGTGATCTCGGTTCACTGCAACTCCGCCTCCCGGGTTCACGCCATTCTCCTGCCTCAGCCTCCCGAGTAGCTGGGGCTACAGGTGCCTGCCACCATGCCCAGCTAATTTTTTGTAGAAACAGGGTTTTTAGTAGAAACAGGGTTTCACCGTGTTAGCTAGGATGGTCTCGATCTCCTGACCTCGTGATCTGCCGCCTCAGCCCCCCAAAGTGCTGGGATTACAGGTGTGAGACACCGCACCTGGCCGGATTGCACCTTGTTACCACCTGGTCTGACTTAAGTGGTCAGGCATGCAGCCAGGGCATTAGTGAATGGGCAGCCAGGTGAAGAAGCCCAGACCTAGGCTGAGATAAGCTCTTGAGCCAACTGGGGCATGGAAGGAGGAAGGAGTGTGAGGACTTTTGTATCAGGGAAGTAAATGGGCCTTCCAGGAGAATGGCCAGGGCTGTGGTCTCTGTGGTTGTAGACCCAAGCCCCAGGGAACTGATAGGAGGAGGAGCGGGGAGCCCTGCCTCCCAGCAGGCACCTGCAGAAGTCACAGGCACAACCTCAAACATCAGGCTGTTGTCAGGGTGAAAATGCTTCCCTCGGCCTGAGACAGGTCCTTCATTGTCAGAACCAGGAAGCCAGATGTGGTGGCTCACATCTGTAATCCCAACACTTTGGAAGGCCAAGGTGGAAAAGGGTGGTGGTGGGGGAGGTGGGTAGCACTTGAGGCCAGGAGTTCAAGACCAACTTGGGTAATATAGTGAAACCTCATGTCTACAAAAAAATAAATAAAATTAGCCGGGTGTGGTGATGTGTGCCTGTAGTCTCAGCTACTCAGGAGGCTGAGGTGGGAGGATCACTTGAACCCAGGAAGTGGAAGCTGTAGTGAGCTATGATCGCGCCATCACACTCCAGCCTGGGCGGCAGAGTGAGACCTTGTCTCAAAAAAAAATAAAAAACAAAACAAAACACAACTAGAGCTACATGGAAAGGAAAAGACTCCAGTGAATACACACTTGACTACAACCAGAGTAGCCTTCCTGACCATGGGAGGTGAGACGCACAGCTGCCACTGCTATCTAGAAACAGTCTGTTGCAGGGGTCCCCACCCCACCCCCGCCATGATACCAGGTACACGGCAGGCAGTAAGCGTCAGGCAAGCAAGCCCGTGAAGCTTCATCTGTATTCCCAGCTGCTCTCCATGGGTCGCATGACTGTTTGAGCTCTGCCTCCTGTCAGATCAGTGGTGGCATTAGATTCTCATAGGAGTGCAAACCCTGTTGTAAACTGCACATGTCAGGGATCTAGGTTGCTCATTCCTTATGAGAATCTAATGCCTTATGATCTGTCACCGTCTCCCATCACCTCCAGATGGGACCATCCAGTTGCAAGAAAACAAGTGCACAATAGGCCAGGTGCGGTGGCTCACGCCTGTAATCCCAGCACTTTGGGAGGCCAAAGCAGGGGGATCACAAGGTCAGGAGTTCGGGACCAGCCTAGCCAACATAGTGAAACCCCGTCTCTACTGAAAAATACAAAAATTAGCCAGGTGTGGTGGCAGATGCCTGTAATCCCAGCTACTCTGGCGGCTAAGGCAGGAGAAACGCTTGAACCCGGGAGGCAGAGGTTGCAGTGAGCCAAGATTGCGCCACTGCACTCTTGCCTGGGTGACAGAGCAAGACTCTGTCTAA
>NW_012104532.1:1008889-1010570 GCF_000951045.1 Mandrillus leucophaeus
GTGAACTTGCTACCACTGGCAGTCACCACCAAAAGCTGGACACCCTTGTTGCCATCCACACCAGTAAACATGGCGGCTCCAGTCACAGCCTGTTTCTCCCTGTGGTTCCCACCTGAACCAAGGTCTGTATGGAAGCATCTGATTGGTGGAGTCTGGCCCAGGTCTAAGTCCCAGCCCCAGGGCAGGCTGGGAACTTGAGTTCTGACTTCCTCATAAGACATAAGAGGAACTTCCCTGGAAACAGAAAGACAATTCAAAAGGGCATTTCAAGGTAAAAAGAGTTCATGGTGGTGATGGTAGCAAAACTGTGTGGTTGTATGCAATACCACTTCAAAATGGTTAAGAAAGATCAGGCGTGGTGGCTCACTCCTGCAATCCCAGCACTTTGGGAGGCTTAGGCAGGAGGATCCCGCCTGAGTCCAGGAATTGGAGATCAGCCTGGGCAACATGGTGACCCCTGTCTCTACAAAAAATTAGGCCGGCCGCAGTGGCTCCTGCCTGTAATCCTAGCACTTTGGGAGACCGATGTGGGTGGATCACCTGAGGTCAGGAGTTCAAGACCACTCTGGCCAACATGGTGAAACCCTGTCTCTACTAAAAATACAGAAAATTAGCCAGGTGAGGCCGGGCGCGGTGGCTCACGCCTGTAATCCCAGCACTCTGGGGATAGCGCCGCTGCACTCCAGCCTGGGCCACAGAGCAAGACTCCATCTAAAAAAAAAAAAAAAAAAAAAAAAAATTAGGCATGGTGGTACAGGCGTGATTGCACCCGTAATCCTAGCTACTAGGGAGACTGAGGTAGGAGAATAGCTTGAACCCAGAAGGTGGAGGTTGCAGTGAGCCAAGATCGCGCCACTGCACTCCAGCCTGAGCAGCAGAGCGAAACTCTATCTCAAAAAAAAGAAAATTAAAAAAATTAGCAAAGTGTGGTGGCAGTCGCCTGTAGTTCCAGCTACTCACGAGGCTGAGGTAGGAAGATCACCTGGGACCAGGGAGGTCAAGGCTGCAGTGAGCTGTCGTCGCACCACTGCACTCCAGCCTGGGTGGACAGAGTGAGAGCCTATCTCAAAAAAAAAAAAAGAGAGTGGTTAAAATGCTATATTTTGTTATGTGTGTTTTACCACAATGAAAATTTTAAAGTTAACTACAAATTTAAAAAAAAAAAAAGACACTGGACAGCTGTATGACAAACAGCTGTTGACAATAACTGTTTGGTGAATAAGTAAATAAAGGCATTAGGCAGAGACGCAGGATTCTCAGACCCACGGTAGTAATGACTAGTCACTGTTCAACCTTTCTCAGTTTACTGAGCATTTTCAGCGTACTTTGTACTTCCTGCTATCATAGCTCACACCACACAGGAGGACTGTCGTTTACGTAATCACAGCTCATTTGTGTGAGTATTTACAGTGTGCCTGGTGCTTCCACTTGTTATCTGTTACTCCTCAATGCAACCTGGAGGTAGGTGTTGGGTGCCGGTATTGCTCAGAAGCAGCAATTCATTTGTTATACGTGGGGAGGGGAGGCTCTCGGAATAAGTCAACAGAAATAGAATGTGAAGTTAGCAAATTCAAGGTAAAGATCCAGGGCTGGGTGCGGTGGCTCAAGCCTGTAATCCCAGCACTTTGGGAGGCCGAGACGGGTGGATCACGAGGTCAGGAGATCGAGACCATCCTGGCTA
>NW_012104532.1:1010620-1011167 GCF_000951045.1 Mandrillus leucophaeus
AGGCGTGAGCCACTGTGCCTGGCCTAATTTTTGTATTTTTAGTAGAGACGGGGCTTACACCATGTTGGCCAGGCTGATCTTGAACTCCTAGGCCTCAAGTAATCCATCTGCCTCAGCCTCCCAAAGTGCTAGGATTATAGGTGTGAGCCACTGCACCTGGCCTAATCCCAGCACTTTAGAAGGCTGAGGTAGGAGGATCGCTTGACACTAGGAGTTTGAGACCAGCCTGGGCAAAACAGTGAGACTTCATCTCTACAAAAAACAAATGCTGCTGTGGAGGATCCCAAAGGTGCTGCAGCTGCTGGCTATCCGCTAACCTCATTCCTTGCAGCTGAATGACAAGTTCGTTCTTGAAAGGAGATCCCAGCAATGCTCTTCCATGGCTCCCACGTTGCCTCTTCCCGTCTGCCAATGTAAGCCTTTGTAAGTGAAAAGGCACAGCTTCCTAAGGTTACTAAATGCTTGTCTATTCTTGGCCTGGAGTGATCAAGTGAATACCATGCCCAGCTGAACTGGGGGAATGCAATCAAACTTTTTTTTTTTTTTT
>NW_012104532.1:1014267-1015930 GCF_000951045.1 Mandrillus leucophaeus
TAGCCAGGCGTGATGGCAGGCGCCTGTAGTCCCAGCTACTCGGGAGGCTGAGGCAGGAGAATGGCGTGAACCCGGGAGGCGGAGCTTGCGGTGAGCCCAGATCACGCCACTGCACTCCAGCCTGGGTGACAGAGCGAGACTCTGTCTTTAAAAAAAAAGTGTACAATAAATGTAGTGTGCTTGAATCATACCAAAACCATCTTTCCCACCCCCGATCCATGGAAAAATTGTCTTCCACAAAACCAGTCCCTGATGCCAAAAAGGTTGGGGACCACTGGTCTATTGCATTTTCAAGTATAGTCAGATAAATAAAATGTATTATTTTATTAGCAACTCTTTTTTTGTTTTGTGTTTTTTTGTTGTTGTTGTTGAGACATGGTCTCGCTCTGTCACCCAGGTTGGAGTGCAGTGGCGAGATCACATATCATTGCAGCCTCAATCTCCTGGCCTCAAGTGATCTTCCTGCCTCAGCCTCCTGAGTATCTGGGGCTACAGGCGGGCACGACAATGTCCAGCTAATTTTTTTTAATTTTTAATAGAGATGAGGTCTCACTATGTTGCCTAGGCTGGTCTCAAACTGAGCTTAAGTGATCTCCCCAACTCAGCCTCCCAAAGTGCTGGGATTACAGGTGTGAGCCACTGTACCCAGTGTTGTTGTTGTTATTGTTGTTGTTGTTGTTGTTGTTGTTGTTTGAGATAGAGTCTCACTCTGTCGCCCAGGCTGGAGTGCAGTGGCGTGATCTCAGTTCACTGCAAGCTCCACTTCCTGGGTTCACACCATTCTCCTGCCTCAGCCTCCCGAGTAACTGGGACTACAGGCGCCCGCCACCACGCCTGGCTAATTTTTTGTATTTTTAATAGCGATGGAGTTCCACCATGTTAGCCAGGACGGTCTCGATCTCCTGACCTCGTGATCCACCCGCCTCAGCCTCCCAAAGTGCTGGGATTACAGGTGTGAGCCACCATGCCCAGCCCATTTTTGTACTTCTTAAAATATTTTACACAAGTAAATAAATACAAACACAAGATTATTTGATTAGGTAAAATACTCAGGAAACACAATTCTTGTCAATATTTTAATGCTCTGTAATAAGTTCAAAATGGATGGCATGTTGAACATTATTTGATGTGGAAACTCTAAGCTTAACCTTTCGAAGATTAAATCAAAGCTCAGAAACATGCATGGATTTTCTCAATAGTCACTGCCTGTGTCAATCTGGGTTCTCCAGGAAGCAGCTGCTGAGATGGAGTGAGGAGGAAAAGATTTATTGGGGGGCAATAATTACAAAAGATAAGGGGGTGGATGATGTAGGTCTGTGCAGGGAAAGCATTCCAAGTGCAATGCAGATCTGATCCTGTGAAAAGAAAGAGGGGAGGAAGAAAAATAGGGTAGAATACAGAATTTCCAAAGCTTCTGGCAGCCCAATGGGGGAGTGAAGCAAAATGCCCAGTGGAAGACTCCCACATTGGGCAGAAATGATGAGGCTCTAGTGCCCCTGGCCATGTTCAGCCATTGGCTTGGGAGCTGCCTGGGAAGAGAGAGACCTCAGCTCAAATGCTGCTACTGGCTGAATGTGGTGGCTCACCCTATAATCCCAGCACTTTATTTATTTGGTTGGTTGGTTGGTTGGTTGGTTTTCTTTTCATTTTTTTTTTTTTTTTT
>NW_012104532.1:1017525-1018689 GCF_000951045.1 Mandrillus leucophaeus
CACCATGCCCAGCCAAGAATCAAACATTTTATAGAGAGATATAATTGATGAACAGTGGTGGAAACATGGGTAACTTGTTTCTTTCTGCTTTTCTTTATATTTCAAATTTTTAAAAATGATAATTTTCTTTTTGAAGAGAAAAATACATAATGAATATTTTTAAATCAGTCACCATAATAACACTTTTTAATCTAAAATTATATTCCCCAACTTAGTAGCTCAACAAATTGCTTCCAAGAGAAAGAACATGGTCAACGACCAAGCATAGGCTTTGCATTCAGACAGACCGGAGCTTGAACCCCAGCCCTAATACTCCAACCCTGCACACTGGGCAGACCCTTACCCTCTCTCAGCCTCAATTTCCTTCCTCTGGAAAGGAAGTTATGTGTCCTTCCTTCTTCACACTGCTTTATTAGAAGATACAGTGTGGGTAAGCCCTCTCATTCCATTTTGTGCTGGGAGTTTCTAAAAATCAAATCTACATTCAAAAGACAGACAGTGGCCATAGCTGAAGAAATTCAAAATAATGACCTGGGAAAGTCCCCAGAATGAGTTCTAAAAAGCTCTTTGGCAGTAGGTATATACCCAAAATAATGGAAAGCAAGGAGTCAAATATCTTTGTATGCCCATGTTCTTAGCAGCATTATTCCCAGTAGCCAAAAAGTAGAAACAATCCAAATGTTTATTGGATAAACAAAATATGCTATGTACACACAGTGATATTGTGTTTGGCCTGAGAAAGGATGCATGTTGACACACACCACAACATAGATGGAGCTTGAGGACACTGCATCAAGTGAAATGAGCCAGACAAAAAAGGACAAATGGTATGTTTCCATTTACATGAGGAACCTCACATAGTCAAATTCATAGAGATAGAAAGTAGAATAGAGGTTGCCAAGGACTGGGGGAGGAGGAAAAGGGAAGTTAGTGTCAGATGGGATAAAGTTGCAGTTTGGGATGATAAGAAAAGTTATGGAGATGAACAGTGGTGATGGTTGTACAACTATGTGAATGTACTTAATGCCACTCAACTGTACACTTAAAAATGATTAAGGCCGTGGTTCACGCCTGTAATCCCACCACTTTGGGAGGCAGAGGCGGGAGGATCACGAGGTCAAGAGATTGAAACCATCCTGGCCAACATGGTGAAACCCCGACTCT
>NW_012104532.1:1020274-1025138 GCF_000951045.1 Mandrillus leucophaeus
CTTTCACCTTCCGCCATCATTGTGAGGCTTCCCCAGCCAAGTGGAACTGTAAGTCCAATAAACCTCTTTCTTTTGTAAATTGCCCGGTCTCAGGTATGTCTTTATCAGCAGCATGAAAACGGACTCATACAAGTCACATGACAGAAAATTTTGAAAATTAATAAAGAACCTCATAACCTCACTTCTTCCTTATGTTTTTAACCTACTTGTAATTATCACGTATAAACCCTATGCCTTCTGAAGACAAGTCCCCCAAATCCAGATGCCCCCTTGGCAATGCACAGGAACAAAATGGACTCTGTGATTCTTCTCCAGACATTCAGCTGTGCTTCCCCCAGGGTGGGAAGCCTCCAACTCTCTGGTAGATGTGAAGGCAGGACAGCCATGGCATGGTGGTGGTGGGAGAGGAGGCTTGGAAAAGAGAAAGCTAATGACTGTCTGTTTCCTTTATCCTGGCGTGGGGACATTGGTGCACCCAAGCACAGGTGCACAGTCCCTCCATGCTGAGGCTCTATCACCTCCCCATGGCTCCTTCAGAATGGAGTCCACAAGAAAGAAGGAACTGGTTGTTGAGGCAGCCCCAGGCACTTAGCCTGAGAAGCATCTGGCTGATGGCTGAGGCCCCCCTGTGAGGAGCCTAGGACCAGGTACCTGGGGGAAAATGAGGCAGAACTATAGCCTCTAGTTCAGTCTCACTCCCATCAGGATAGCAGAGGGCAAGTCTGGAACTGGACACACCCAGGTTTGAGTCTTGGTACAGCCTTATACAAGTAAGCCTCGGTTTCCCTAGCTTTACAATGGGAATTCTATTTTCGACCTCTTGATGGTATGACAAGGGCTGAGAGAAAAATATATATGAAGTGCTAACCAGATGGAGTGTGTGCTCACTAGATGGAGGTTCCATCTGCCACAGCCCTCCTAAGGCTCCAGAAGCAACTTCATTGAACCAACCCATGAACAAATACTGAGAACATTTCCACCATGAACCTGGTTGTGAACTCATTAGAAGAACTCACTGAAATGGGCAAGGCGTGGTGGCTTGCACCTGTAATCCCAGCACTTTGGGAGGCCGAGGCAGGAAGATCACTTGAGGTCAGGAGCTCAAGACCAGCCGGGCCAACATGGTGAAACCCCATCGCTACTAAAAATACAAAAATTAGCCGCGTGTTGTAGCGGGCACCTGTAATCCCCGCTACTTGGGAGGCTGAGCCAGGAGAATTCCTCGAACCTAGGAGGTGGAGGTTGCAGTGAGCAGTGATGGCACCACTGCACTCCAGCCTGGGTGACAGAGCAAGACTCAGTCTCAAAAAAAAAGAAAAAGAACTCACTGAAATTATTTTAACATTATAAAGGAGGGTGGGTGCAGTGGCTCACACCTGTACTCCTAGCACTTTGGGAGGCCGAGGCAGGAGGATCAGTTGAGCCCAAGAGTTCAAGACCAGCCTGGGCAACATAGTGGGACACTGTACCTACGAAAAAAATCAAAAAATTAGCCAGCTATGGTAGCATGTACCTGTGGCCCCAGCTACACAGCAGGCTGAGACAGGAGAATCACTTGAGCCCAGAAGGTGGAGGCTGCAGTGAGCCATGTTCATGCCACTGCACTCCAGCCTGGATGACAGAGCAAGATCCTGTCTCAAAAATAAATAAATAAATAAATAAATAAATAAATTTACAAAGAAACACTTGAAAGACTTAATAAAATGTTTAAATATATATTTCCCCAAACTAGATTATCATCACTCCTTAACTAATAAATTGATCTGGTTAGAAGAACAAATTCTGGAAATTGCTTCAGATGATCTCTTGAAACAAAAATGCATTGAACAGAAGTCACATATATCAGTGTGATTAGAAATTTATTTATTTATTTAGAGACAGAGTCTCACTCTGTCACTCAAGCTGGAGTGCAGTGGCACAATCTCAGCTCACTGCAGCCTCCGCCTCCTGGGTTCAAGTGATTCTCGTGCCTCAGCCTCCCAAGTAGCTGCAATTACAGGCACATACCGCCATGCCCAGCCAATTGTTGAGACAAGGGTTTCACCATGTTCGCCAGGCTGGTTTCAAACTCCCGACCTCAAGTAATCCACCCACCTCGGCCTCCCAAAGTGCTGGGATTACAAGCGTGAGCCCTCGTGCCCTGCCTAGAAATGTATTTGTAGTCTCCACATAGACTAACACATAGACTCCAGAATGTCAATGTCTTAACACAATAGAAATGTATTTCTCACTACTGTTAGTTTCAGCAGCACTGGTGGACAGGCAGCTTTTCTCCATGTGGGGTTTAAGGGACACAGGCTCCTTCCTGTGGCTCTACTGTCCCCTAGGGCCTCTTTATAGCCAATGTAAAGATAACAAAAAAGTGGAAAATCTTCATTATTTCTTAAAAGTTGACCGAAGAGTCACACATATCACTTCCACTCACATGTCATTGATGGTTCCTGAACTAGTCCTATTGCCACAGTAGGAGGTAAGACCAGGAGAAAATATTACAAAGCATATATTTGACAAAATTTTTTATATCTAGAATAAAGAACTCTTGTAACTCAGTAATAAGACAAACAATTAGTTAGAAAATGGGCAAGAGAGGCCGGGCACGGTGGCTCATGCCTGTAATCCCAGCACTTTGGGAGGCCGAGGCAGGTGGATCACGAGGTCAGGAGATCGAGACCATCCTGGTTAACATAGTGAAACCCCGTCTCTACTAAAAATACAAAAAATTAGCCGGGCGTGATGGCACATGCCTGTAGTCCCAGCTTTTTGGGAGGCCAAGGCAGGAGAATGGCGTGAACCCAGGAGGCGGAGCTTGCAGTGAGCAGAGATCACGCCACTGCACTCCAGCCTGGGCGACAAAGCGAGACTCCATCTCAAAAAAAAAAAAAAAAAAGAAGAAAAAAACAGAGAGAAAGAAAATGGGCAAGAGATTTGAACAGACACTTCACCAAAGAAGATATACAGATGGCAAACAAGCCCATGAGAAGAAGTTCAACATCATTTGTCATTACGCAAATTCAAATAAACCACCATGAGATACCACGCACACCACTAGAATGACTAACATTAAAAATACTATTTCAAGCCGGGCATGGTGGCTCACTCCTATAATCCCAGCACTTTGGGAGGCCGAGGCAGGTGGATCACAAAGTCAGGAGTTCAAGACCAACCTGGCAAGATGGTGAAACCCCGTCTCTACTAAAAATACAAAAAGATGAGCTGGGCGTGGTGGCGGGCACCTGTAATCTTAGCTACTCAGGAGACTGAAACAGAGAATTGCTCAAACCCGAGAGGCAGAGGTTGCAATGAGCCAAGATCACACCACTGCGCTCCAGCCTGGGTGGCAGAGTGATACTACGTCTCAAAAAAATAATAATAATAATAACAATAATAGCTATTCCAAGTGTTGGCAATGATATGGAAAAACTGAAACTTTCATACAATGCTGGTGGGTGTGTAAAATGGTGCAACCTCTTTAGAAAACAGTTTGGAAGTTTTCTTATATATAGGATGTTTAACTTTTTAAAATGATATAAATCACTGCACCCATCTATTTTAGAATATACATTTCTCAGAAATACATGGAACATTTAAGAAATTTAATTACATTCAGGTCTCAACAAATTTCAAAGGATTGGTATACTGGTATCCTACAGACCACTTTCTCCAATGGCAATTTAAAAATGCAGAAATCTCATTTAATGGTGAAGCATTGAATACTGTCCCTTTAAGACCAAAGAAAAGAGTGCCCGCTTATAACATTTTTATTCAACATTATATTGGATGAAGAGAAGAAAAATAAAGGCATAAGAATTAGAAAAGAATACTCATTATTCATTTATATGATTGGGCTACATAGAAAACACAAAAATCTATAGAGAAATTATTAGCTTTAATAAGAGAGTTTAGTAAGTTGCTGAATAAAAAAATTAATATACAACAGTCAATGAATTTCTATAACCAGCAACAAATTACAAAGTAATTTTTAAAAAGATAATCATCGGTTGGGCACAGTGGCACCTGCCCTTGTCTTTACTCAGGAGGCTGAGGTGGGAAGATTGCTTAACCTCAGGAATTTGAGTACAGCCTGGGCAACATACCAAGACCCCATTCCTTGAAAATAAAAAAAAGATAGTCATGCTAAAAAGATAAACTGAAATGAGTAAATCTAACAAAAGTGATTTATGGAGAAAATTATAAAATCCTTTTGAAAGTCACTGAAGAAACCTAAATAAATGTGGAGCTTCCTGGATATCTTTTAATTTTAATATACTTTCTTCTAAAATATTTTAAATTAAAGCTGGGCATGGTGGCTCACGCCTGTAATCCCAGCACTTTGGGAGGCTGAGGCAGGTGGATCATGTGAGGTCAGGAGTTCAAGACCAGCCTAGACAACATGGTAAAACCCCATCTCTACTAAAAATACAAAAATTAACCAGGCATGGTGATGCACACCTGTAATCCCAGTTACTGGGGAGGCTGAGGCAGGAGAATCACTTGAACCCAGGAGGCAGAGGTGCAGTGAGCCAAGATTGTGCCATTGCACTCCAGGCTGGGAGACAAGAGCGGAACTCCATCTCAAAAAAATAAAATAAAATATTCAAAATTAACTTTTGAAAACACTTATTAAAACAATTTTAATTTTTTATGTTTTTATTATATTCATTCAAACATCACTGACCCATTTACAGAACATCCAGACACAATTATGATTAAGTTTGGTCATATTGACTATTTTTCCAATTTCAGTAATGTGAATTACAGAACTTTACATATTGTTTCTTTTATATATATATATATTTTTTTTTTTGAAACAGGGTCTTGCTGTGCTGCCCAGGCTTGAGTGCCATGGCGTGACCATAGCTCACTG
>NW_012104532.1:1025733-1029333 GCF_000951045.1 Mandrillus leucophaeus
GGAAGGAAGGAAGGAAGGAAGGAAGGAAGGAAGGAAGGCCGACTCGGAATAATACTAGGGTACCACCACAAAGGCATTGTAGCCTTTACAAATGATAGTTATAGGTTTCCCTGGTCACACTGCCTGTGGGGCAGCCCTGCTCCAAAAGGAGCAGTTAGAAAAAAAAATGATAGTTATAAGAACTACATAGCAATATGACTGGGCATGGTGGCCCATGCCTATAATCCCTCACTTCAGGGGCTGAGGCGGGAGGATCACTTGAGGTCAGAAGTTCGAGACCAGCCTGGCCAACATGGTAAAAACCTGTCTCTACTAAAAATGCAAAAATAAGCCAGCATGGTGGCATGCATCTGTAATCCCAGCTGCTTGGCAGGCTGAGGCAGGAGAATCGACTGAACCTGGGAGGTGGAGGTTGCAGTGAGCCAAGGTCGCACCACTGCACTCCAGCCTGGGCAACAGAGTGAGACTCCATCTCAAAAGAAAAAAAAAAGCTACCTAGCCATATGGGAAAATGCTTACAATATACTGATAAATGAAAAGAAGAGAGTTTTTTAAATCACATGTACCTATGGTTACAAATATCTTTTTAAGACACAAGAGAAAAATAAGCTCAAACAAATTAATCATTCTACCCCGAAAATTTATTCCTACTTTGTTAGTGTCAGGGGTTGAATTGTGTCTTCCCACAAATTCATATGTTGAAGCACTAACCACTAATGTAACTGCATTTGGAGAGACCGCCTTTAAGGAGGTACATGAGGGTTAATGAGGTCATAGGGGTGGGACCTAATACCACACAACTGGTGTCCTTGTAAGAAGAGGAAGAGACATCAGTGATCTCTCTCCACACAAGCACTGAGAAAAGGCCATGTGAGGACACAGTGAGAAGGCACCATGTGCAAGCTGAGACATCAACAGAAACCAACTCTGCTGGCACCTTAATGTTGGACTTTCCAAACCTTCAGAACCATGAGAAAATGAATTTCTATCATTTAAGCCACCTAGTCTGTGGTATTTTGTGATGGCCGGCTAAGCCGACTAATACAGCCAGCCAACCAGTCACCAAGTCCTATCAATTCTTCCATTGCAATTCTCCTTGCAAGCATTCCTCACCATTCCACACCTTTCCACTGCCAACCTGGCTCAAGATCATCCTGCGCCCAGATGAATATAATCGACTCCTTTCTCTTCCCTGCCTTTATACTTCCTGACTTGCTTCTCATATTCCCAGCACCAGTTCTTACCTTGCCTCATCCTGTCACTTCAAACATCTGAGATGTTTGAATCTGACAAGGGATATTTTCTCCTAGTACCAACCCTTGGTTCCCTCTCTACAATTCGCTGTGCTCATCTCAGACGTGAAGTTCTCTGGCCTCCCCTGGTGCACCAGAGTTCTTCCATTAGTGCAGAAGCAAATCCAGATCGATGAGCACTCAAATGACGGGCATAAAGACCATCCCCTTCCCCCTCTCCTGCCTCACCTGTGTGCCTTCTCTTAGTTTCATATTCCCAGGCTTCTACTGCAGGCAGCTTTTTCCACATAGAGGAAAAGAGACCAGCCAGGCACGGTGGCTCACGCCTGTAATCCCAACACTTTGAGGGACCAAGGTGGGTGGATGGCTTGAGCTCAGGAGTTCGAGACCAGCCTGGGCAACATGGTGAAACCCTGTCTCTACCAAAAAAAAAAAATACAAAAGTTAGTTGGGCGTGGTGGCACACACCTGTAGTCCTAGCTGCTTGGGAGGCTGAGATGGGAGGATCACTTGAGCCTGGAAGGTGGAGGTTGCAGTGAGCTGTGATCATGCCACAGCACTCCAGCCTGGGTGACAAAGCCAAACCCTGTCTCAAAAAAACAGAGGGAGACCACCAACAGCTTAGACCTAAGTCATCCCCCATTACCAAACTTCACGGGAAAACTAAGTTTCTTTCTCTCAGCATACATATGTCAAATCTCAGGAAGGCCCGGGACTGGTCATTCCTCGGTCACACCCACCCATGAGTCAGTCACTGCAGCCAAGAGGAAAGGAGATTCTGGTAGGTCAGGGCTAGCTCATGATATAGTAGTTTGAAAGGAAGAAAGAAGCCCCTCTCGTGAGAAGAAGAAAGAGATATCGAGCAGATATGAACAAGTATCTATGATTTCAGGTAACACCCGTTCTGATACAGCCCAGCACACAAGACCCTTCCCTAGTGTCACCCTTGCTGACTTTGCCACGTCCCAGTGAGAGTGAATCAGACAGCACCTTCCTAGTCAGAGCCTGACACCTGTGCTGCCCCACACCTCCATGGCCATAGGTAATCCATTCCAGTTGGTAATCCAGTTGAGAAGCATTTGAGCACTTGTTGGAACAATGGCCATCTTTTTTTTTTTTTTTTCTATAATGATTCATACAAACTTGGCCATGGGACTTTACAAAGGAAGGAAAATAGACATCAACATCTCTGATGCAGAACTTCTAAGTTCTTCCAGAGTTAAGTCAGGCCTCAATTTGACAGGAAGGATTTGTTTTGCAATACAAAGGGGGAAAAGTCTCCTGGCTTTAAAAATTAGGTTAATACTGGATTAGAGGCCAGAATAATCTACAGAAGCTGCATCCTGGGAGATTTTTTTTTTTAATATGGCAAAAAAATGGCAATGGAAAGGGAATTAAGTACACATACATGTCGTTGGTGGAGTTGTAAAGTAGTGTAAGTCTTTCCAAGAGCAATTTGGCAATCGTGTCTTTAAAATTCCAATACCATTTGACGGACAAATTTCATTTCTAAGAATCTGTTCTGAGAAAATGGGCTGGGCGCGGTGGCTTACGCCTGTAATCCCAGCACTTTGGGAGGCCGAGGCGGGTGGATTGCCTGATATCAGGAGTTTTTAGACCAGCCTGGCTAGCATGGAAACTCCATCTCTACCAAAAATACAAAAATGAGTCAGAAGTGGTGGCACACACCTGTAGTCCCAGCAACTCGGGAGGCTGAGGCAGGAGAATCGCTTGAACCTGGGAGACAGAGGTTGCAGTGAGCTGAGACTGTGCCACTGCACTCTAGCCTGGGTGTCAGAGCAAAACTCCGTCTCCAAAAACAAATTTAAAAAAAAAAAAAATCCAGACCAAGGTGGGTGGATCACCTGAGGTCAGGAGTTCGAGACCAGCCTGGCCAACATGGTGAAACCCCGCCTCCACTAAAAATACAAAATTAGCTGGGTGTGGTGGCACACTCCTGTAGTCCCAGCTACTCGGGAGGCTGAGACAGGAGAATCGCTTGAACCTGGGAGGCAGAGATTGCAGTGAGTTGAGATTGTGCCACTGCATTCCAGCCTGGACAAGTCAGAGTGAGACTCTCGAAAAAAAAAAAAGAAAGAAAGAAAGAAGGAAAGAAAGAAAGAAAAAGAAAGAAAGAAAGAAAAGGATCCAAAAAAACTGGAGCAGATAGAAAATATATGCAAAAAGATGACACTAGGTATTATTGATAACAGTGAAAGTTTTGAAACAACATAAAAGAATTATTAGATACATTTTGATAAATCTCAAAATAGCCATGGGCTATTTCTCAGCAGTTAAGAACGATGTCTAGTCAGTTCACAGAAATCAAAATGTAAGTGGCTTTGAA
>NW_012104532.1:1029623-1048020 GCF_000951045.1 Mandrillus leucophaeus
TCGCTCTGTCACCCAGGCTGGAGTGCAGTGGTGCGATCTCAGCTTATTGCAAGCTCTGCCTCCCGGGATCACGCCATTTTCCTGCCTCAGCCTCCTGAGTAGCTGGGACTACAGGCGCCTGCCACCACACCTGGCTAATTTTTTGTATTTTTAATAGGGATGGGGTTTCACTGTGTTAGCCAGGATGGTCTCGATCTCCTGACCTCCTGATCCGCCCGCCTCGGCCTCCCAAAGTACTGGGATTACAGGCGTGAGCCACCGCGCCTGGTCTATTCAGTCTTTCCTATAAGAAAAACTTACATTAAAACCAAATAGGAATTCCAGTTTTACCTTTCAGTTTGTCAAAGATCAAAGACGTTGTTTACCCTCTATTGGTACGGAGAAACAGGCACTTTCATACATTGTCGGGTAGAGTTTAAATCAGTACCACTGCTACAGAAGGCAATCTGACAATGTCTTCCAAAATATAAAATGTACATTTTAAAATGCATTTGCTGACCTAGCAAAATTTCAGTGCTAGGAACTTATCCTACAGAGACTACTCACACATGTGCCTAAAGGGCAAGACTGTTACTTGCAACATGGTCTATAGAAACAAAAGCAAGGACTGGATAATACATTATGGTACATCCACACAATATATACTATTAACTATTAAAAAAAAAGTCCACGTTAAAACCATGTGGGATGGTGTCTAAAATATATTAAATGAGAAAGACAAGAAAGCAAGGTGCAAAGCAAGATGAATGGTATTCCAATATTTATTTGTGTAGAAAAGCTCGCTTCTGTTTGTATTTGCATAGAACATCTCCGGAGCCACAAGGAAATGGTGACCACAGTCTCTTAGGGGAGAATCACTGAAGCCAAGGGTGGGAAGGAGACTTTTCATTGTTCACTCTGCACTATTTGAATTTTTTAAAATCATGGGTAAAATTTTCTTTCCAAAAAGAAAATGAAAATAACAAAATACATGGGCTGTCAAAAGGATATCTATATGTGCTTATAATTAAATACCTGTATTTTTATGTTAAATGAAAAAAGATAAAATGAAAATTGTTTATATAGTATAGTCACAGCTATATGAAAGGAGAAAAATGTTTGGAGATAAAACATTGGAAGAGGGCTGGGCAAGGTGGCTCACACCTGTAATCCCAGCACTTTGGGAGGTCAAAGCAGGTGGATCACTTGAGGCCAGGAGTTCGAAAGCAGCCTGGCCACCATAGTGAAATCCCAGCTCTACTAAAAATACAAAAATTAGTCAGGTGTGGTGGCATGCACCTGTAATCCCAACTACTCAGGAGGCTGAGGCGGGAGAATCACTTGAACCCAGGAGGCAGAGATTGCAGTGAGCCGAGATTGCGCCACTGCACTCCAGCCTGGGCAACAAAGACTCTGTTTCAAAAAACAAACAGGCCGGGCGCGGTGGCTCAAGCCTGTAATCCTAGCACTTTGGGAGGCCGAGACGGGCGGATCACGAGGTCAGGAGATCGAGACCATCCTGGCTAACACGGTGAAACCCCGTCTCTACTAAAAAATGCAAAAAACTAGCCGGGCGAGGTGGCTGGCGCCTGTAGTCCCAGCTACTCGGGAGGCTGAGGCAGGAGAATAGCGTAAACCCGGGAGGCGGAGCTTGCAGTGAGCTGAGATCCGGCCACTGCACTCCAGTCTGGGCGACAGAGAGAGACTCTGTCTCAAAAAAAAAAAAAAAAAAAAAAAACACATTGGAAGAAAATGAGGATATGTACCAAAATGTTAGCCTTGGGATGATCAGTGATTGCATGTATTTCCAACTTTTTCTATAGTTTCCAACATGTCTTTACTAATCACATTTTACTTTTTTTGTTTATTTGAGTCAGGGTCTTGCTCTGTCACCCAGGCTGGAGTACAGTGGCACAAACACAGCTCACAGCAACCTCTGCCTCCTAGGCTCAAGTTGTCCTCCCATCTCAGCCTCCCAAGTATCTAGGACTACAGGCACACGCCACCGCACCCAGCTAATTTTTTATTTTTTTGTAGAGAAGGGGTTTTGCCATATTGTCCAGGCTTGCACATTTTACTCTTGTAAAGGAAAAAAATAAACTTTTTAAAAATTATGTTAAATTAAAATATAATATACATCCACCTTTATAGTTCAGTGGCAGATGGTAAAAATCAGGGGGAAGAAAAAGTTAATATTCTGCTCAAGGTCTTTTTCAACACCATGATTCTGCACTAATGAAGTTTGTTGCAGTTTCTCAACTCCTTTTAACTTTTTTCTGGTTTGGCAACTGCTGCTGATAAAGACAAGACATAGCACATAAGTCAGCCCCCACCTCCAAAAAAACTGTATTTATAATACCCAATACCAATAAATATGCAGTTGGATGAGCATTTACAGGCATTACTACATTGCAAATTGATACCACCCTTTTGGAAAGCAATTTGGCTATACGAATCTGAAGCTATAAAAAGTGTTTACACCGTCTGACCCAGTAACTTGACTTCTGGAATCCATCCTCAGGAAAAAACGTGAAATGCTGGAGAACTTTATTCATAAAGGTCTTAATTAAGGATGGTATGCAGCCATAAAAAAAAATCACAATTGCCAATAACATGTAGCCACATGGGGTAATGTTTATGATATGCCGCTAAGTAGAAGAAAAAGAATACAAAACTGCATATATCCTGTAATTATGACCACTTAATAAAATGCATGTGGAAACCCTGGAAGGAAGTGCAGCAACACGCTAGCTCACAGTGCCTGCACTCAGGTGGTGGGATCGCAAGTGAGTTTTCCCGCTCCTTTCCTCTTCTCCAAAATGTTTATCATGTATTCTTTTTTCAAATAATAATGTTTATAAATACTTGAAAATGTGAAGTCTGGAGTATTCCACAGGAAATGAATCTTCTCTATGTCACCTATTTCCTTTAAGAAAAAAAAGTAAGTCTTTGCATCTCATGTAATAACAGTCGCTACTATTTATTGAGCAACTTTGTGCCCTTTACATATTTTAGATCAATGAGCCAAATGAAGTAAAAATCCTTACTACCATCTGCAAATGGGAAAACTGAGGCCCAGACAGGCTAAATGACACAACTCAGAGGTGACAGCATCAGGACTGAAACCCAGGTCCACCACATCACAACAACCACCCAAAACAGTTCTTGGGGTCCGGGGCGGGCCAGGAAGGGTGCTAACACTCCGTGCACATCTTCTCATTCAATAATCCTGTAGATGTAGATGGTATCCTCATTTTATAATGGGGAAACAGCAGCTAAGGGAAGTCACATTACCAGTACTAGATGCCAAAGTTAGTCAGAAGTAGAACTGGGATTCAAACCTAGGTTGGTCTGTGTTGGTAGCCACTATGCTGTCATGGTTACCAAGACAAGGAAAACCCAGAAACTGAGTCTGGGACACAGGGCACCATCCCTGGTGCAGCCACCATCAGAAAGAGGAGCATCTGGGCCAGCCACAGTGGCTCATGCCTATCATCCCAGCACTTTGGAAGGCTGAAATGGGAAGATTGCTTGAGGCCAGGAGTTTGAGACCAGCCTGGGACACCTAGTGAGACCCTCATCTTTACAAATAAATAAATTTTTTTTAAAAAATAGGAGCATCTGATAGGAAGGTGAAGGCAAAAGGAGTGGGCTCTGGGGCTATCCTGAACTGGGTGGGGCCTGGCTCTGTGCATACCCGTGTACCTGAGGCCTGGGACCGGATGAGCTGGCTCTGTACAGAGACGTCCATGTGACCCGGCCTAGGGCCAGCACAGATGTCACGTCCTCCTGCCAGTACTGACAGTTCTGGTGTTCACCTGCCAAAAGGCCTCAAAAAAAAAAATTTAAAGCTCTCTTAAGGATTACTGGTTCTCAGGGCGGGAAGAAGGTCAGGGGATGGGAGACACCGTCTCCTGCATGATGGAAAATTCCAGTGCCACCTTGCTTGGGTCTAACTTCCTTGACCACTCTGGAGACACAGAGCCCTACCGGAACCCAGAATCTGGAGCCAGGGCTGGAGCCAACAATAGGAGCACGGGCTTAAACACTCAGGGAAGCAGGAAGTCCAAGTGACTAACCCAGAGATACTCAGGCCAGAAGCCAACTAAGGCCTGAGTGCTGAGTACAGCCAAGGGCCTCTAAGATGTGGACATAGCTGAGGTAAAAGACAGACCAGCACCAAAGATGGCTCTGAGGATATGGAGGGGCGAGGACCCTCATACACGACTGGTGGGAGTGGAGATGGACCCAAGCCTTTGGAAAACAGTTTGATATCATCTGGAACACACATACTCTATGATCCAGTAAATCCACTCTTCGTAACACAGCTGGAGAAACTCTCCCACCACATGGGCCGCAGAATGTTCTTAGCAGCACTGCTTATAAAGACAAAAACTGCAAACAGCCCAAACCTCCAAGGCCATGAGAATGGATTTAAAAATACACACCATATTCATACAATGAAATACTACATAGTGGTGAAAATGAATAAGCTACAACTGAATGAATGAATCCCATAAACACAATGTTGACTGAAAAAGCCAAATCATAACATAACATACGCATTGTGATCTCATTCAATAGAAGCCCAACAATCTCTCCAGACTAAACAACATATTGACTTATGCAGCGTATGCCTATGTGGTAAAACCATAGAGAAAAACAAGAGACTGACAGACAAAAAATTCAGGATGGTGATGACCTGCCAGGGACAAGGGGAAAAGGTGGAACTTTTAAGGGGAGGGAAGCATCCAGGGGGGTTTAGAAAGAATTGGAAACATGGAATTGTTCAGTTAGGTGCTGGGAACATGGGCATTTATTTTTATTATTATCCTTTAAATTGACCCCATGTGCTATATACACTCATGTATGTATAAAATGTTTCAAATTGTTTAAAATTAAGAAAAAAAAATGTTTTAAGTTTTTTGTTTTTTTTTTAAGGAAGACCAGGGACAGTGGCTCACACCTATAATTCCAGCACTTTGGGAGACGTAGGTGGGAGGATTGCTTGGGCCCAAGAGTTCAAGACCAGCCTGGGAAACATGGCAAAACACCATCTCTACGAAAAATACAAAAATTAGTTGGGTGTGGTGGCATGCGCCTGTAGTCCCAGCAACTCGGGAGGATCACGTGAGCCAGGGAAGCTGAGGCTGCATTGAGCCATGATAGTGCCCCTGCACTCCAGCCTGGGTGACAGAGGGAGACCCTGTCTCATAAATAAATTTTTAAAAAATTTAAGAAAAATCTCAGCGGACAGCTACTGCCTGCTCCATGGAGGTGGCCCAGCACCCAGTACCTGCCTGGCTCCAACCAGCCCCACTAATTGTGAATGGTCCAAGAGGAGGGTGGGGACACTGGCTCTGATTGGCCTGCATAAAAGGAGTGTGGAGGAGAAGGTGCAGGTCTAAATCAGAAGGATAAGTTCAAATCCCATCTTTGCCATTTATTGACTATGTGACCCTAGGCAAGTAACTAAAACTCTCTGAGAGTCAAGTCCCCATCTGTAAAATGAGCATAAGCTGAGAACCTAGGCTTTATCTCTGAAACCCCAGCACTTAGCATCTTACTTGGCAGACAGTAATAAATAGACATCAAGCATTGGTGTTGTTGTGACAAAAACAGACAAATCCCAATAGTGGGAAATCTTACAAAATATCTGACCAGGACTCCTCAAAATTGTCAAGGTCAACAAATACAAGAAGAAGAAGAGAACAAATCTGTAATGATTCCACTTACATAGGGTACCTAGAATAGTCAAAGACAGAAGAGGCATGCTTACCACAGGAGGGGCAGGAGGAAACAGGAGTGTTTGATGGGTACCAAGTTTCAATTGGAGATGATGAAGTTCTGGAGATGGATGTGGTGATGGCTTTACACAATGTGAAT
The DNA here is from genome assembly GCF_000951045.1 of Mandrillus leucophaeus. Lineage (NCBI taxonomy): Eukaryota > Metazoa > Chordata > Mammalia > Primates > Cercopithecidae > Mandrillus > Mandrillus leucophaeus. The sequence continues at coordinate 1,035,489 of NW_012104532.1, forward strand.
GTGCCACTGAACTCTACGCTTAAAAATTGTTAAAATGGTAAATTTTATGTTACACGTTTTACCCTTTTTTTTTTTTTTTTTTTGAGACAGGGTCTCGCTCTGTCACCCAGGCTGGAGTGCAGTGGCGCCATCTCAGTTCACTGCAACCTCCACCTCCCATCTTCAAGTGATTCTAATGTCTCAGCCTCCCAAGCAGCTGGGATTACAGGCACACACCACCACGCATGGCTAATTTTTGTATTTTTATTAGAGACGGGATTTCACCCTGTTGGCCAGGCTGGTCTCAAACTCCTGACCTAAAGTGATCCGCCTGCCTCAACCTCCCAAAGTGCTGGGATTACAGGTGTGAGCCACTGCACCCGGCCTAAATTTTAAAAATCAAACAAAACAAAATAACCAATCAAAAAAAGTCTGAGAAACCACCAAGAAGGCTAAAGGGATACAACTAATTGTAACGAGGTATCCTGGACAGGATCCTGAAAGTGAAAAGAGACCAGGTAAAATGTAAGGAAATCTAAATAAACCATGGACTCCAGTTAATCATAATGTATCATTCTTGGTGCATTAATTCTAACCAATGTATTATACTAATGTAAGATGTTAATAATAGAGGAAATTGGTGTACGGCATTTGGGAACTCTGTGCAGTGGTTTCTCAGACTTTTCTTCATTGTTTTGTCTGATGATTTTTTTTTTTTTTTTTTTTTCGAGACAGGGTCTTGGTCTGTTGCCCAGGCTGGAGTCCAGTGGCGCAATCATGGTTCACTGCAGTCTCAGGCTCAAGCAATCCTCCCACATCACCCTCCCAAAGTAGCTGCAACTGCAGGTACGTGCCACCATGCCCAGCTAATGTTTTTACTTTTTGTAGAGATGGGGTCTCACAATGTTGCCCTGACCAGTCTCAAACTCCTGGGCTCAAGCAATCCTCCTGCCTCAGCCTCCCAAAGTGCTAGAATTATAGACATGAGCCACTGTGCCTGGCTTTTTTGTCTGATTTTTGAAAACAATGGCAAAACATATATAACATAAAATTTTCCATTTTAATCACTTTCAAGTGCACAGTTCTGGGCATTACGCACATTCACACTGTTGTGGAGCTATCTTCTCAATTTTTCTGAAAATCTAAAATAAAATCTATTCATTAAAATTATATATGGATATATATAATTTTTTGGGGGGCACAATGTCTCGCTCTGTTGCTCAGGCTGGAGTGCAGTGGCGTGATCTCAGCTCACTGCAACCTCTGCCTCCTAGGCTCAAGTGATCCTCCCACCTCAGCCTCCTGAGTAGCTGAGACTACAGGTGCGCACCACCATGCCCGGCTAATTTTGTATTTTTAGTAGAGACGGGGTTTCACCATGTTGGCCAGGCTGGTCACAAATGCCTGACCTCAAGTGATCCGCCTGCCTCAGCCTCCCAAAGTGTTGGGATTACAGGCATGAGCCACCACACCCAGCCTAATATATATAATTTTAATAAATATATTTTACTTTAGATTTTCAGAAAAAAATCATTAAAATTATATATGTTAAAGATAATTTTATAATTCATTCATTAAAATATTCCTATTAAAATTCATATTCATTAAAATTACATATGGATATACAGATATAATTTTAATGAATAGATTGTATTTATATATTATTATTTTATATATACATATATTTCAAATGAAAGCTAAAAGAGACTAAGAACCAAAAAACTAAGGGGAGGGCCAGGCGCAGTGGCTCACGGCTGTAATCCCAGCACTTTGGGAGGCGGAGGTGGGTGGGTGGATCACCTGAGGTCAGGAGTTTGAGACCAGCCTGGCCAACGTGGTGAAACCCCATCTCTACTAAAAATACAAAAATTAGCAGAGCGTGGCGGCTCATGCTTGTAATTCCAGCTACTAGGGAGGCTGAGGCGGGAGAATCGCTTGAATCCAGGTGGCAGAGGGTGCAGTGAGCCGAAATCGTGCCACTGGGCTCCAGCCTGGGCAACAAGAGTGAAACTCCGCTCAAAAAAAAAGAGAGAGAGAGAAGAAACAAAACTAAGGGGAGGGGCAGTTGCGCGGGGGGGTGTTGGGTGAAACTCTTTGGCCAGGCTCTGAGCCTGTCTTCAGGGCCTCCTTTCCAGGAGCCTGGGTTATAGCTCCCTGCCCAGTGACAGACCCTCACCCACAGACTTACCATGCCCATACTCTTGTCCCCACCCACCCATGAACAGTGGTGGCCTTTGTCTCATGCATGATGTCAGCTCTTCTGTGCTCCTCCCTCCTTGAGATCTGGGAGAAATTAATTAGCTGTTCTTTATTTTCTATTTCTTACCTTTGAGATTCTGTATCTGCCATCTCTTCCCCTGAACCAGGGCCTGGTAAGTCACTGAGAAAACACAAAATAGCCACCTGAACTGGGAGATTTTGCCTCACACACTCACGAGCTCCATTAAAACAGAGAAACACTAACCCTAACATAAAATCACTGAACCCATGAGGTTACCCTATCCCCCAGGCCTTGCTTCACCAAGTAAGAAACTGAGCCCGGGGGTCCACGTGACTTGTCTAAGATCACAGCTGGTTGAGGCTGAGCTGGGATGGGGACCCGGGGCTCCTGTGCTCTGCCTGGCATTTTCTCCTGTAACATGCTGCCTTCCTAAAGCAGTATTTAATGGACTTCTGTTTCTGGCAATGAAACAGACTGGGCGCTGTTTCCTGCTGAAAACATTAACAATGCTGGGTAAAATGTTCTCAGTCCTATAAAGGCGCCAAATGAGCTCCCAAAAGGGTTAAAAAACAGGTATAGGCCAAGAAAGAAGGGAAAGCAGGAACCCAGAGAGGATGTGAAAGCTGGCTTTCTCCCTGAGGAAATGTATCAAAGCCAAGTGATCGTGCGCTTTAACTCTTAATCCCCCACAGAGTGCATGAAAAGAGGACACAAACCCCAGCCCATCAGGCTGGAGATGAAACAGTACAGCCCGCCTATAAAGCTGGGCCGCATCTCCAGTATAAATAACGGCAGACTAGAAACAGACACATGTCCCACAAAAGAGCAAGGAAAATGGCCCATGTCAAACTTTGAAAGCATACGGGGGAGAAAAAAAAAGTGTTTACCCTTATGTAAACCACAAGCCAGATCTTATGTTTAAATTCACAGATACCAGGCAGAAACCCTCAAGCCAGTTAAGCAAGGCTTTACGGAGAAAAGGGAGTTAGCCATAAGACTGACTATGAGGGAGCATTCCAGGCAGGCAGCAGCAATAACCACCACAAAGGCCCAAAGGCAGGGTCATGCCTGACTCGCCCCAGGAACACGAAAAAGCTGTGGAGTGTGGAGAGCCAAGCAGAGGTAAGAGATGGAAGTCACATAAGTAAAAGAAGACCCAGTTGTACAAGGCCTGGTGTGCCATCGTAAAAACATGGACTCCTAAGAAATATGCAGCCACTGGACGAGTTTGAGCAAGGGAAGATCATCTAACGAAGAACTTTCACACACTTCCTGTGGGAGTGCAAATTGGTGCAATCCTACATCATAAAAGGATCACCCTGGTTTCTCTGCTAAGAATACATGAATGGAAGCAGAAGACCAAACAGGAAGCTATTCCAGTGATCCAGGTGAAAATAAATAGTGGCTCTGGCAAGGATGATAGCAAGAAAAGGATGAGATTGTATTTGGATGTGGTAAAAGGGAAAAACAAATCGGTTCCCGACCCTGGATGTAAGGTATGAAAAATGGGGGTCCAGTCATGGTGGCCCACGCCTGTAATCCCAGTGTGTCCAGAATTGATTCCCGCAGGTGGGTTCTTGGTCTCGCTGACTTCAAGAATGAAGCCACAGACCCTCGCAGTGAGGGTCACAGTTTTTTTGTTGTTTTTTTTTTTGAGACAGTCTCGCTCCGTCGCCCAGGCTGGAGTGCAGCGGCCGGATCTCAGCTCACTACAAGCTCCGCCTCCCGGATTCACGCCATTCTCCTGCCTCAGCCTCCCCAGTAACTGGGACTACAGGCGCCCGCCACCTCGCCCGGCTAGTTTTTTGTATTGTTTAGTAGAGACAGGGTTTCACTTTGTTAGCCAGGATGGTCTCGATCTCCTGACCCCGTGGATCCACCCGTCTCAGCCTCCCAAAGTGCTGGGATTACAGGTTTGAGCCACCGAGCCCGGCTGAAGGTCACAGTTCTTAAAGACGGTGTGTCCAGAGTTTATTCCTTCAGACGTTCAGATGTATCCGGAGTTTCTTCCTTCTGGTGGGTTCATGATCTTGCTGACTTCAGGAGCAAAACAGCTGACCTTCGCAGTGGGTGTTAACAGCTCTTAAAGGTGGCACGTCCAGAGTTATTTGTTCCTTCTGGTGGATTCGCAGTCTAGCTGACTTCAGGAGTAAAGGGCAGACCTTCGCAGTGAACGTCACAGCTCTCAAAGGTAGCACTTCCAGAGTTGTTTCTCCCTGTGGGTTTGTGGTCTCGCTCACTTCACGACTGAAGCTGCAGACCTCCACAGCGTTACAGCTCATAAAAGTAGCACGGAGCCAACCAGTGAGCAGCAGCAACATTTAGCCTAAGAGAAAAACAACAAACCCACCACAATGCAGAAGGAGACCAACTAGCTTGCCGTTGCCGGCTTGGGTGGCCAGCTTTTATTCCTTTATTTGACCCCGCCCACATCCTGCTGATAGGTCCATTTTACAGAGCACTGATTGGTCCGTTTTACAGAGTGCTGATTGGTCCATTTTTACAGAGTGCTGACTGGTTCGTTTACAAACCTTTAGCTAGACACAGAGTACTGATTGGTGTGTTTACAATCCTCTAGCTAGACAGAAAAGATCTCCAAGTCTGCACAAGACCCAGAAGCCCAGTTGGCTTCACCAGCATTTTGGGAGGTGGAGGCAGGAGGATCGCCTGAAGTCGGCAGTTCGAGACCAGCCTGACCAACATGGAAAAACCCCATCTCTACTAAAAATACAAAATTAGGCCGGGAGCGGTGGCTCCGCCTGTAATCCCAGCACTTTGGGAGGCCGAGGTGGGTGGATCAGGAGGTCAGGAGATGGAGACCATCCTGGCTAACATGGTGAAACCCCGTCTTTACTAAAAATACAAAAAAAAACTAGCCAGGTGTGGGGACACACGCCTGTAGTCCCAGCTATTTGGGAGGCTGGGGCAGGAGAATGGCATGAACCCAGGAGGCAGAGCTTGCAGTGAGCCGAGATTATACCACTGCATGCCAGCCTGGGCGACAGAGCAGGACTCCATTTCAAAAAAAAAAAAAAAATACAAAGTTAGCCAGGCATGGTGGCACATGCCAGTAATCCCAGCTACTTGAGAGGCTGAGACAGGAGAATCACTTGAACCCGGGAGGCAGAGGTTGCAGTGAGCTGAGATATCATGCCATTGCACTCCAGCCTGGGAACAGAGCAAGACTCCATCCCAAAAAAGAAGAAGAAGGTACATTTTAGACTTGCCGAATTTGAGGGTTTTTGTTTTTGTTTTTGTTTTTGTTTGAGACAGTATTACTCTGTTGCCCAGGCTGGAGTGCAGTGGCGCAATCTCAGCTCACTGCAACCTCTGTCCCCCAGGGTCAAGCAATTCTCCTGCCTCAGCTTCCCGAGTAGTAGGATTGCAGGCGCCTGCCACCACTGCACCTAGCTAATTTTTGTATTTTTAGTAGAGACAGGGTTTCACCATCTTGGCCAGGCTGGTCTTGAACTCCTGACCTCATGATCCACCCACCTCGGCCTCCCAAAGTGCTGGGATTACAGGTGTGAGCCACCACGCCTGGCCAAATTTGAGCTATTAAACATTCAAGGGGAAATGCCAAGTCAGCAGTTAGATATATGGAATTGACTGGGACCAGTGGCATATGCCTGTAATCCCAGCATTTTGGGAGGCCAAACCAGGAGGATCATTCGAGCTCAGGAGTTCAAAACCAGTCTGGGCCACACGGCAAAACCCTGTCTCTACAAAAAAAACACACAAAAATTAGCTGGGCATACTGGCATGAGTCTGTAGTCCCAGCTACTCAGAGGCTGAGGAGGGAGGATTGCTTGAGCCTGAGAGGTCAAGGCTTCAGTGAGCTGTGATCATGCCACTGCTCTCCAGCCTGGGTGACACACTGAAACCCAGTCTCAAAAAAGAAAAATAAAATATATATATATGGAATTAAGGAGAGAATTCCAGGCTACGGGTGTAAATTTGGGAGATGTTGGCATATGGATGGTATTTAAAGGCATGAGGCTGCAGGAGCTCACCAGCAGAGTGAATATAGAGAAAAGAGTTAAAGGCCGAGCCCTGAAGCACAACCAACAGAGAGAAGTCAGAGAGAAGAGAAACCAGAATAGGGGGTGAAAAGAGGCAGCTGCTGTGGTTAAAGAAAAACCGAGAGAGTGTGGGGCCCTGGAAGCCACACTGAGGGAACCGAGACAAGGAGTGGGTATGCAAGGCTGTTCAGTGAGCGCAAGCTAAGAACCTAGGCTTTGCTGGGCACAGTGGCTCACGACTGTAATCCCCACACTTTGGCAGGCGAAGGCGGGTGGATCACCTGAGGTCAGGGGTTGAGGACCAACCTGGTTAACGTGGTGAAACCCTGTTTCTACTAAGAAAAAAAAAAAATGAGCCAGCCATGGTGGTGTGTGCCTGTGATCTCAGCTACTTGGGAGGCTGAGGCAGGAGAATCACTCGGAACTGGAAGTTCAGTGAGCCCAGGAGCCCAGATGGCACCACTGCACTCCAGCCTGAGCAACAGAGCGAGACTCCATCTCAAAAATAAAAAGAAAAGAACCTAGGCTTTATCTCTGAATCAGAACTGAGCATCTTATTTAGCATACAGTAATAGACATCAAGTATCCAGTCTTGCGGTGGGAAAAGCAGACAAAATCCCAATAGCAGGCTGTCCTACAAAATACCTGACCAGCACTCCTCGAAACTGCCAAGGTGGTGGGTCAAACGAGACAATGACTGAGCCCTGACCGTTGGCAAGAGCAGTCTTGGTGGAATGGAAGAGGTGAGAGTTGGCCTCAAGTAAACTTAGAAAATTGCCAGCCACCAGATATTTTTAAATTTAAAAAAAAAAAAAATGAAATACCGTGTGTTGGCAAAGATGCGGAGCAACTGAAACTTTCACACACTTTTTTTTTTTTTTTTTTGAGACAAAATCTTTTTCTATGGCCCAGGCTGGAGTGCAGTGGCACAATTTCAGCTCACTGCAACCTCTGCCTCCCAGGTTCAAGAAACTGTCATGCCTCAGCCTCCCAGGTAGCTGGGATTACAGGTGCCCACCACCATGCCTGGATAATTTTTGTATCTTTAGTAGAGACAGGGTTTCATCATGTTGACCAGGCTGGTCCTGAACTCCTAGCCTCAAGTGATCTGCCTGCCTCAGCCTCCCAAAGTGTTGGGATTACAGGCGTAAGCCACTGCACCTGGCCCACACACTTTTTTTTTTCTTTTTTTTTCTTTTCTTTTTCTTTGACAGAGTCTTGCTCTGTCACCCAGGCTGGAGTGCAATGGTGCGATCTCGGCTTACTGCAATCTCTCCTTCTCAGGTTCAAGTGATTCTCCTGCCACAGCCTCTAGAGTAGCTGGGATTACGGGCACCCACCACCATGCCCAGCTAATTTTTGTATTTTTAGTAGAGACTGGGTTTCACCATGTTGATCAAGTTGATCTCGAACTCCTGACCTCGTGATCGGCCTGCCTCAGCCTCCCAAAGGGCTGGGATTACAGGCATGAACCACTGCACCCGGCTGCCCACACTTTTCTTGTGGGAGTGAAAATTGGTTCAATCTTAAGAGAACCCTTTGGCAGCATGTACTAAAACTGAACATGTTTATAATCTATGACCCAGCAATTCCCTTCCTAGGTATATTTCTAATAGCAGTCCATACATATGTTCACCAGAAGTCATGAACGAAAACATTCATAGCATTCTTCATAATAACCGCAAACTGGAAATAACCCATCAAAAATAGAGTAGTAAATGGTAATATACTCACATAATGATGTATTACCCTGCAATGAAAGTGAGAAAACTACTGCTCTCTGCAATAATGTGGATAAATCTCACATTAGACAGTATCATATTGATGGGGGAGAAAAGAGGCAGGTTAATGGCTACAAACAGATAGTTAGGAAAAGGTGTAAGTTCTGTTGTTTGACAGCAAAGCAGAGTGACTATAGTTAACAACTATCTATTGTCTATTTCTTTTTTTTTTTTTTTTTTTGAGACAGGTTCTCACTCTGTCACCTAGCTGGAGTGCAGTGGCACAATCACAGCTCACTGCAGCCTCAACTTCCCAGCCTCAACCAATCCTCCCACCTCAGCCTCTTGAGTAGTTGGGACTACAGGCACACACAACCCGTGCAGCTATTTTTTTTTTTTTTTTTTTGGTATATTTTTGTAGAGATGGGTTTTTGCCATGTTGTCCAGGCTGGCCTCGAACTCCTGACCTCCTGATCTCATATTAGGGAGTATAATATTGTCCTCTCTTCTAGCTACTTTGGAATACACAATAGAGATCAGTTGTGGTGGCTCACACCTGTAATCCCAGCATTTCGGGAGGCCGAGGCAGGTGGATCACTTGAGCTCAGGAGTTTGAGACCAGCCTGGGCATCACGGTGAAAACCCGTCTCTACAAAAAATAAAAATAAATAAATAAACAAAATGTGGTATAGCCATATGATGGAATATTATTCAGCCATAAAAAAGAATGAAATATTGAGGCCAGGTGTGGTGGTTCACACCTGTAATCCCACCACTTTGGGAGGCCAAGGCAGGTGGATCACTTGAGGTCAGGAGTTCAAGACCAGCCTGGACAACACAGTGAAACCCCATGTCTTCTGAAAATACAAAAAAAAAAAAAAAAATTAGCTGGGCTTGGTGGGCAGGCACCGGTAATTCCAGCTACTCAGGGAGGCTGAGGCAAGAGAATTACTTGAACCCAGGAGGCAGAGGCTGCAGTGAGCTGAGATTGCACCACCGCACTCCATCCAGCCTGGGTGACAGAGTAAGACTCCATCTCAAAACAAAAAAAAAAAGAAGAATGAAGTATTGATACATGCTACAACATGAATGAACTTTGAAAACACTATGCAGAGTGAAAGAAGTCAGACACAAAAGGCCACATATTACATGATTCCATTTATATGAAATATCCAGAATGGCAGGTCCATAGAGATAAAAAAAAGAACATGAGTGGTTGCCAAGGGCTGAGGCCAATGGGGAACGGAGAGTGACTGCTAATGGATATGGGCTTCCCTTCTGAAGTGATGAAAATGTTCTGTGACTAGGGAGTGGTCATGGATGCTCAATACTGTGAATGTACTAAATGCCGCTGAGTTGTGCATTTTAAAATGGTTAAAATGGTAATGTTTACATGTATTTTACAATAAAGTAAGATAAAATGAATCCATAGTGTAATAAATCAGGATAGTAGTTACCTTAGAGTATAAAGAGGTGTAAGTGATGGAGAGAGGGGCTGGATTTCTGGGGAACTGGTAGTATTTCTTTAAAATCTGGGTGGTCCTTCCATAGGTACCTTCATTTTGTAAAGATTCATTGAGCCATAAGAGACAATGAGCAGAGACGATTCTTCGAGGGAGTTTTGCTGCAGAGTGGAGCTGTGAACGTGGGCAGCAGCTAGAGGCAGAGTGGACTCAAGGGAGGGTGGTTTTAAGATGGAAGAAATCATAGTGTTTTGTGTATGTGAGAGTAATCTAGTAGAGAGGGGCAAATGGGTGATGTGGGAAAGATAGGGGAGAATTGCTTGAGCAGTCCTTGAGCAACGAGAGGGGATGAGGCCTCACGCCTAAGTGGGGAGATCCTCGACTGGCCATCGAGAGGACCAGCAGGAGGCAGAGGCACAGGGCTGCCTGTGGTGGCGGGCAGGTAGAGCAGTGGGCATCTGTGGCAGCTCACTTCTGGTTTGTTACCAAGATTATTACCCCCAATTTGCCAACGCACAATCTCAGACTCAGGGAGAAGAGGGGTTTGCTCACCATCACACAACTGAAGCCAGAGGTGGAGCCAAGTTCTCCTGGATTCCAGGTGTACTACGCCAGGCTGCCCGAGTGCCTTGAGCTCAGCTCCACCATGGAACATGGTGGTTTCTATTGTTTGCCCTAAAACGACTTCTCAAACTTTCACAAATGCCTCTCTTTGTATAGACTATACACACACACATACACACACACACACACACACCCCATATGTATATAAAATGGAAGCCACTGTGGTTTCTGTTATATGGCTTCTGCATTCCAAGAAAGAGGTAATATATACAGGGTGTGTGTGTATGTGTGTGTGTGTATATATAGATAATGGCTGTGCTGCTATATCTGACTACTATATATGGATTCTGGAATTGGTGAGTCTGATCCGCCTTGTGGATATGCTATACCATAGAAAAGGATTTAGTTACACTCCCTGCTCAGCCTCCATCTCTTCCGGCTGGAGAATTCTAATTGCGGAGCTTGCCCTCATGGTAAAAGCCCTTCATCACTCCATTGTCTGGCCCTTTTCCAGTCCTGTTACGTCTCTCTTGGAACACAGAAGCCATACAACAGAAATCACAGGGGCTTCCATTTTGAAGAGCCTTTTGCAAGGACAAGGATCTATTTATACATTCAAACTGATGCTCAGCAAAGCTGTGGTTTGCCCAAGGACACATGGAGTGTCCACGATAGAGCCCAACCAAGAAGAATTGCCATCTCCACCACACCTCACCGCCTGCATGCAGGACTCCGGACGGGCACAGTGTATCAGTAGGGCACATTCAGCAGCTAGTGATGGGGGCGCGGCAGATTGTGTTGAAGTGACTTAAAGCAATAAGGAGGATTTATTGAGTTATAGAACTTGAAGCCCTGAAGCAGGCAGTCATCTGGATTGGTTGATAGGGGCTCAACAGTGTCATCACAGTCCCAATTTTGTCCTATTTTGCCATCCACAAAGGCCGTAGACGTTTGGATGGCATCCTGATATGGTTTGGCTGTGTCCCCACCCCAATCTCATCTTGAATTGTAGTTCCCGTAATCCCCATGTACCATGAAAGGGACCCCGTAGGGGGTGATTTAATCATGGGGGCAGTCACCCTCATGCTGTTCTCATGATAGTGAGTTCTCACGAGATCTGGTGGTTTTATAAGGGGCTTTTCTCCCTTTTTGCTCGGCACTTTTCCTTCCTGCAGCCATGTGAAGGAGTGTTTGCTTCCCCTTCCACCGTGACTATAAGTTTCCTGAGGCCTCCCCAGCCCTGCAGTTCAACTAAACCTCTTTCCTTATAAACTACCCAGTCTCCAGCAGTTCTTTTTAGCAGTGCGAGAAGGGACTAATACAACCCCTTCCCAAAATTATGTCTACTTCCTAACCCCTGGAACCTGTGAATGTGACCTGGTTTGGAAAAAGCGTTTTTCCAAGTGTAATTAAGAGTCTTGAGATGAAATCGTCCTGGATTACCCAAGTGGGCCCTAAATCCAGTGACAAGTATCCTTATAAGAGATAGAGGAGGCCGGGTGCGGTGGCTCATGCTTGTAATCCCAGCACTTTGGGAGGCCGAGGCAGGTAGATCACAAGGTCAGGAGTTCGAGACCAGCCTGGCCAACATGGTGAAACCCCGTCTCTACTAAAAATACAAAAATTACCCAGGAATGGTGGTGGGCACCTGTAATCCCAGCTACTCGGGAGGCTGAGGCAGGACAATTGCTTGAACCTGGGAGGTGGAGGTTGCACTGAACCAAGATCACACCACTGCACTCCAGCCTGGGTGACAGAGCAAGACTCAGTCTCAAAAAAAAAAAAAAAAAAAAAGAGAGAGAGAGGGAGGAGAAGACAGAGGGGAAAGCCACATAAATATGAAGCAGTGATTGGAAGCAGCCATAAGCCAAGGAGGGCCAGCAGCCATCAGGAGCTGGAAGAGGCAATAAACAGACTCCCCTAGAACCTCTGGAGGGAGCACAGCCCTGCCAATACCCTGATTTCAGATTTTTGCCCTCCAGAACTATGGGAGAATACATTTCTGTTGTCTTAAGCCGCCAAATTTGTGGTAATTTGTTATGGCAGGCCTAGGAAATGAATACGGAGGACAAGGACTGCAATTATGAGAATTAGCTGAGTCCTGAGCCCTATGCCCTGCCCTTATGTGCAGGGGTGGGATTAGCTTTCCCAAAGCTCATGGGCTGCATGGGAAAGGTATGGTCACCCAGAGAAGGGGAATGAATATGGGGGAGGCGAGCAGAGTGTCCACTCCAGGCACCCTGTGCAAGAAAAGTGCCATTCCCTGAGCATCTGCCCTGGGAGAGAGGAGAGCATAGGAAAAACAGAAACCTAGGGGCCAGACCTGGACAAGGTCAAGGCTCAGGACTACACTGTCCTGGAGGTGGGGGCAAGTCTTCCAAACGCTGAGAATGCAGTGGTACATCTGGAACATGGAGCACCATCCTCTTGAAAGAGTGGATGTGAAAGTGCATATGAGTCTGGGCACGGTGGCTCACGCCTATAATCCCAGCACTTTGGGAGGCCGAGGCAGGCGGATCACAAGGTCAGGAGTACGAGACCAGCCTCCAGCCTGGCCAATAT
>NW_012104532.1:1049090-1050731 GCF_000951045.1 Mandrillus leucophaeus
TCTCCTTTGAGGGGTCTCCTTTATCCCCCCCACCCCTTCTGGGTTCCCCCACACCCCGGGCTTACCCTTTCTATAGTTCATGGATGGTGTTGTAATGACCTGTGTGCCATTGCCTCCCCTCTCCACTCTGAGTTCCATGAAAGCAGGAACTACAGCCTCTACCTCTTCCTCCTCAGTACACAGCATATGGCAGGTGCCCAGAAATACGTTAATGAATAAAGATCACACCTACACTAAATTCCCTTGCTTTTCTGAAAGTAAATTCATCCTAGACTCTTGCTGAATCTAAATGTTTCCCACCTCAGTACAGCAAGCATACAAGGCTGAAAACTTGGAGTCAGCTGACTTGGGTCACATCCTATATTTGTGACCTTTGGTCAGTTATTTCACCTCCCTGAGCCTCAATTTCTGTTTCTGAAGTGGGAATTATAAACCCTACTTCAAAAGAAAAACACCTAGCATGTGACCCGGCAGAGGGACGCAGTACAACGCCTTCCACCTTCCTTCCCATATGCACACATTCTGGCTGATGATGGCAGGCATCTGTGAAACGCCTACCACGTGCCAGATCCAGGCAGGTGCTGGGGGTAATGATGATGACCCTGACCCCAGGTTTCACAGTAACCGCTTCTGAGAACACTCAGCTGTAAATCCAGAGTAAATCCTGAGGATTCACAGGTGGGTTTCCCAGCCAGCAGGAAGCCAACTAACAGGAAGGTAACGCTGAACCAGCCTCAGCCTCTCCTCCAAAGCCCCTGGATGTGGGTCGCACCAGAAAGACAGAGGAGAAGGTGGGTCTTTACTGTCACCTGCTGGACAAACAGGATAAGGCCACAGACAGCAGCCCAGAGAAATTCAGGCGCCTGCCTGGAGCAGCCAAATGCACGGCTCTAACTTATATCTGCCACATTTCTTCAACAGCTAATGAGAGGGTGTCAGAGGAGATTGCTTTTGAAATAAAAACCACCTATCCAGAAAAAAAGGAAAGAATAGGAAAACCCACTGCACCTTGCAAAGGTTACAACGTGGAGCGTACCTCCAGGGAAAATTTCTCTTTCTAACTCAAAGGCGAGAAGGACCAGAAAACCCTGTGAGGTGAGAGGAAGTATCTTCTTGTAAAACCGTGGTCATGCTTTACTCCATAGGCCATCACAAAGGGCAGATCCTAGTGATATTCTCCAAACCTTGGTGCGCAGGAATCCAACTGAACTGTCCTGCCCATAAACAAGGCAGGATCTAGCTCAGTCCTGGAAAACTGCCCAAAGCAGGGAGGCCGTTCTTTCCAAAGGCCTTGGCTTTGCAGCCAGACTTGTTAAGTCAACAAAGTGGGAGCCAGCCCTGCCTCCTGCCTTCCTATTCCACCCTCCAACGTCTCTTCCCTCTACCCGGTGGTTCTTCTCCTTGGCCTGCCACACTCAGGAGTGCACACACACACACACACACACACACACTCACGCAGAGTCCTCCATTCCATCCTTCTCATTTATTTGGGTGGAAAATCTGTTCTGGGAAAACTGGGAGGCAGAATCCAGATGGGCCACAGCCAGGGTTATTTTTTCTTTCTCCATATTCCAACCATCCTGTGAAAAGTTGGGCCCAAGAATGCAAACTCCGGAAAACCAAGGGCAGTGCAGCACCAAG
>NW_012104532.1:1050781-1053435 GCF_000951045.1 Mandrillus leucophaeus
AAATTCAGGCGCCTGCCTGGAGCAGCCAAATGCACGGCTCTAACTTATATCTGCCACATTTCTTCAACAGCTAATGAGAGGGTGTCAGAGGAGATTGCTTTTGAAATAAAAACCACCTATCCAGAAAAAAAGGAAAGAATAGGAAAACCCACTGCACCTTGCAAAGGTTACAACGTGGAGCATACCTCCAGGGAAAATTTCTCTTTCTAACTCAAAGGCGAGAAGGACCAGAAAACCCTGTGAGGTGAGAGGAAGTATCTTCTTGTAAAACCGTGGTCATGCTTTACTCCATAGGCCATCACAAAGGGCAGATCCTAGTGATATTCTCCAAACCTTGGTGCGCAAGAATCCAACTGAACTGTCCTGCCCATAAACAAGGCAGGATCTAGCTCAGTCCTGGAAAACTGCCCAAAGCAGGGAGGCCGTTCTTTCCAAAGGCCTTGGCTTTGCAGCCAGACTTGTTAAGTCAACAAAGTGGGAGCCAGCCCTGCCTCCTGCCTTCCTATTCCACCCTCCAACGTCTCTTCCCTCTACCCGGTGGTTCTTCTCCTTGGCCTGCCACACTCAGGAGTGCACACACACACACACACACACACACACTCACGCAGAGTCCTCCATTCCATCCTTCTCATTTATTTGGGTGGAAAATCTGTTCTGGGAAAACTGGGAGGCAGAATCCAGATGGGCCACAGCCAGGGTTATTTTTTCTTTCTCCATATTCCAACCATCCTGTGAAAAGTTGGGCCCAAGAATGCAAACTCCGGAAAACCAAGGGCAGTGCAGCACCAAGATATTTACTTAGCCCATGAGTTTACTTCCATCTCCCAAGGAGGCAGTCTCAGATTTCCTCAAGGCAGCAGGGCTTTGCTGAATCCAGCCGGTTGCTTCTGGACACAGAGAGTGTGGTCTCTACAGCCTCTACACAATCTGCTTCGGAGAAGACAAAGAAAGCCTCTCTGGAAAGGCTCGTCTTAGCCCAGGCACACAAGTGTGGAGAGTAAAACCTGGGGAAGAACCACCCACCACACCCTGCAGAGGTCTTATGACCACCAACCCCACTGGAAACAAAGCACCAAGCTAAGTTGGGCCGGGATGAAGGGCTACATTGCCCCAGAATTTCCCAAAAGGAAAAAAGCCATAAAACAGACAGAAACAAGTGGGAGCCATCAAAAATACACAAAACTGGCTGGATGCAGTGGCTTACACCTGTAATCCCTGCACTTTGGGAGGCCAAGGCGGGCGGATCACCTGAGGCCAGGAGTTCAAGACCAGCTTGGCCAACATGGCAAAACCCAGTCTCTACTAAAAATACAAAAATTGGCTGGGTGCGGTGGCTCACGCCTGTAATCCCAGCACTTTCGGAGGCCGAGGCGGGCGGATTGCCTGAGATCAGGAGTTCAAGACCAGCCTGGCTGATATGGTGAAATTCTGTCTCTACTAAAAATACAAAAATTAGCCAGGCATGGGGCGGAGGCACCTGTAGTCCCAGCTACTTGGGAGGCTGAGGCAGGAGAATCACTTGAATCCGGTAGGCAGAGGTTGCATTGAGCTGAGAACCCGCCACTGCACTCCAGCCTGGGCAACAGAGCGAGACTCTCTCAAAAAAAAAAAAAAACCCACCCATAAAACTACCTATACAAATTGTGAACAGCACAATTCTGTTGGTTCCAGTACAGTACAGAAATTGCAAGTTTTTCATCAAAATAGCAAATAAAACCAAAAAGTATTAGCACTCTGGTATTAATCAACCAATGATGATACCATAAATATATCATCTTGACCTAGTCGATGATGCCCCCAGGACCAAACTGTAACACTCACATCCAGGCTTCTGCAGCTTGGCATCTCTTGCATCTTGGGGGTTCACAAGAAGCAATTCTGTCCTTCTAATGATCCTAATTTCTGACCCTGAGCTTCCATCCAGGCCTTCTGGGTTCCCCTCACTTACTTAGAATTATGCCAAGGAGGTAAGTGGGGGTGGCCATCAGGTTATCTGCCGTCCACCTTCAGAACTCTTCCCTGGGCCCTCCAGGTCCATCAGCTTCTCAGAATGCTTAAGGCCTGGGCATCTTTTTTTTTTTTTTAACAGAGCCTTGTGCTGTCGTCCAGGCTGGAGTGCGGTGGTGGTGTGATCTCGGCTCACTGCTCATTGCAACCTTTGCTTCCTGGGTTCAAACATTTCTCCTGCCTCAGCCTCCCAAGTAGCTGGGATTACAGGCGCCCACCACCACACCCAGCTAATTTCTGTATTTGTGGTAGAAACGGGGTTTCGCCATGCTAGCCAGGCTGGTCTTGAACTCCTGACCTCAAGTGATCCACCCGCCTCAGCCTCCCAAAGTGCTGGGATTACAGGCGTGAACCACTGTGCCCAGCCAAGGCCTGGACATTGCAAGACAGTCCCAACTGCCTACAAGCACTAACATCTATCACTCTCTGAGGACCTAGCTCCCCAGGGACACTCCAAGAAGCAGGGCTCCTGTTCCACCTGCCCTTAGCATTCCCCCATCTCTCTCTTCTCTCTTCTCTACCATATCTCACAACCCAAGAGATTTTTTTTGTTGGGGTCGGGGGGTCCTGGGGAAAATTATTTTCTTCCAAATTTCTTCAAGATGCACAGTCTGTTGGCCCAAAACCCCTTTGCCTCCTTACCAAAA
>NW_012104532.1:1055245-1061771 GCF_000951045.1 Mandrillus leucophaeus
AGGAGAATCACTTGAATCCGGTAGGCAGAGGTTGCATTGAGCTGAGAACCCGCCACTGCACTCCAGCCTGGGCAACAGAGCGAGACTCTCTCAAAAAAAAAAAAAAACCCACCCATAAAACTACCTATACAAATTGTGAACAGCACAATTCTGTTGGTTCCAGTACAGTACAGAAATTGCAAGTTTTTCATCAAAATAGCAAATAAAACCAAAAAGTATTAGCACTCTGGTATTAATCAACCAATGATGATACCATAAATATATCATCTTGACCTAGTCGATGATGCCCCCAGGACCAAACTGTAACACTCACATCCAGGCTTCTGCAGCTTGGCATCTCTTGCATCTTGGGGGTTCACAAGAAGCAATTCTGTCCTTCTAATGATCCTAATTTCTGACCCTGAGCTTCCATCCAGGCCTTCTGGGTTCCCCTCACTTACTTAGAATTATGCCAAGGAGGTAAGTGGGGGTGGCCATCAGGTTATCTGCCGTCCACCTTCAGAACTCTTCCCTGGGCCCTCCAGGTCCATCAGCTTCTCAGAATGCTTAAGGCCTGGGCATCTTTTTTTTTTTTTTAACAGAGCCTTGTGCTGTCGTCCAGGCTGGAGTGCGGTGGTGGTGTGATCTCGGCTCACTGCTCATTGCAACCTTTGCTTCCTGGGTTCAAACATTTCTCCTGCCTCAGCCTCCCAAGTAGCTGGGATTACAGGCGCCCACCACCACACCCAGCTAATTTCTGTATTTGTGGTAGAAACGGGGTTTCGCCATGCTAGCCAGGCTGGTCTTGAACTCCTGACCTCAAGTGATCCACCCGCCTCAGCCTCCCAAAGTGCTGGGATTACAGGCGTGAACCACTGTGCCCAGCCAAGGCCTGGACATTGCAAGACAGTCCCAACTGCCTACAAGCACTAACATCTATCACTCTCTGAGGACCTAGCTCCCCAGGGACACTCCAAGAAGCAGGGCTCCTGTTCCACCTGCCCTTAGCATTCCCCCATCTCTCTCTTCTCTCTTCTCTACCATATCTCACAACCCAAGAGATTTTTTTTGTTGGGGTCGGGGGGTCCTGGGGAAAATTATTTTCTTCCAAATTTCTTCAAGATGCACAGTCTGTTGGCCCAAAACCCCTTTGCCTCCTTACCAAAACACAAATCAGTAAATCCATTTTGTAAAATAAAAGCCAGAAAGATTTCTTGGCTGCTTTAGACTCTGCCGCATGACTCCACTCAGGCAATGACGGACAGCCAACTGCCTGCTTGCATGGAGAGGGGAATGAAGGAGGGAAAGCCAAATACACATCTCAAATGATCATCCAGACGTTTGATCCACACACATTTCCTCTCCCATCACTCAAGATTTTGGCTGTAGTCAGCTGTGGTTTCTTCCTTGATGAACAATATTGTTTGAAAGAAAAGTCAGAAAAAAAGTTACTCTTTTGTTCCTCCTAACAGGCCCTTAGTACCTTATTTCTCAATAGCCTCTGTCGACCTTTGTCCTCCTCCTGTTCCTTCCTTTTCTCTCCCATCACTGTCTCTTCTCAGTCTGACATTCTGAGAGGAGCTGGCCAGAAGTCACCATTTCCCCAGTCAAGAGAAGCAATGATAACAAAGGCAGCAGCTCAGGTGGCCACACACATCCCATTTCAGCCCACAGTGTACCTGCCTGTTCCCCCTCCCCAGTCATGACGCCATGTGAGTACTTCCTAATTTCCACATCCCAAAATACCCCTTTTAGCCTTCATCTTACTTGGCCTCTTTCTATCAAAGTTGGCTGCTCCCTCTTCCTTAAAAATCTTATTATTATTAGATTTGGCTTGAAAGGCGCCTCCACCCACCTGGTCTTCCTTCTCCTCTGCGGCCACAGCCTGCCTTTGTGGCCAGATCCTTCCACCTACCCTTTCACTGCCATTGCTCCCCAGAGTTCTGTCCTCGACCCCCTTCTCTCTCCGCGTGCCCTCACTGAACACCCTTAACCTCTCTCAGTGTTGTAACACCTACTGAGACCTCAACAATTCCCAAATTCGCACCTCCAGCATCCCTCTCCCTCTGATTCTACACATGTATATGCAACCGCCTGTTGACCGTTTAGCCTGGAAAACAAAAAGCTAGAGAGAGGACAAGATGGCTAATTTCCAATATTTGAAAGAGTGTCAGACCACAGAGTAGGCCAGAACCAAATGGGTAGATTTCAGCTCAGCACACTGAGGACTTTCCTTTTTTTATTTTTATTTTTATTTTATTTATTTTATTTATTTTTTTTTTTTTTGAGATGGAGTCTGGCTCTGTCACCTAGGCCAGAGTGCAGTGGTGAGATCTCGGCTCACTATAACCCTCCCAGGTTCAAGCGATTCTCATGTCTCAGTCTTCCTAGTAGCTTGGATTACAGGTGTGCACCACTGTGCCAGGCTAATTTTTGTAGTTTTAGTAGAGGTGGATTTTTGTCATGTTGGCCAGGCTGGTCTCGAATTCCTGACCTCAGGTGATCCACCCACCTCGGCCTCCCAAAGTGCTAGGATTACAGGCGTGAGCCACCATGCCCGTCCTACACTGAAGACTTTTCTAACAAACACTAGCCAGGGGCTAACACAGGGGCTAACACAGGGGATCCTTCTGAGGTAGTGAGATCCCTGCGACTAGAAGTAGGCACAGAGGATTTCTGCAGATGGCACAAGGCCAAACTAAGCAACATCTATGTTTTCCCCCATTCTCAGATTGAGACTTCTCAGCTCAGTAGAGGTTCAGATAAATAAAAGATTTTTCATTTTATTGAGTACCTAAAATTACGATTCTTCAATATAGGACACTGGTTAGAAATCATTGTGATATTTTCTTTTTATTGATTTTTTTAATAATCATGATTTGTTGTTTATCAAATAAATACTTTGGTTTTGGGGTTTGTTTTGAGATGGGATCTCATTCTGTCACCCAGACTGGAGTGCAGTGGCACAACCTCAGCTCACTACAACCTCTGCCTCTTGGGCTCAAGCGATCCTCCCACATCAGCCTCCCAAGTAGCTGGGACTACAGGTGTGCGCCACCACGCCCAGCTGATTTTTTTTGTTGTTGTTGTTCTGTATTTTTGGTAGAGATGGGGTTTCAACATGTTGCCCAGGCTGGTCTCAAACTCCTGGGCTCAGGATATCCACCCACCTCGGCCTCCCAAAGTGCTGGGATTACAAGGGTGAGCCACCATGCCTGGCCATACTTTGCATTACAAACTCATTTGTCTTATCATACGTACACTAGTTTTTAGAGAACAAAATTTACTTGGTCACTGATTGAAGGCTTTCAGATTAAAGCACAGTTGCAAACACACCGCTTCTGGACATTTCTCTCCATTCTATCCCCATACACTGTTTTTAAAAATAGTAAATTAGGCCAGGCGTGGTGGCTCTCGCCTGTAATCCCAGCACTTTGGGAGGCCAAGGCGGGTGGTTCATGAGGTCAGGAGTTCAAGACCAGCCTGGCCAAGATGATGAAACCCTGTATCTACTAAAAATACAAAAAAAAAAAAAAAAATTAGCTGGGCATGGTCGTGGGCGCCTATAATCCCAGCTACTCAGAAGGCTAGGGCAGAGAATTGCTTGAATCTGAGAGGCGGAGGTTGCAGTGAGCCAAGATCGCGCCACTGCACTCCAGCATGGGCAACAGAATGAGACTCAGTCTCAAGAAAAAAAAAAAAAGTTAATAGATAAGGAATTATAATTAAATCCAAATCCAATTTAACACAAAGACTTTTTAAAGGTTCTTCAAATACCTTGCTCTTTTTTCATCACCAGCCTGGGATGTTATCAGGCAACCCTAAATACGGTCAAGGCAAATATTGCATCGTTACTTAAGGTAAAGGAATTTGTAGTGATATTCACTGAGCGTTTTCATGCTGGGCCCCATGCCCAGTATGTGTGAAACAGGGATGTTGAGTAAATCATAGTCCTGCCCTCAAAAAGCTCTTGGGCTAAAGTCCTGCCCTCAAAGAGCTCTTGGCCTAAAGAGGGAGGCAGACCCGTGAGCCAATGAGCACAGTAGAGTAAGGTAAGTATTGTGATGTTTGTCAGCAAGAACAGGGAAGCCTAGACAGAGGACACTTATGACTAAGGTCTTGGCCGGGTGCGGTGGCTCACTCCTGTAATATCAGCACTTTGGGAGGTCAAGGTGGGCGGATCGTATGAGGTCAGGAGTTCAAGAGCAGCCTGGCCAACATGGTGAAACCCTGTCTCTACTAAAAATACAAAAATGAGTCATGTGTGGTGGCACATGCCTGTAATCCCAGCTACTTGGGAGGCTGAGGCAGAAGAATCTCTTGAACTCAGGAGGCAGAGGTTGCAGTGAACCGCCAAGATCATGCCGCTGCACTCCAGCCTGAGCGACAGAGCAACAACCTGTCTCAAAAAATAAAAATAAAAAAAATAAAGTCTTGTTTAAATACCTAACTGCAGGGGGGTGAGGGATAAGAGACTATACACTGGGTACAGTGTACACTGCTTGGTAATGAGCGCACCAAAATCTCAGAAATCACCACTAAATAACTTATCTATGTAACCAAAAACCACCTGTTCCCCAAAAACTATTGAAAGGTTTAAAAATAATACCTAATTGCAAAATCTTAAAATAACAAAAATGTAAAAGCAAAATTATCTACACTTCCATCATTTAATCAAATTGTTTCCAATTCTCCATCTTACCTTCTAATCTTTATACGTATACGTGCAATTATTTCATACATGCAATATTATGAAAGTAGTTTGAAAGTCCACCTTTTCACGTCTTATATCATTAGTATTTTTCCATTTCACTTTTTCTTCTTATTCCCACTTCATCCCCTTGAGATAACCAATATTCTACATCTTCTTTACCTTGATTGAATCACCCAATGGTAGGGTACCAGAATAATATTCAAAGCAGAACAATTGGGCCAGGCACAGTGGCTCATGCCTGTAATCCCAGCACTTTGGGAAGCTGAGGCAGGCGGATCACCTGAGGTCAGGAGTTCAAGACCAGCCTGGCCAACATAGTGAAACCCCATCTCTACTAAAAATACAAAAATTAGCCGGGTGTGGTGATGGACACCTGTAATCCCAGATATTTGGGAGGCTTAGGCAGGAGAATCGCTTGAACCCAGGAGGCAGAGGTTGCAGTGAGCCGAGATAGTGCCACTGCACTCCAGCCTGGGCAACAAAAGTGAAACTCCATCTCTAAATAAATAAATAAATGGCTGGGCGCAGTGGCTCACACCTGCGATCCCAGCACTTTGGGAGGCAGAGGTGGGTGGATCACGAGGTCAGGAGATCGAGACCATCCTGGCTAACAGGGTGAAACCTCGTCTCTACTAAAAATACAAAAAATTATTCAGGCATGGTGGCAGGCGCCTATAGTCCCAGCTACTCAGGAGGCTGAGGCAGGAGAACAGCGTGAGTCCAGGAGGCAGAGCTTGCACTGAGCCGAGGCCATGCCACTGCACTCCAGCTTGGGCAACAAAGTGAGACTCCATCTCATAAATAAATAAATAAATAAATAAATAGATAAATAATAAATAAATAGCAAAACAGGCCTAGATTCACAACTCCTCCACGGATCACAGCAGCAACGCTGTGTGAATTTTCTTTACTTAGCTACTCATGCACATATGTTCTTCATACTATTTTTTTCTTCTCTCCCTCCCGCCCCCCTATATATATAATACCCCAACTCACAACTTCCGCCTTTACTCATAGTTTCAGCTGCCTCATAACTCCTGCTCACACATGGGCCAACACAACCTTTCAATAACATGACATTTCAGCAATTCTGCCATCCTCCTCAAGCCCCTAATATCTCTTGGCTCTGTTTCTCAAGTTTACCTTTTCATGTCAGACATACTCACGGTCTCATCATCTATGACCTTGCAAGGAGGAAGAAAGGGGGATGTGGTGATATGATCTACAACTGCCCTTTTAACAAAGACAGCATTTTTTTCCTCCCTACGACAGCCTTGGCCATGACTCCCCTCACCGCCAAAGCCACTGCATTCCCTCACAAGGTTCTGCCTTGTTCACACACCTTGTAGGGCCTTTGAAAATGTTTACATGGTTAAATGCTCAATTAACTGCTAAGGAGTATACTAAAATTTCACATCTAAAAGCTTTTCTTGAGTCAGCTTCAGTAAGGAGGCAGGAAGAAACAATCCCTGAGTCCGTCAGACACAAAGGTGACTTACTCTAATGGATCCCAGACCTGCCAAGGCGTGGCCCCAGATGGTGCTATCTTCTCACACACGCAAGGCCAAAAATGGACCTCAGAGTCACATGTGCATCTAGGTCCCAGTTCTGCTGCTCACTGTGTGATCTTGAAGAGGTCAAAACATTTTTTTTTTTTTGAGACGGAGTCTTGCCCTGTTGCCCAGGCTGGAGTGCAGTGGCATGATCATGGCTCCCAGGTTCAAGCTATTCTCCTGCTTCAGTTTCCAAAATAGCTGGGATTACAGGCACCCACTACCACACCTGGCTAATTTTTGTATTTTTAGTAGAGACGGGGTTTCACCGTGTTGGCCA
>NW_012104532.1:1062721-1070169 GCF_000951045.1 Mandrillus leucophaeus
CGGCTAGTTTTTTGTATTTTTTAGTAGAGACGGGGTTTCACCATGTTAGCCAGGATGGTCTCGATCTCCTGACCTCGTGATCCGCCCGTCTCAGCCTCCCAAAGTGCTGGGATTACAGGCTTGAGCCACTGCGCCCGGCAATTTTTTCTTCTTTCACAAAGTAGTTTTAAGCCTCCAAGCGTTTGAATCTTTAAAACGTCATTCAGGGACTTTAAATGAAGGAGTGAAGGCTGGGCATGGTGTCTCACACCTGTAATCCCAGCACTTTGGGAGGCCAAGGTGGGTGGATCACCTGAGGCCAGGAATTCGAGACCAGATTGGCCAACGTGGTGAAACCCCGTCTCTACTAAAAACACAAAAAATTAGCCGGGTGTGGTGGCATGCACCTACAGTCCCAGCTACCCGGGAGGCTGAGGCACAAAAATCGCTTAAACCCAGGAGGTGGAGGTTCCAATGAGCCAAGTTTGCGCTACTGCGCTCCAGCCTGGCTGACACAGTGAGACTGTCTCCATAAATAAATAAATGGGAAAAAAGCAGACGAAGCATACTAGTTTCTTTTTTTAACCTTTATTTACAAAGAACACAACTCCTCTTGACACAAACATACACATTCCAAGGAGGAGCCCATTAGTAACAACAACAGACTGGGGAGAACGACGGGGCCTTATTGAACACTGTTCAATAAAGAACTAGTCTGTGTACTGCAGACTAGGGGTCACTGAGAACGTTTTCTCAGATACGACTTTTCACCTCCAAGACAGGAAAAGAGATCTTGACGTGGAGGCCCGCCCACCTACAAGGCAGAAAGCTCCACACTCAATCTTCAGCATCGTCAAACTGTCCTGTTTCAAAGACCATCTTGGAATAATGGGGTATCAGTGGAGGCGGATGGTGCCAGCTGGGGTCATAGATCATGTCTCCTTGTGGGGCACAGCACACCCAAGGTTTGAGCTCTTGAGAAATGCTCTCCTGGATGTCGTCAGCATCTGCAGGCAGTTTTAAAAGACAGATTAAGGGAAGGAAGGAGGGAAGGAAGGAAGGTAAAAATGGACAGCCACAAAGTATGTCTAGGGGACAGATCCTTGCACTTATTTTGTTTAAAAACACACACAGTTCTCCTTTCCTGAAGAATTGTAAATGCATTCATTCTGAACAGCTGAGAAGCTGTGCTTCTCAGACAAGGGTTCTTAGCAGTGGAGAGGAAGCAAACTGGATAACACAGCACTTCTATCTGCAGCTGCTCAATTCATAGCAGACATTTTTGGAGACAGTGACAGTTTTGATGTTAAAACAGTGATACATTACGAAGTCAAATGTATTTTTTCAATATAAAAGAGGTGTCACAGAAATTGCAGACCTGTAACAGATACCAGCCTAAGCTCACAGATGTGGACCCCTGTTCCAAACTGTCTGCCTTCAGGGCTAGTCTGACAGGTGTGTCTGAGAAGGCCTGGTTCAGGACCCCCAGAGACTCTACACCTACCATATGGATTCCCTTGATCTGCTTTCAACTCCAAGTCCCAGTCCTCATTAAAAATATCACCAGGCTGTTCCTTGGGTGGACAGTTTGTCCCTTCTGACAGCTCCCAGGTATTCAGTTCTCCATCAGAGTCCTCCTCATCCATGGCAAAACCTTCCTCTTCAGAATGGGTGCCCTCACCCCGAGCAGGACTGTCATTAGGGATGCTCTGTGCTCCACGGGCTAAATCGACAAAGAGAAGATGGCCTTAGTGACAAACCAAAGAGGACCTGCTGTGTGCTCAGTCAATTTTGGGCAGACTTACTAGGAAGGTAGTGAAGCAAGTGCACAGAGTCTTCTTTAGCCACCTGAGCACTTTTTAAAAAATGCTCTTCTGTGTATGTTTTTAAAAGACCTGATAACTTATTTTCAATAAGATGTTTTGTCTTATACAAGACCATTAATTGCCAGGTCCTTTAATTTACAAAGAGAGCTAGGGACAGTTAACATTTTCAGGTGGTTTGCATGTCTGTCACTGAGCCAAAGGGCCTCTGATAAATAATACGCTTTCACAATACAAGCTTGAATTAAGTTTTTGTTTTTGTTTTTTTTTTGAGACAGTCTCACTCTGTAGCCCAGGTTGGAGTGCAGTGGCGCCATCTCAGCTCACTGCAACCTCTACCTCCCAGGTTCATGCAATTATCTGCCTCGGCCTCCTGAGAAGCTGGGATTACAGGTGCCCGCCACCATGCCCAGTTAATTTTTTTGTATTTTTAGTAGAGATGGGGTTTCACCATCTTGGCCAGGCTGGTCTTGAACTCCTGACCTTGTGATCCATCCGCCTCAGCCTCCCAAAGTGCTGGGATTACAGACGTAAGCCACCGCGCCCGGCAGTTTTTGCTCTTTTATTCCTCCCTTCAGCCTCAAAGAGCATGTTAGAGGTGAGCACAGGGACAAAGGAGAGCAGGGGCACTGCAGACAGACCAGAGCCTGTCTAGTTACAATGGGCAGCACCTAGTGCCTCCTTCTGACAGTGGGGAGGCTGGAAGGTACATTTGCAAAAGGTCTCACAATAAGAGAGGAAAGACTGGGGAAAGATAATGGATTTCCGAGCACAGTGCTTTGGTGATGCCAGGTCCCAGGAGAGAAGGCAATCAGCCTAAAACAGCCATGCTCTTAATACTGGAACAACAGTAACAGTGATAAGCAATAAAGTGATAGTTCAGAGCAAGGGGTCTAAAGCCAGACTGCCTGGTTTCAAATCCCTGTTTTGCCAAGTACTAAACATGGGACTGGGCAGGGCGCGGTAGCTCACCCCTGTAAACCTAGCACTTTGGGAGGCCGAGGCAAGCAGATTGCTTGAGCTCAGAAGTTCAAGACCAGCCTGAACAATGTGGCAAAACCTTGTCTCTACAAAAACTTCAAAAAATTTAGCTGGGTGCAGTGGCATTCACCTGTAATCCCAGCTACTCAGGAGGCTGAGGTGGGAGGATCGCTTGAGCCTGGGAGGCAGAGGCTGCAATGAGCCAAGATCGTGCCATTGCACAGAGTGAGACCCTGTCTCAAACAAACAAAAAAAAAGTGTGACTGAGCTGAAATTTACTTAACTAGTTCCATAACATAAATACAGAATTACCATATGACCCAGCAATCCCAGTCCTAAACATATACCCAAAAGAACTGAAAAGAGGTGTTCAAATAAAACAAGGATACTGACAGCAGCACTACTTACAATCACCAAAAGGGAGAAACAACACAAATGTCCATCAATGGATGAATGGGAAAACAAAATGTGGTATATGCGTATGATGGAATTTTTCAGCCATAAAAAGGAATGCAGTGCTGATACATGCTATGGCATGGATGCACCTTGAAAATACGCTAAGTGGAAGAAGCCATACACAAAAGGCACATGTTGTTATGATTCCATTTACAGGCAACTCACATTTGCCTATCCAGAATAGATAAATCCACAGAGACAGAAAGCAAATTAGTGGTTGCCAAGAACTCAGGGAAGGAAGGAATGGAGAATGACTACTTGGTGAGCACAGGGTTTCCTTTTAGGGTGATGAAAAGATTCTGGAAGTAGGTACTGGTGATGGTTGCACAACACTGCCATTGTGCTAAAAGGCCACTGAATTATATGCTGTAAAATGGTTAAATGATAAATTTATGTTAGGTATCTTTTACCACAATTTTTAAATTGTTTTTATTTAACTATTCTGTGCCTCAATTTCCACATCTGTAAAATGAAGATAGGGTTGTTGTGAGAGTTACTTTAAAAGGAAAAAAAAGGGCCAGGCGTGGTGGCTCACACCTGTAATCCCAACACTTTGGGAGGCCGAGGTGGGCAGATCACCTGAGGTCAGGAGTTCGAGACCAGCCTGGCCAACACAGTGAAAGCCCCTCTCCACTAAAAATACAAAAATTAGGCTGGGCATGGTGGCTCACGCCTGTAGTCCCAGCACTTTGGGAGCTCAAGGCAGGCAAATCACAAGGTCAGGAGATCGAGACCATCCTGAAACCCTGTCTCTACTAAAACACAAAAAATTAGCCAGGCATGGTGGCAGGTGCCTGTGGTTCCAGCTACTCGGGAGGCTGAGGCAGGAGAATGGTATGAACCTGGGAGGCGGAGCTTGCAGTGAGCCGAGATCGTGCCACTGCCTGGGAGACAGAGCGAGACTCTGTCTCAAACAATAAATAAATAAATACAAAAATTAGCCAGGCACCATTGTGCGCGCCTGTAATCCCAGCTACTCAGGAGGCTGAGGCACGAGAATCATTTGAACCCAGGAGACGGAGGTTGCAGTGAGCCTGGGTGACAGAATGAGACTCCATCTCAAAAAAAAAAAACAAAAAAAAAAAGAAAAAAAAAGGGGCCGCACGGCAGCTCACACCTGTAATCCCAGCACTTTGAGAGGCTGAGGCAGATGGGTCACGTGAGGTCAGGAGCTCAAGACCAGCCTGGCCAACATGGTGAAACCCCATCTCTACTAAAAATACAAAAATCAGCCGGGCATGGTGGCATATGCCTGTAATCCAGCTACTTGGGAGGCTGAGGCAGGAGAATGCTTGAATCCAGGAGGTAGAGACTGTAGTGAGCCAAGATTGTGCCACTGTGCTCCAGCCTGGGCAACAAGAGCGAAACTAAAAAAAAAAAAAAAAAAAAAAAGGCAGGGGGCCGGGCACAGTGGCTCATGCCTGTAATCCCAGCACTTTGGGAGGCCTAGGTGGGCGGATCACTTGAGATCAGGAGTTCTAGACCAGCCTGGACAACATGGTGAAACCCCATAGCTACTAAAAATACAAAAATTAGCTGGGTGTGGTGGCACATGCCTGTAGTTCCAGCTACTCGGGAGACTGAGGCAGGAGAATTGCTTTAACCTGGGAGGCAGAGGTTGCAGTGAGCTGAGATTGTGCCACTGTACTCCAGCCTGGTGACAGAGCAAGACTCCATTTCAAAAAAAAAGATATTTTGAGAGAGAACACATTCACATAACTTTCAGTATATTGGCATAATTGTTCTACATTAATATGGTTATTAATCACATATGCATAATTTATAAATTAAACTGTATCAGAAATAGTATATATAGAGGGAAAAAAAGCAGTTTCAGCATCCACTGGGGGGGGGTGTCTTAGAATGTATCCCCTAGGAATAAGGGGAGACTGCTGTACTATTTTCACTGTTTCAAGCTGTTTCTCTCGGTAGAAGGATGGGTTTGAACGTAAGGAAAGTCCCAGGACTTCCCTTAAGGAAGCTCCAAGCAAGGCTTCCAAAGGAGGGTACTGTTCAACCCTGGGCAGAGGCCACCAAGCAGCAGAGAGGACTGGCTAAAATAAAAGGTAAATGAGACAGAGGGACTATCCCTCTCCTCACGTCCTTGGTCTCCCCAGCTTCCACCGTCTCTGCCATCTACTTGCCTAGTCGATCCATAGCCTTCTCAGTCTCTCTCTCCTGACTGGAGTGGTCAGCTGTAGCAAAGCCAGCCTGCAGGAAGAAGAAACGATTACCAAGGACTTGGGTATCTGGGGTATGCCCAGTATTCAGCTATTGCACCTCAACCCCACCCATTCTTCCATACTCCCCTTGGTGATGCAGGGCTGGGACTCTGCCACCCACATTTCTGCTTTGCCCTGTTAAACTGCGCAAGGCTGGAAGGAGACGGACTATTCCTTCCTATTCACGTTGGCATCACCTTATGACACTTCACCATGGCAGCAGGAATGCCTTCCTATAGCGGCCACAGAATCCAGTATACAGTTCTGCGAACTCTTGCAGAGCCAGCCTTATCACTGCACCTTCTCTTTAGAGGTCTGGCTCCCAGGACTCTCCTCCAAGCTCAGAGACCCCCTACATCAGCTGAGGCAGTGCCTCCTCCTTAAAGGTTGGAATTTCAGCTCTACAGAGCCTTTCCTCCAAGCTTTTAAATTTTAATCAACTTCATCTCTTTGTTCCTCCAGCCATAGGTTGGTAGCTCTTCCCTGCGGTTGCCACCCCCAGGTATACGTTTTACCTTTTCAGTTACTTAACAACTTTATAGTTAGCAAACAACTCTATCGAATTCTGTTTCCTCACCGACACACTGAGGTGGGGGAAGCTTTATAGCTCCTCTGCAATGCTGAGCACTGAAGGCAGTATTTCTAATCTAACTGAAAATCTTCCCGCACGGCCAACCAAATGCTTCTCTGCTCCTATCACTCAGAAGTTCCTGAAACCCTATGACCTCCAAGACCTCTTTCTAATGAATCACGAAATGTTCCCTGCCTGCATAAAAAGACTTGATTTTGATCCCAGCTCTGCCATCCATTTAGACTGTGACCTTGAACACATCACTTCAATTACCGTGCCTGAGTTTTCTTCTCCAGAAATTGGGGGTGACTGTTCTGACCCTGCAGGGGACTTATGATGAGATACCATTTATGAAAACACCTGGCATGTGGCAAGAATGTAACATTTCTTGAATTTAAATTCATCTTTTCTGCTACATCTAAACTGCACTTGGCACCTGCTCCAATCAGCATTCATTATCTAGTTACGTCATGTCTGGGTTTCATAATTCAATTCCACTCCCTTTAGTGACAACTTCTGATCACTGCCGCCCAAGGAGAATTCAGACCTCTCGCCTAAACCACTGCCACAGCCTCCTAACCACCTTCCCATCCAGCCATCTGGCCCAGCCTTACAGAATTAATCACTACTCTGCTCTAAATCTTCAGCAGCCCTCCACTGAGGGAGCGCAAAATTAGCCATGGCATTCGCACGTCCCCACGTCCCCAACTCCCATCAACCTGTTGAGCATAGTTCTCTGCATGCTCTGAGACCCAACTCCAGGTCATGTGCCCTGCACTTTCTCATCTCCACGCCTCTGCAGACACCACCAGCCTCTCACCTTGATCCTTTCCTGCTATGCCCAGACAAAATTAGTCCCATTCTATTCTGCACCACAAAGTAATTTTCTATATAAGTGTCGCTGCATTTTTCATATCTTACTTTGGCTAAGTACCATCTTTGAGGCATCATTGATCCAGTCAGCATGTCTATCTCCTGTGCCAGGCACTATGCTAGGCTGGGCAAACAGCCCTAACAGAGGGTTCCTACCTCAGCACCTAGCCGGTACTGACAGTAAACAAGGGCAGGTAATGACTGTAATAACGGTCTGTAACGTTCTCGAGAAAAACGGGTGCTGTTTAGCGTACATGAAAACAAGTTTCTGGAAACCCTGCGTCAAACAGGGCCTTTTTGGTTTCAATAAGGAGAAGGGGGAGTGCGCATGTGACATCATCTGGGGTTCAGGGTTAGCGGGCATCCCCACCAACGCACAGAGGTCCACAGGTCTGTAAAGTCAAGTCCCTCTCCTCGCCGCTCTCACCTGGCCCTCGCCCAGGCTCCTGGCAGCGGGCCCCGGCTCTCGGTCACCAGCGTCACCTCCCATTTACCAAATTCGCAGCGGCGCCCAGCGAGCGGACAGCCTTCCCCACTGACCCG
>NW_012104532.1:1071958-1078736 GCF_000951045.1 Mandrillus leucophaeus
AACCTTCGTTAATGGTGAAAAGTTCTACTATCTGTGCTGTCCAATATACCATATTGGACATATACCTACTGAGCATATGTAACCATATACCTACCTACTCAGTAACCATATACCTACTGAGCACTTAAAATGTGGCCAATATGAATAAATTGAATAATTCTAATAAATTTAAATTGCTACATCTGCCTAGGAGCTACTGTTTCTAACAGTGCAACTCTAGGTGTACTAGCTAGATGCGTTTTCATAACCTGCAATAGTGAGAATCAAATACAGGGATGTGATGAGCCCAGGTGACCACTTTTATATAGCTTTGTGTTAAGGAGACTACCACTATCCTCTTTGCTCCCTACTCTATTTACAACACATATCTCTTTTGTAAAATTAAAGTGCCAAATAAGATTTAGAAGGTTAAACATCCCAGGACTTAAGGGACAGGAAAAAGAGGAATTTTTTTCTTATTTTAAAACAAATGACAAGAAAACAGGCTGGCCGCGGTGGCTCACTCCTGTAATCTCAGCACTTTGGGAGGCTGAGGCAGGCGTATTACTTGAGATCAGTTCAAGGCTATCCTGGCCAACATGGTGAAACCCCGTCTCTACCAAAAATACAAAAATTAGCCAGGCGTGGTGGCGCACACCTATAATCTCAGCTACTCAGGAGGCTGAGGCAGGAGAATCCCTTGAGCCCAGGAGGTGGAGGTTGCAGTGAGCAGAGATTGTCCCACGGCACTCCACTCTGGGAGACAGAGTGAGACTTGGTCAAAAAAAACACAAAAAACAAAACAAAAAAAAAAACACACACACAAAGAAAAACAGTACAAAAGCTCAAAATAAAAATATTCTAAAGTAGACTCTAATACTCATAGAAATTTAACATATAATGAAGGTAACATCACAAATCAGCAGAGAGAAACGTAACTGGCCAAATAGTGTTGGAAAAATTAATTAACTGCTTGGGGAAAAAGAGTCTTCTCAGCACCAGGAAGAGCTTTCAAAGCATTGTAAAAACAAGTATCTCACACACACACACACACACACACACACACACGCACACACACACAAAATACCTCTGGGCATCAAAAATTGCCACAAAAGGTGGGCGCTTATATAATCACAGCTACTTGGGAGGCTGAGGCAGGGAGAACTGCTTGAACCTAGGAGGCAGAGGTTGCAGTAAGATCATACCACTGCACTCCAGCCTGGGCCACAGAGCAAGACTCTGTCTCAATTAAAAAAAAAAAAAAAAAAAAAATTGCCACAAGAAAAGCTGGGGGTAAAATTATTTGCAACAAATTAGAAACAAGATATTAATATACTTAATATGTTTTTAAAAACTCTGCCCAGGCACAATGGCTCATGCCTGTAATACCAGTACTTTGGGAGGTTGAGGTAGGACTGCTTGAGGCCAACCCTTTAAGAGACCAGCCCTGGCAACATAGTGAGACCAGTCTCTACAAAAAAATTTTTTAATTAACCAGGCGTGGTGGTGTGTGCCTGTAGTCCCAGCTACTCAGGAGACTGAGGCAGGAGGATCTCTTGAGCCCAGAATTTAAGGCTGTAGTGAGCCATGATCACACCACTGCACTGTAGCCTAGATGACAGAGCAAGACCTTGTCCAATTAAAAAAAAAAAAATGAACTCATAAATTAGTAAGAAAAAAGTGTTTAAAATAGTCTAAGAATGTAAAAAGATGAGAAACATAAAATACACTAACTTCACTAATATCAAAGAAAAGTATGTTGAAACATTTCACCTATAAAATGGTAAAAATAAAAAATATAATTACACCAGTACAGGTAATGGTATTGACACTTTCATCTATTGCTTGAAAGAAGGAGCAAACCAGCAATACATATCAATATTCTCTAAAAGCAGTATCCTTTGATCCAGTAATTCCACTGTCAGATGTCAATCTCCTAAGGAAATAGCCAGGGATGTGAACAAAGATTGACAAGAATCTTCATCAACAGCATTTATATAATTTTTTTAAAAATTAGAAATGACAGTCTAGGCCGCGCTCAGTGGCTCACGCCTGTAATTCCAACACTTTGGGAGACCAAGACGGATGGATCATGAGGTCAGGAGTTCGCAACCAGCCTGGCCAATATGGTGAAACCCCCTCTCTACTAAAAATACAAAAATTAGCTGGGTGTGGTGGCGGGTGCCTGTAGTCCCACCCAGCTGCTCGGGAGGCTGAGCCAGAACCACTTGAACCCAGGAGGTGGAGGTTGCAGTGAGCCGAGATAGGGCCACTGCACTCCAGCCTGGGCAACAGAGCAAGATTCCATCTCAAACAAACAAACAAAAAAAGACAGTCCAACCAGAGGATTAGTAAAATACATTATGGCTTATTTTTACAATGTAATGTTATGAATTCATTAAATGTTTTTAAGGCTATTTAATGACACAGAAAAACAATACTAAGTGAAACTAACAATAAGCCACACTGAAAGCTTCTCCCAGTGACATGGTATTAAGCTACAGGATACAATTCAAACAGTTACATCCTGCTCCTGGAATGTTTTTATTTTTTTGCTCCAAGCCTGCCTTCCACTCCTCACTGCTAAGGCTTCTCTGCACTTGAATCTACTCCCTACCCCTTCCCTTCTTTTGTTGGTGGATCGCCTCAATTGCAAACACTTCTCTGATCATCAGTTCCAGAAGACAGAAGACACTTTTTTATGGTTTTCACCTTCTTGAAGGACAAATTTTCCCAATATCCAGCAATTCCTTTGCTGCTGATCCAATCAACTTTCTTAGGACATTCAGCTGTTTCTGCAACCCCCACTTCTATCCCCAAAGGCCTCCCTTCTTTTCTGCACATAATGGGCACTCAAATATTTCTTGAATGAATGAATGGGTAAATAATCTAAGAGTATAAATCCAATTCTGATAAAGGAAATCAAATTACTAAGTTTAACTCTAGATTACAGGATGCTTTGATTTTTTTCGCCACACTATTCTATTTTCTCCATATTTTCCAGAACAAATGCATACCACGTATCTTTTACAATGAGAATAAACTAACAAAACTGTACCTTCTCCTTTTTTTTCTCGAGAAGGAGTTTTGCTCTTCTTGCCCAGGCTGGAGTGCAATGGCATGATCTCGGCTCACTGCAACCTCCGCCTCCCAGGTTCAAGCGATTCTCCTGCCTCAGCCTCCCAAGTAGCTGGGATTACAGGCGCCCAACACCACGCCCGCCTATTTTTTGTATTTTCTGTAGAGATGGGGTTTCACCACGTTGGCCAGGCTGGTCTCAAACTCCTAACCTCAGATGATTTGCCTGCCTCAGCCTTCCCAAAGTGCTGGGATTACAGGTGTGAGCCACCACGCCCGGCCACTTTCTCCTTCATTTTAACTGGCTCTTAAATCGAGATTAGAGATATTAGTGCTTGACCCCAGATAATTAAAAAAAAAAAACAGTCGTATGCTTTCCATATATTTTGGGGAACATTTAGGACCTGTGGTAGATCGGGCCTCAACATTAAATCAGCAGTTCTCTTTCCCAGAATCAGATATTAGCACATCAAGCTGAGCATGGTGTCATACACCTATAATTCCAGCTACTCAGGAGTCTGAGGTAAGAAGGTCACTTGAGTCCAGGAGGTCAAGACCAGCCAGGGCAACAGAGCAAGATCCTGTCTCAATCATAAAAAATTTTTAATTTTTAAAAAACATTAACAAGTTAACATAAAATAAAGTGTGTCTCAAAACCAGACAGCCATCTTGTCTGCCATCCCTGAGCAAATTACAGATGGACTCATAATACAAACTTGCCCCCAGGGCTTGCTTGCAATACTGTTTCACAAAGCAGGCTGTATTCTTCCTCTTCACAAATGGCCAGTCTGATGCATAGCATGTTTAGCTACAAATGCCTCTGCTGACTCTCCCTGCAACATTTTCATCGCTCGCCAGTAGATCTGTCCACAGTTCTCAGGTCTACCAAGGGGGTGGTTCAATTCTTCTTTCATATAATCCATCCAAAGATCTTTAAAAAAAAAACAAAACATACAATTAGATAACTGACAGGAGTGTTATTAGGTAACCTTATTAAATATCAATTCAACTCAAGATTTCTAAGAAACTTAACTTCTCACTGTTAACTTCCCTAGGATGCTTTGTTTAACAATACCTCTCTTAGCTTCTTTAAACTATAGTGGCTGATTTTGGTTTGTTTTTTTTGAGACAGGGTCTCACTGTGTCGCCCAGGCTAGAACGTAGTGGTGAGAACATGACTTACTATAGTCTCAACTTCCTGAGTTCAAGTGACCCTCCTGCCTCAGCCTCCAGGGCAGCTGGGACCACAGGCACACCACCATATTTGGCTAATTTTTTAATATTTTGTAGAAAGAGGGTTTCACCATATTGCCCAGGCTAGTCTTGAACTCCTGGGCTAAAGCAATCCTTCTACCTTGGCCTTCCAAAGTGCTGGGATTACAGGTGTCAGACACTGCACCTCGCCAGGTTTTTTTTTTTTTCCCAGTAGAAAACCTTCACATCAATGATAAAAGTCTGTTTTATTTAATTAACTCAAAAATACTAAACTTTTTGGCAAGGCACAGTTGCTCATACCTGTAATCCCAGCACTTTGGGAGGCCAAGGCAGGCGGATCACCTGAGGTCAAGAGTTCAAGACCAGCCTAGCCAGCATGGCAAAACTCCATCTCAACTGAAAATACAAAAATTAGCCAGGCATGGTGGCACGCGTGCCTGTACTCCCAGCTACTTGGGAGGCAGAGGCATGAGAATCGCTTGAACCTGGGAGGCAGAGGTTGCAGTGAGCCGAGATTGTGCCACTGCACTCCAGCCTAGGTGACAGAGTGAGACACCGACTCAAAACAAAATAAAAATAAATAAATCAGTGTTTATGAGTTCATAAATAAAGTTCACAGATTTTACATGACATACCTGTACCTAGAAGTACGTTATACAAGTCCTACAAATGAGCGCAATGTGGAGACAGTCAATAACAGATGCCAATTAGCATCTCACGTTTACCCCTTTCATGTAACTCTAAATACATTTTTTTAAGAGAACAAAACCATGCAAATCTTTCTCTAATCCAGAGGGGTTGTTTTTGGTTTCTGGTTTTGAGACAGGGTCTCATTGTATCACCCAGGCTGGAGTACAGTGGTGGCATCACGGTCATTGAGACTCAACCTCCTGGGGTCCAAACAACCCTCACACCTCAGCCTCCTGTGTAGCTGGGACCACAGGCATGCACTACCATACGCAGCTACTTTTTCTTGTTTGTTTGTAGAGATGAGGGTCTAAATAATGTTGCCCAGGCTGGTCTCAGACTCCTGAGAAATCCAGAGTTCTTAACAGACGACCCATGGACCCCTGAACTTATGATCTTGAAATGATAAACAAAATTAGTATACACAAAGCAACTGAGGAGGCAGAGGAAGGAAACAAGTTTTATTTTAAAAGAGGGTTATGATGCAAAAAAAAAACTAAGAAAACAGTTTTGTTTGTTTATTTTTGAGATGGAGTTTCACTGTTGTTGCCCACGCTGGAGTGCAATGGCGCAATCTCAGCTCACTGCAACCTCCATCTCCCAGGCTCAAGCAATTCTCCTGCCTCAGCCTTCCCAGGCTGGGATTACAGGTGCGCACCACCATGTCTGGCTAATTTGTGTTTTAGTAGAGACAGGGTTTCACCATACTGGCCAGGCTGGTCTCAAACTCCTGACCTCAGGTGATCTGCCTGCCTTGGCCTCCCAAAGTGCTGGGATTACAGGCATGAACCACTGTGCTCAGCCAAGAAATACTGTTCTAACCATACTAATTGGTCACAAATTAAGGGTTTACTTACCAGAATCTGTGGATCCAAATTCTCTCAAAGCTCTCTCATAATATTCTCTTATGTTCGCCATATTGCAGGATTCCTGACAAAGATAGACAATCTTGCCTCAAAAGCCTGATTTATAACATAACAAATTCATTCCAACCATATTGTTAAGCAGCTATTGTCTGTCAGGTATTTGAAGGGGAAGAGTTTAACATGAACACAACTTGGCTCTCAACTTTTCCAGGAAAGAATCAAAGCCACTCAACAGAGTGAAGTACATGTGAAACATAAAAGCACTTTGCTGTAGTAGCATGGAAAAAAGCGCTATTAGAAAAAAGTGGGGGACATGGGCAGCTTCACAGAAAACAGTATTTGAAAGTCTTGAGGAATGAGTGGGAATTAAATAAACAGCGAAGGTTCTAATTGTTTTGAGTAAGGATTTCTTCCTTTTGAATATCTGGGCTCTGATACTTATTTGCTATATCCACTTAAAATAAATACTAGTTATATAACCAGCAAGTTTTTAAACCCTTTGACCTTAAACACTTCCTCACCTATAAAACAAGCATAATATCTTAGCACAACTATAAGTATTAGAGTAAAATGCTGATGAATTATGTACCTAGCAGAATAGCTGTAACTAACTTTACAACCAAAAACTGCTCATTCTCCACCTATTTTTAAAATGTATTCTTGCCGGGCGCCATGGCTCACACCTGTAATCCCAGCACTTTGGGACGCCAAGGCGGGCGGATCACAAGGTCAGGAGATCAAGACCATCCTGGCTAACAGTGAAACCCTGTCTCCACTAAAAATACAAAAAATTAGCTGAGTGTGGTGGTGGGCGCCTGTAGCCCCAGCTACTGAGGAGGCTGAGGCAGGAGAATGGCATGAACCCGGGAGGCAGAGCGTGTAGTGAGCCAAGATGGTGCCACTGCACTCCAGCCTGGGTGAGACTCTGTCTCAAAAAAAAAAAAAAAAAGTAT
>NW_012104532.1:1079761-1083902 GCF_000951045.1 Mandrillus leucophaeus
AAAAAAAAAAAAAGTCAATTTAACCTCATATTTTAGACATGCACGAAAAACAGATCACACCTGTTTAACGGCTCATATGTGCACGGCATTATGCAACATCCTTTCTATCCAGTGTCCCATTTGGCCTTACAACTCTCACACCCCTGAAACAGGTATAATAACCTTTACAGATGAGGATGGGAAGCTTAGAATTAAGTGACTTGCTCAAGGCACATAACTATGATGTTATAAATCCAAAGCCTGGCTATTAAATATTAGGCTAGACTATCTCCTGTACTATAAAACTGTCTTATACAGTAGAATAAGAACAGATACTTGGCTTGCCGGGCACAGTGGCTCACGCCTATAATTCCAGCACTTTGGGAGGCTGAGGGATCACCTGAAGTCAGGAGTTTGAGACCAGCTTGGCCAACATGGCGAAACTGTGTCTCTACTGAAAATACAAATTTGGCCGGGCGTGGCGGCATGTGCCTGTAATCCCAGCTACTCGGGAGGGTGTGGCAGGAGAATCGCTTGAACTCAGGATGCAGAGTTTGCAGTGAGCCAAGATCACACCACTGCACCCCAGCCTGGACAAGAGTAAGACTCTATCTCAAAAAAAAAGTAACATCTAAGTTTTCTATCCTCCAAACACGTACTTTCTCTTTGCTTGATTACCAATCCTAAACCAGCTCTATGGAAAAGGGGTTAGACCAAGGGATCAGAAATTTATACTGTATTATAATGAGAGCTTTTTACATAACAAAACACTCCCGGGCTGGGCACAGTGGCTCACACCTGTAATCCCAACACTTTGGGAGGCAGAAGCGGGCAGATCACGAGGTCAACAGATAGAGACCATCCTGGCCAACATGGTAAAACCCCATCTCCACTAAAAATACAAAAATTGGCTGGGCCTGGTGGCGCATGCCTGTAGTCCCAGCTACTCAGGAGGCTGAGGCAGGAGAATCGCTTGAACCTGGGAGATGGAGGTTGCGGTGAGCCAAGATCGCGCCACTGCACTCCAGCCTGGCAACAGAGTGAGACTCTGCCTCAGGGAAAAAAAAAAAAAGTCCGATAGATTAGTAACCACTTATCCATTTTCCCAGACAAGAAATGCTGAAACAGAATACTTACTTGCTCCTTTTCAAACTGAATCATTTTCCTGAAAAACTCAACTGAAAATGGACGGCTCTCCTGTAAACTAAAAAGGAAGGAGAAAATGTTATCTTCAGCAATGACAAAAAGCCTCTTACATCTCATAAATGTAAATACCCAGACCAGTGCCTCCACAACACATGGTTTAATAAAGACTTGACTTCAAATCAACGCAAGGACTTGACCTGATGGCCAGTCACTCTTACAATTCAATGACCACTTTCTCTTCATACCCAGTTCTTAGTTCTTTTTTTTTTTTTTCCTTGAGACAAGAGTCTCACTTTGTCACCCAGGTTGGAGTGCAGGAGTGCAATGTTGCAATCATAGCTCACTGCAGCCCTGAATTCCCAGGCTCAAGCAATCCTCCTGCCTTAGCCTCTACAGTAGCTGTGACTACAGGTATACAAAACCACACACAGCTTATTTTTCAAATTTTTTGTAGAGAAGAGGTCTCACTAGGTTTCTTAGGCTAGTCTCAAACTCCCGGGCTCAAGCAATCCTCCCGCCTCAGCCTTCCAAAGTGCTAGAATCACAGGTGTGAGCCACCATGCCTGGTTCAATTTTCTTACTTACTCTTCTTTCTCAATTATAGAGTTTTCAAGTTCCCTCAACTACATGTCAAAGTCTTTTGGGAAATCAGTAATTCCATTTCTAGGAATATATTCTAAGGAAATGATTTCTAATATGGACAAATATTTGTGCAGAAATATTCATCAAAACAGTATTACTGTGGCCAAAAAAGTTATATTGCACCCACGGCTGGGCACGGTGGCTCACACCTGTAATCCCAGCATTTTCTGAGGCCAAGGCGGGTAGATCACCTGAGGTCAGGAGTTCAAGACCAGCCTGACCAACATGGTGAAACCCTGTCTCTACCAAAAATACAAAAATTAGCTGGGTGTGGTGGCGGGCACCTATAATCCCAGCTACTTGGGAGGCTGAGGCAGGAGAATCACTTGAACCTGGAGGCGGAGGTTGCAGTGAGTTCAGATCAAGCCATTGCACTCCAACCTGGGCAACAGAGTGAGACTCCGTCTCAAAAAAAAAAAAAAAAAGTTATACTGCCTCCACAGAGCAGTATATCATACAGCTTTCTCTCTTTTTTTTTTTTCCCTTTTAGATAAAGTCTACCTCTGTCACCCAGGCTGGAGTACAGTGTTGAGATCATAACTCACTGAGGCCTAGAATTCCTGGGCTCAAGCAGTACTCCCGCCTCAGCCTTTGGAATAGCTGAGACCATAGGTAAAAACCGTGTCTGGCTAATTGTTTTTCATTTATAGTAGAGAAAGGGTCTCGCTATGTTGCCCAGGCTGGTCTTCAACTCCTGGGCCCAAGCAATCCTCCCACCTCAGCCTTGGCTTCCCAGAGTGCTGGGATTACAGGAATGGCATGAGCCACCATGCCTGGCCTCTTTATTTTTTTTTTATTTTTTGAGACAGGCTCTCCCTCTGTTGCCCAGGCGGGAGTTTAGTGGCACAATCATAGCTCACTGAAGCCTCAAACTCCTGGGCTCAAGCAATTCTCCCACCTCGGTCTCCTAAAGCACTGGGATTACAGGTGTGAGCCACAGTGCCTGACCCATCAGCCATGTATTATTTTAATTTCAACTTTTATTTTAGATTCAGGGGAGTACATGTGCAGGTTTGCTATGTGGGTATATTGCGTGACACTGAGGTTTGGGGTAGACTGACCCCGTAACCTAGATAATGAGCATAGTAATCGATAGGCAGATTTTCAGCCCTTTCCTCCGTTTCTCCTACCCTCCTTCCCCCACCATGTAGTGTCTACTATTTGTCTTTATGTCCACGTGTACCCAATATTTAGCTATAATTTTAAGTAAGAACATGTGGTATTTGGTTTTCTGTTCCTGTGATAACCTGCTGAGGACAATGGCCTCCAGCTGTATCCACGCTACTGCCAAGAACATGATTTTGTTCTTTTTTATGGCTGCACAGTATTCCATAGAGTATATGTGCCACATTGTCTTTTTCCAATCAACTGTCCATAAGCAACTGGGTTGATTCCATGTCCTTACTATTGTGAATAGTGCTTTGATGAACATACGAGTACATGTCTCTTTGGGAGAATTGTTTTCCTTTGGGTATATACCTAGTAATGGAATTGCTGAGATGAATGGTAGATTTAAGTTCTTCCAGAAATCTCCAGCTGATTTCCACAGGAGCTGAACTAATTTACATTCCCACCAACAGTGTATAAGGTTTTTCCTGCAGCCTTGCCAATATCTATAATTTTATGACTTTTTAATAATAGCCATTCTGACTAGTGAGATGGTATCTCATTGTGGTTTTGATTTGCATTTCTCTAAGGGTTAGTCATCTTGAGCATTTTTTCATATGTATGTTGGCTGCCTTCAATACAGCTATTATATTTGTTTTGTTTTGGGTTTTTTTGTTTCTGTTGTTGTTTTTGTTTTGTTTTTGAGATGGAGTCTCGCTCTGTCACCCAGGCTGGAGTGCAGTGGCGCGGTATAGGCTCGCTGCAAGCTCTGCCTCTCAGGTTCACGCCATTCTCCTGCCTCAGCCTCCCGAGTAGCTGGGACTACAGGCGCCCACCACCACGTCCGGCTAATTTTTTTTGAATTTTAATAGAGATGGGGGTTTCACTGTGTTAGCCAGGATGGTCTTGATCGCCTGACCTCATGATCCGCCTGCCTTGGCCCCGCAAAGTGCTGGGATTACAGGTGTGAGCCACGGCCTGTTTTTGTTTTTGTTTTGAGATAGGTTTTCACTCTATCACCAAAGCTGGAATGTAGTAGCACAAACACGGCTCACTACGGCCTCAACCACCTGGACTCAAGTGATCCTCCCACTTCAGCTTCCCAAAGAGCTAAAATCACAGGCACATGCCACGACACCCAACTTTTTTCCTTTTAACTTTTAATGGAAATGAAGTCTCACTGTGTTGCCCAGGCTGGTCTCAAAACGCTTGGGCTCAAGCAATCCTCTTGTCTCAGTCTCCCAAAGTCCTGAGATTACAGGCCTTG
>NW_012104532.1:1085857-1087730 GCF_000951045.1 Mandrillus leucophaeus
AGCTCACCACAACCTCCGCCTTTTGGGTTTTAACTATTCTCCTGTCTCAGCCTCCCGAGTAGCTGGGGTTACAGGCATGTACTACCATGCCTGGCTAATTTTGTATTTTTAGTAGAGACGGGGTTTCTCCATTTTGGTCAGACTGGTCTTGAACTCCTGACCTCAGGTGATCCACCCGCCTCGCCCTCCCAAAGTGCTGGGATTACAGGCGTGAGCCACCACGCCCAGCCTGAGACTCCATCCAAAAAAGAAAAAAAAAAGAAAAAGTGTATTGGATTACTCCCTCAGATGCTATTTGTGATACAAATAATCTGGGTATGAGCGGCTGAGTATGGGGTGGAGAGACCAGCAACAACTATGAACGTCTGTGAGTACCTTTTAAACACAGCTCTGGCCTTTCTGTAGCCACCACTTCGATAAGCCCAATCCAGGTACTTATTCTTCAGGGTTACTGAGTCGGCACCTATAACAGCTAAGAGAGCTTTCTACAATTTAAAAGAAAAAAGAAGCTATGTGAGAAAACTTACAGGTATCAAAATAGATTTTCCCAGAACCACCTGAGGCCACTCCATAGTGCTTTAGGCGCACCTGCAACACTAGAGCTGGCCAACCAGGGAACCTTCTGCCATTCCCCACACCACGAGACTTGGAACACGGTGCCTATACCTTAAAGACTGCCTCAGTGTCTTCTTGGCTTTTGGCACCTTCACTCCACTCTGCCCAGGAAATCCACAACGGCAGACAAACCTACTCCCAGTTTAAAAAATGTTAGAAAATAGCATATAACAAAACATCGCATGTACCCTATAAATATGTAAAATATTATGTATCAATTTTTTTAAAGTTATAAAATGACAGTTTAGTCCTATGCTCTGAAAACTAGTTAAAA
This sequence comes from Mandrillus leucophaeus, assembly GCF_000951045.1. Lineage (NCBI taxonomy): Eukaryota > Metazoa > Chordata > Mammalia > Primates > Cercopithecidae > Mandrillus > Mandrillus leucophaeus. The sequence continues at coordinate 1,086,747 of NW_012104532.1, forward strand.
AGGCAGGTTCCTCCTAAGATAATCGACATGTAAAATAGGGATTCATTCCCAAACAGTTCTCATTGTGACAGAATTCTCATTGCCCAGCAGGAATGGCATGCCAGAACACAGTCAGCCTTCTGACTAAGTCACTCAGAGCAACGCTCTTCTGTGAATTTTAGTTCCTTTCTATTGGGAAATATTTCATGTAGTTATCATCAATCATCTTTTAGTTAAGTAAGCAATTAACAGCCCACATAGTTAGATCCACAGCTACCCAGGTCATGTCTCTGCTGTCTAAGATCCACAAGAACTAATTAACCTAGGCTGAACTATCTGATCTTCATTCATGTCCCAGAGATACATACAAGTGAGCAGCAAAGGTTAGGCATGGTGGCACATTTGTAATCCCAGAACTTTGAAGACGGAGGTTAGGCATGGTGGCGCACGTTTGTAATCCCAGAACTTTGAACACTTGAGGCCAGGAGTTCAAGATCAGCCTGGCCAACATGGCAAAACCCTGTCTCTACTAAAAATACAAAAATTAGCTGAGCATGGTGGCAGGCGCTTCTACTACTTGGGAGGCTGAGGCAAGAGAATCGCTTGAACCTAGGAGGCGGAGGTTGCAGTGAGCCAAGATTGCACCAATGCACTCCAGCCTGGGCAAGAGAACAAGACTTCATCTCAAAAAAAAAAAGGAAAAAGAAAACACCACCAAGTGAGCAGTAGTTTTTTTCCTACTTTATCTTCTGGAATACATTTTTCCTACTAATACAAAAAATTCACTGCAAAGTGAATCTGGCCATACACCATGGCTCACACCTATAATCTCAGCACTTTGGGAGGCCCAGGAGGGCAGATCACTTGAGGGTAGGAGTTCCAGACCAGCCTGGCCAACATGGAGAAATTCTCTCTACTAAAATAGAAAATATTAGCCGGGTGTGATGGCACGCACCTGTAGTCCCAGCTACTTGGGAGGCTGAGGCAGGAGAATTGCTTGAACCC
>NW_012104532.1:1092720-1098713 GCF_000951045.1 Mandrillus leucophaeus
AGTTCGACACCAGCCTGACCAACATGGAAAAACCCTGTCGCTACTAAAAATACAAAATTAGCCAGGCATGGTGGTGCATGCTTATAATTCCAGCTACTCGGGAAGCTGAGTCAGGAGAATCACTTGAATCCAGGAGGCGGAGGTTGAGGTGAGCCGAGATCGTGCCATTGCACTCCAGCCTAGGCAACAAGAGCAAAACTCCATCTCAAAAAAATAATAAATAAATAAAAACAAAACAGTTCACTATGCCAGAACACATGCTCGCCCAACAGAGGATGAAAATTAACAAATAGGCCAGGCTCAGTGGCTCACGCCTGTAACCCCAGCACTTTCGGAGGCTGAGACAGGCGGATCACCTGAGGTCAAGACCACGAGACCAGCTTGGCCAGCATGGTGAAACCTTGTCTCTACTAAAAATACAAAAATTAGCCAAGTGTGTTGGCACACGCCTGTAATCCCAGATACTCAGGAGGATGCGGTGGGAGAATCACTTAAACCTGGGAAGAGGAAGTTGCAGTGGGCCGAGATCATGCCTACACTCCAGGCTGGGTGACAGAGCAAGACTCTGTCTACAAAAAATTTTTTAAAACTTAATAAATACAAAATCAGTATTTGTCGTGTGTCAAAGAAACAGGTATATTCATTCAGAGTTGGACATAACATAAACTAATGCAATTTTTCTGAAACTCAATTTGACAGTTTGTAGCAAGAGTCATGAAAGTGCTCAACACTTCAATTTGGGACTTTTACATTAACAAATGTGGGCCAAAAAATACACGAATGAAAGGAAACCTTACCTGTTCAAAATGCTTATATCTACATTATTTGAAAAAGAGAAAAAAAAAAAAACCTAAAACCAATCCAATTGTACAAATGTGTGAAACATTAAATGGCAGTATATAATCAGTACACTCAGCAAGCATTTTTATTGCACACTATATATGCTAGATTCAACAGTGAGCAAATCAGGTACACTCCCTACCAACCATAGAGCCTCCAGTCTAAGAGATGAAATGGTTTGATACGTTTCTTCTGACGGAAAATGAATCATCTAGGCTGGGCATGGTGGCTCACGCCTGAAAGACCAAGTTAGAAAACCAGGCACAGCCAGGAGCGGTGGATCACACCTGTAATCTCAGCACTTTGGGAGGCTGAGGCAGTCAGATCGCTTGAGGTCAGGAGTTCAAGACCAGCCTGGCCAACATAGTGAAACTCCGTCTCTACTAAAAATACAAAAATTTCGCCAGGCGTGATGGCTCACGCCTGTAGTCCCAGCACTTTGGGAGGCCGAGGCAGGTGGATCACTTGAGGTCAGGAGTTAGAGACCAGCCTGGCTAAGACGGTAAAACCCCATCTCTACCAAAATACAAAAATTAGCCAGGTGTGGTGGCATGGACCTGTGATCCCAGCTACTTGGGAGGCTGAGGCAGAAGAATCACTTGAACCCAAGAGGCAGAGGTTGTAGTGAGCTGAGATCGCGCCACTGTGCTCCAGCCTGGGGAAAGAGAGTGAGACACTTGTCTCAAAAAAAGGAATGGGTGGTAAAACAAACCCAAATCATGACTCTTGTTCTAAGTGTTTTTCATTATATAATATTCCTCCCTTTGCTAGTACAGATTTCATTTTTAGCATATGCCAAATACTGGCAAACACATATAAACACACTTTACATACCAAACTCCCGAATGGCCTTCATCTTCAGACTATATATATTTAAAATATGACTGTGGCACAAAACAACTGGAATAAGGTATTTGTAACTGGCAGAAAATATTTTCTCCACGTCCTTACCAACTGCTTGTATTGGCATTCTGACAGAAGCTTCAGTTCATGTGCCTTCCTGAATGAAGTCATGGTTCTTTCCAACCTCTGAAAACAGAAAAATCCCTCAGTTCATTACAAAGATCCCAGCAGGGGCCTCTGGCCTCTGACATGAACAAAAGCAGTTTTGCGCATTTCTGAGAATTCAAAGCTGACTTGCTCCTGCATGGTGCTTTCACTTATGAATAGATGCACTAGGCAGCTGCACCGAACAGAGCCCAGTCACATGAGAGCCCCTCCTAACCTGGCAGCAAACCAGACTCAGACCTTTAGAATAACACGTCGCCCACAAGGGGAGAGAGAGTGGCTAAGCATACAAGTTTTCAGAAGCTATGCCTGACACCAAAAGAGCTGTGCTTCTGTTCTTCTTTCAGAAGACAGTCACCATCTAGTCAACCACTGTAACCATGTAACCATGTAACAACCTCACCTTCCCTCTAAGGAACCCACTACTTGACTTCTTAGTAAATCTTTCCAAGCAAAAGGTGATGTAACACTTCCACATGGCCTCTGGAAAAGTCAAAGATTATGTTGATCAGATCACTTAGTTCAACATTCATCACATCAAAGTTATTAAAAGAGAAGGAAAACAACAGTCATCATACATCTTTTCTTCGAGGGGAAAACTCTCTTCTGAAGAAGAGTTTAAATTAGCCTGATTTTAAAAAGTGTTATTTTGACTACAACCAATAAAACACCTCAAATATTGGGGGAAAACAACTGAGTAACAGCTTAAACATAAAAATTGAAAGCCTTATCTAGGTTATATATCCCCTCTGCCTTTATTCTACATTATTACAAAATAAAAATTAAATCACTATCAAAAGATAATTAAGGGCCGGACACAGTGGTTCACGCCTGTAATCCCATCACTTTGGGAGGCTGAGGCAGGCAGATCACTTGAGGTCAGGAGTTCAAGACCAGCCTGGCCAACATGGTGAAACCTCATCTCTACTAAAAATACAAAAATCAGTGGGGCATGGTGGCATGCACCTGTAATCCCAGCTACTCAGGAGGCTGAGGCAGGAGAATTGCTTAAACCTGGGAGGAAGAGGTTGCAGTAACCCGAGATCATGTCACAGAGTAAGACTCTGTCTCAAAAAGAAAAAATAAATAAATAATTAAGGACGTCAGTAATCCTAGCACTTTGGGAGGCCGAGGCATGCAGATCGCTTGATTCCAGCAGTTCAAGACCAGCCTGGGCAATGTGACGAAACTTCATCTCTACAAAAAATACATTAAAATTGGCCTGGCATGGTGGCACGTGCCTGTAGACCCAACTATTCGGGGCGGAGGTGGGAGGACTGCTTCAACCCAGGAGGCAGAGGTTGGAGTGAGCTGCAATCGTGCCACTGCACCCCAGCCTGGGTGACGCAGCAGGATCCTGTCTCAAAAAAAAAAAAAAAGAAAAGGTAATTAAGGAGTAATAATTTAAGAATCTTAGGAATTATTTCCTAAGTTTCCCCCAAAATAAATGAACATAAATACCACTACTATGGAGGAAGGTCATAAAAGCTCCATTACCATCAGACAAAGACCAAGTTAGAAAGCCATGCACGGCCGAATGTGGTGGCTCACGCATGTAATCCCAACACCTTAGGAGGCCAAAGCAGGCAAATCACCTGAGGTCAGGAGTTCAAGACCAGCCTGGCCAACATGGTGAAACTCCATCTCTACTGAAAATACAAAAATTAGCCGGGCATTGTGGCACATGCCTGTAATCCCAGCTACTCGGAAGGATGATGCAGGAGAATTGCTTGAACCCAGGAGGCAGAGGCTGCAGTGAGCCCAGATTGTGACATTGCACTCCAGCTTGGGCAAGAGTGAGACTTTGTCTCAAAAAAAAAAAAAAAAAGCCAGACGCGGTGGCTCATACCTGTAATCCTGTAATCCTAGCACTTTGGGAAGCCAAGGCGAGTGGATCACCTGAGCTCAGGTGTTCAAGACCAGCCTGAGCAACACGGTGAAACCCCGTCTCTACTAAAATACAAAAAAATTAGCTGGGCATGGTGGCAGGCACCTGTAGTCCCAGCTACTCGGGAGGCTGAGGCAGAAGAATTGCTTGAACCCAGGAGGCAGAGGTTGCAGTGAGCCTAGATCAAGCCACTGAACTCCAGTCTGGGTGACAGAACGAGACTCCGTCTCCCAAAAAAAAAAAAAAAAAGAAAAAAAAAACAGAAAGTCAGGCACATCGTAACTATACTACAGAGAGATCCCCAATATTGATTTTGGCAATGGGAACGGGAGCTTAAGTTTCACACTCAGGGGTACTATTCCTTCTCTATCACACCATGGTTTGGTGAAGCTCACCTGTTGGCAGAGTCTTCACTGCCTCTTCATATACAGCACAGCATCTCTCCTCCTTCCGGCCAACCTCCACTGCTTTGGCTTGTTTCGTTGTGGGCTGCTCTTCTCCTGTCTGTGACTCGATCTCTAATTCTCGCCTTGCTACATAATCCCAAGTGAGAGGATCATCTGTGTGTAGAGTCTGAAGGCTGAAAAATACAACTTACCTGTATCTATCCCACAACAAGAAACTAACTCGGAGTATCAGAGAAACAGTTACCTATGCTTAAAAAATCTACACAGGACATCCCTGTAACAACTGCAGTTCCATAAAAACTATTTCCCAGGCCGGGTCCAGTGGGTCACGCCTTTTGGAGATCAGAACTTTGGGAGTCCGAGGTGGGTGGATCACCTGAGGTCAGGAGTTCGAGACCAGCCTGACCAATATGGTGAAACCCCATCCCTACTAAAAATACAAAAATAAGCCGGGCATGGTGGTGTGTGACTGTAGTCCGAGCTACTAGAGAGGCTGAGACAGGAGAATTGCTTGAACCCATGAAGCGGAAGTTGCAGTGAGCCAAGATCGTATCACTCCAGCCTGGGTGACAAAGCGAGACTCTGTCTCATAAAAAAAAAAAAAAAAAAACAACCAGGCCGGGCGCGGTGGCTCAAGCCTGTGATCCCAGCACTTTGGGAGGCCGAGACGGGCGGATTACGAGGTCAGGAGATTGAGACCATCCTGGCTAACACGGTGAAACCCCGTCTCTATTAAAAAATACAAAAAACTAGCCGGGCGAGGTGGCGGGCGCCTGTAGTCCCAGCTACTCGGGAGGCTGAGACAGGAGAATGGCATAAACCCGGGAGGCGGAGCTTGCAGTGAGCTGAGATCCGGCCACTGCACTCCAGCCTGGGTGACAGAGCGAGACTCCATCTCAAAAAAAAAAAAAACAAACGAAAAAAATCTATTTCCCAACAGGCTCTCCAGAATATCTTCACTCATTGTAGAAATTTTGTCAATGGATCAGAATTGTCCCACCTTTTTTTTCTGTTGTTGTTTATTGAGCCAGAATCTCACAGTCACCAAGGCTGGACTGCAGTGGCGTGATCTCAGCTCACTGTAACCCCCACCTCCCGGATTCAAGCAATTCTCCTGCCTCAGCCTCCCAAGGAGCTAGAATTACAGATGCACACCACCACACCTGGCTAATTTTTGTATTTTTTTTTGAGAGACAAGTTTTCACTATGTTGGCCAGACTGGTCTCGAACTCTTGACCTCAAGTGATCCTCCTGCCTCAGCCTTCCAAAGTGCTGGGTGGGATTACAGGTGTGAGCCACCGCACCTGGCCAGAGTTGTCCCACATTTATTGAGTTTCAGAATATTTCAGGTATCATTCACAAATGCTCTTTCAAGTTAGCTCTCAAACTCAAATCAGCAGTTATCTGTGACAACACAAGACTCCAAGAGACCTGAAGAACTTTTTTTTGTTTTTGAGATAGGGTCTGTCACCCAGGCTGGAGTGCAGTGGTGCCATCATGGCTCACTGCAGCCTCCACCTCCCAGGCTCAGGTGATCCTCCCACCTCAGCCTCCCATGTAGCTGGTACTGTAAGTGCATGCCACCATACCCAGCTAATTTTGGTAGTTTTATTGTACAGAGTTTTGCCATGTTGCCCAGGATAGTCTCCAACTCCTGGGGGCTCAAGCAATCGTCCATCCCAAAATGTTGGGATTACAGCCCCTGTGCCCAACCTAAAGAACTTCATTATATCTGAGCTCTTCATTTTCAGTGTGTGTGTGTTTTCAGACAGAGTTTCTCTCTTGTTGCCCAAGCTGGAGTGTAGTGGCACAATCTCAGTTCACTATAACCTCCGCCTCCTGGGTTCAAG
>NW_012104532.1:1099968-1105582 GCF_000951045.1 Mandrillus leucophaeus
CCAACCTGGGCAACATAGTGAGACCTCATCTCTATAATTAAAAATGTAAATAAATAAAAATATAATAAAGAAATAAAAAGAATTACCAGCACTCAACTATAAACATATAACTCCCATTTTATGGATAAATGCCAGGAAAATAGAATTTACAATTTTATATACGCTTTAGATTTTTTTTTTTAATTGAATAAACTATTTCCCCCAATAAGTGACTCAAAGAACTTAATCAGGAAGATACTTTTTTTCTTCTGAGACACAGTCTCACTCTGTGACCCAGACAGGAGTGCAGCGGCAGGATCACAGCTCACTCCAGCCTCAACCTCCCGGACTCAGGTGATATTCCCACCTCAGCCTCCAGAGTAGCTAAGACTACAAGAATGCACCACCATACCTAGCTTATTTTTGTAGAGACAGGGTTTCACTATGTTACCCAGGCTGCTCTCAAACTCCTGAGCTGAAATGATCCACCTGCCTTGGTCTCCCAAAATGCTGGGATCCCAAAGTGCGAGCTACCGCACTGGGCCAGGAAAAAAAATTTTTAACATAATATGATATCAGGTTGGTTTTTTTTGTTTTTTGGGTTTTTTTTTGAGATGGAGTTTCGCTCTTGTCGCCCAGGCTGGAGTGCAATTGTGGAATCTTGGCTCACTGCAACCTCCGCCTCCCAGGTTCAAGAGAGTCTCACCTGACTCAGCCTCCCAAGTAGCTGGGATTACAGGCATGCATCACCACACCCAGCTAATTTTTTATTTTTAGTAGTGACAGGGTTTCACCATGTTGTTCAGGCTGGTCTCGAACTCCTGATCTCTAGTGATCCACCCACCTCAACCTCCCAAAGTGCTGGGATTACAGTTGTGAGCCACTGCACCCGGCTAATATTAGCTTTTATGCCAGGGATTTAGTGTGGTATCTTCTTTCTCTTCTACTAAATATCCAACCTCAAACCCTTAATCTCAAGATCAGAAATAGATATCTTCACCTTTCTACTAATGTTACTTACTCATCATAAATCTCTTTTTGTAGATCTTTGGCAAAGTCAAATAGCTGTGCAATTGAAAGCAGTGACACGTGAAATTCTGCACCTAAATTTAAAAAGCAAGGAAGGAGACGTTTATTGCCAATAAGAGTCACTTTACTTTAAAAGTAGCATTCTTCTCATGTACTAGAGTTAATCTTTTTGTTTTTTAAATGAGAAACAGAACAAAATAGAAGAAAAGTCATCCCATAGTCCCCTCACCTCAGGGTCCCCCTACTCAAGCAAAGCTATTGTTAATATCTTTGAAGTATTCATAAAAATAGAACTAATTTTCAACTCCCCACATTATTTAATTACTCCATAAGAACTGTGCAATGGCTCACGCCAGTAATGTCATCACTTTGGGAGGCCAAGGCAGGAAGATCACTTGAGCTCAGGAGTTCAAGACTAGCCTGGACAACACGGTGAAACCTCATCTCTACTAAAAGCACAAAAATTAGCCAGGCATAGATGTCCATGCCCAGCTACTCAGGAGGCTGAAGTGGGAGAATCGCCTGAGCCCATGAAGTCGAGACTACAGTGAGCCATGATTGTACCACTGCACTCCTGTGTGGGTGACAGAGTGAGCCCCTGTCTCAAAAAAAAAATAAATGGAAGGATAAATGACTACACACAGGGTACAGTGTACACTGCTCGCTAATGGGTGCACCAAAATCTCAAAAATCACCACTAAACCTGTTTCCCAAAAACCTACTGACATTTTTATTTTTGTGAGATGAAGTCTCGCTCTGTTGCCTAGGCGCTCTCTCAGCTCAGTCACTGCAACCTCCACCTCCCAGGTTCAAGCGATTCTCCTGCCTCAGCCTCCTAAGTAGCTGGGATTATAGGCGCCCACCACCACACCCAGTTAATTTTTGTATTTTTAGTAGAAACGGGGTTTCACCTTGTTGGTCAGGCTACTCATGAACTCCTGACCTCAGGTGATCCACCTGCCTCGACCTCCCAAAGTGCTGGGATTACAGGCATGAGCCACCGCACCTGGCCCAAACCTATTGAAATTTAAGGAAAAAAAATGGGAGTAGAATATAAATTTAAAAAAGAGACTTATGCCGGGCATGGTGGCTCACGCCTGTAATCCCAGCACTTTGAGAGGCCGAGGGGGGCAGATCATGAGGTCAGGAGTACAAGACCAGCCTGGCCAACAGAGTGAAACCATGTCTCTCCCAAAAATACAAAAATTAGCCAGGCAGGGTGGTGCGCGCCTCTAGTCCCAGATACTTCGGAGGCTGAGGCAGGAGAATCACTTGAACACAGGAGGCAGAGGCTGTGGTGAGCCGAGATTGCCCCACTGCACTCCAGCCTGGGCAACAGATCGAGACTCCATCTCAAAAAATAAGTAAATAAGTTACTGAAATGTTCAATTATAGCCTAGGAAAAATAAGTATTTTCTGAAAGAAACAGGACACTATTCCTACAGAGTTTTATATACATTCTACTGGAAATTTTCAAAACTAGGTAAAGATCATCATTAGGAAAAGAATATTTCACTTTCCTACCAAAAATAATGTTCAAAAGATACCTACCTTTAATTATGCTTACAGAATTTTTGTAGATGATCCGTGCCAACTCGCCCTTAAGGATTTCTTCAGAATAATCAGGATGCTCCTAAAGAGTGTTATATCAAACGTAACTTAATAGGTAGTACAAGGAGGAAAAGCACTAGGACGAAAATTAACAATCCTAGACTATCTGTGCCATATGACCACTGGCAAATCATGTCTCTCTCTCCAGGCCAGTTCCCTCACTTGTAAAGTATGCAGCTTGAACAAGATCACTGATCTTCCAATTGTGTTCTTTCAGGCTCCAAGAGCGGTGGCAAGATCACACAGCTTCAGGACTCACTCTCCACTTGGACCAAAACAAGTCAGATTTTACATGTCTTATTTGCGCTTCTGTGTAACATTTTATTTGAATAAAAAAGTCCCGGCCTGGCGCAGTGGCTAGCGCCTACAATCCCAGCACTTTAGGAAGCTGAGGCGGGTGGATCACTTGAGGTCAGGAGTTCAAGACAAGCCTGGCCAACATAGTGAAACCCCATCTCTACTAAAAATACAAAAATTAGCCAGGCATGGTGGCGGGGCGCCTGTAATCCCAGCTACTCAGGAGGCTTAGGCAAGACAATCACTTGAACCCGGGAGGCGGAGGTTGCAGTGAGCCAAGATCGTGCCATTGCACTCCACCCTGGGCAACAAGAGCAAGACTCCATCTGAGAAAAAAGTTCTAAGCTGGAAACCACAATAATAGACAATAGCAAAGTTTCTTCTCAGCTCTAACATTCTAAATCTTTTAATTATTCTGTCACATAAGAAATTATATAAAAAGGGAAAGAAAGGCCAGGAAACCACACATTTCACAACCTTTCTCAAGCTCCTTGAATCCATTAATACATCACTTTATGAGATAATACAGTGTTAAAGAATAGCATTTGGCTATTCTGTAAGTAACAATTTTGAGGACCACATTAATTAGTCCAAATATCTATTTTTATAGCATAAAGCTTCACTTTCCTAAGTCCACTTATAATTAACACTAACTCATCTGGAAGTTTCAAAATGGAACAACATTAAACATTAAAGCTTGAACCGGGAGGCAGAGCTTGCAGTGAGCCAAGATGGTGCCACTGCACTCCAGCCTGTGTGGCAGAACAAGACTCCGTCTCAAAAAAAAAAAGAAAAATATATTCCAAATATTTTCTCTTACTCCTAAGTAGGCTCAAAATGCTATACATTGTTAGCAAGTGAGAATAAAATAATTAGAACCTTACCACATCCATACTGGCTTTTTCAAATTCTTCCTTCTCTTTCCTCAGTTTTTCCGCATGCATCAGCTCCATCCTAAAGTACTACAGAAGGGAAATAAACTGAAAATCTTTGGAGATGCTTTTTTAAATTTTTTTGAGACAGGGTCTTGCTCTGTCACCCAGGCTGGAGTGCACTGGTGATCACAGCTCATTTCGGCCACGAATTCCTGTGCTCAAGTGATCCCCTTGCCTCAGCCTCCTGAGTAGCTAGGATTAGAGGCACATCCCATCACACTCAGGTAATTTTTTTATTTTTATTTTTTGGAGAGACAGGATCTTGCTACGTTGCTGCCTGGCCTCAAACAACTGACCTCAAGTGATCCTCCTGCCTCAGCCTCCCAAAGTGCTGGGATTAAAGGCATGAGCCACCATATCCAGCCTTAATTTTCATTTAAGAATTAAATAGCAGGCTGGGCATGCCTGTAATCCCAACACTTTGGGAGGCCAAGGTGGGCGGATCACTTGAGGTCAGGAGTTTGAGACCAGCCTGCCCAACATTGTGAAACCCCATCTCTACTAAAAATACAAAAATTAGTAGGGCATGGTGGCGCACACCTATAATCCCAGCTACTTCAGGGGCTGAGGCAGGAGAATAGTTTGAACCCCGGAGGCGGAGGCTGCAGTGAGCCAGGAACACACCATTGAACTCCTGCCTGAGTGACAGAGTGAGACTCCGTCTCAAAAAACATAATAATTAAATAGCAGTTCCTCTTTTATCCTGACAAATGACTCAAACAGTGCAGCTTCCAATACATCCTTTCTATTATTTGGGATTTTCATCTAAAGCTTGGCCCTCAAATGTTCTACAGCACCGTCCATAAGGGAGTAAGTCCCCAAAGAGGGAAAGGAAGTAGTGCCACGTATCTATCTCAAGAAAAGGAGACAGAAAGAACGTGGAGAAAACAGGAAGACAAGGCAAAGAAGCCAGAAGAGGGCTTCTTTGGAGAACCAAGGGAACAAGGGGAAAAAGAAAAAAAATAAAAACAAAAGTATAAAGAGGCTAAATCTGGCTCCCAACTAAAAAAATGTTAGAGTCTAGTTCCCTATTCCTTCCAACCATAGGAAGGAGGTGGGGGTTCTAACCTCTCAACTAACTTAGAAGCTGCAGTGTCAACACCTACCACTGGCCAAAAAATAAAAAGATGTTTTTCCCTGGCCGGGCACGGTGGCTCACACCTGTAATCCCACCACCTTGGGAGGCTGAGGCGGGTGGATCACCTGAGGTTGGTAGTTCGAGACTAGCCTGCCCAACAGGGCAAAACCCCATCTCTACTAAAAATACAAAAATTAGCCAGACGTGATGAGGGGCCTCTGTGATCCCAGCTACTTGGGAGGCTGAGGCAGGAGAATCGCTTCAACCCAGGAGGTAGAGGTTGCAATGAGCCAAGACTGGGCCACTGTACTCCAGCCTGGGCACCAGAGCGAAACTCCGTCTCCAGAAAAAAAAGAGGCTTTTCCTTACCCACACCTCCACACTTATTCCTAGCCTCCATAAATTGAAGCCTTTTTTTTATTTAATAAATACACGGGCCGGGAACAGTGGCTCACGCCTGTTATCCCAGCACTTTGGGAGGCCAAGGCGGGCAGATCACGAGGTGAGGAGATCGAGACCATCCTGGTTAACACGGTGAAACACCATCTCTACTAAAAAAATACAAAAAATTAGCTGGGCATGGTGTCGGGCACCTATAGTCCCAGCTACTCGGGAGGCTGAGGCAGGAGAATGGCGTGAACCTGGGAGGCAGAGCTTGCAGTGAGCCAAGACTGCGCCACTGCAC
>NW_012104532.1:1111092-1111860 GCF_000951045.1 Mandrillus leucophaeus
ACCAGAGCGAAACTCCGTCTCCAGAAAAAAAAGAGGCTTTTCCTTACCCACACCTCCACACTTATTCCTAGCCTCCATAAATTGAAGCCTTTTTTATTTAATAAAGAATACACGGGCCGGGAACAGTGGCTCACGCCTGTAATCCCAGCACTTTGGGAGGCCAAGGCGGGCAGATCACGAGGTGAAGAGATCGAGACCATCCTGGTTAACACGGTGAAACACCATCTCTACTAAAAAAATACAAAAAATTAGCTGGGCATGGTGACGGGCACCTATAGTCCCAGCTACTCGGGAGGCTGAGGCAGGAGAATGGCGTGAACCTGGGAGGCAGAGCTTGCAGTGAGCCAAGACTGCGCCACTGCACTCCAGCCTGGGCGACAGAGCGAGACTCTGTCTCAAAAAAAAATATGTGTGTGTGTGTGTGTGTGTGTGTGTGTGTGTGTGTGTCCAGCCTGGCCAACAAGGCAAAACCCCATCACTACTAAAAATACAAAAAATAGCCGGGTGTGGTAGCGGGCACCTGTAATCTCAGCTACTCAGGAGGCTGAGGTATAAGAATTGCTTGAATCGAGGAAAAAAAAAACAATATATGTCTCCAGAGGACCAAACTGAGACATCACCATCTCATCCCATGTGCACACACACTTACTTCTTTATAAAGTTTTGCGCACTGTGGATGAAAGCGCAGTGCCCGAAGAAAGAGTTGCCTTGCGCTTTCTGAAGACAATCGATCTTCCATTTCCCATTTGGCTGCCATAATCCACAAAG
>NW_012104532.1:1111910-1115205 GCF_000951045.1 Mandrillus leucophaeus
TATTTTTAGTAGAGATAGGGTTTCACCGTGTTAGCCAGGATGGTCTCCATCTCCTGACCTCGTGATCCGCCGCCCCTTGGCCTCCCAAAGTGCTGGGATTACAGGCATGAGCCACTGCGCCCAGCCTACTCAAACAATTTTTTCAAAAAACCCTTAACAAAAGGGGATGCAGTTCTGACAGGCTGTTTCTAACTGCAAAGCTTGGTTACATTATCTAAAATTAGAAACAGTACTCTGAAGCAAATAAGTAAATGATAACAAATGTTAATTTAGAGGATGAGTACCTAAGTGTCTGTTACTATATTTCATCAGATCGAAGGACATTATTTTAAGTCATACACATTTTTTTTTTTTTTTGAGACAGGGTCTCGCTCTGATGCTCAGGCTGCAGTGGCACAAACACAGCTCACTGCAGTCTCTACCTCCCAGGATCCCACCTTACCCCTCAAGTAGCTGGGACCATGGGCACACACCATCACGCCCAGCTAAATTTTGTAGTTTTTGTAGAGACAGGTTTTCACCATGTTGCCCAGGCTGGTCTCAACCTCCTGATCTCAAATGATCTGCCTGCCTCGGCTTCCCAAAGTGCTGGAATTATAGACATGAGCCACCATGCCTGGCCCACATACAAATTTTAAAGGTAGTAAAATGCCAGAAAAAGGCCAGGCGCGGTGGCTCACACCTGTAATCCCAGCACTTTGGGAGGCTGAGGCAGGCAGATCACTTGAGGTCAGGAGTTTGAGATCAGCCTGGCCAACATGATGAATCCTCGTTTCTACTAAAAAATACAAAAAATTAGCCGGATGTGGTGGCACCCTCCTGTAGTCCCAGCTATTAGGGAGGCTGAGGCAGAAGAGTCACTTTAACCTGGGAGGTGGAGGCTGCAGTGAGCTGAGGTCACACCACTGCACCCCAGCCTGGGCGACAGAGAAAGACTCCCATCTCAGAAAAAAAAAGGCCAGAAAAAACTGCTTATCTTACAATGAATGAATTATTTTTTGCTCTTTTTTCAATATTTAGAGAAATTCTAGGGCCAGGAACAGTGGCTTACTCCTGTAATCCCAGCACTTTGGGAGGCTGAGGTGAGCAGATCATTTGAGGTCAGGAGTTCGAGACCAGTCTAGCCAACATGGCAAAACCCCATCTGTACTAAATACAAAAATTAGCCGGGCGTGGTGGTGCACATCTGTAATCCCAACTACTTAGGAGGCTGAGGCATAAGAATCACTTGAACCCAGGAGACAGAGGTTTCAGAGAGCCGAGAGAGTACCACTGCACTGAAGCCTAGGCAACAGAGGCAAGACTCTGTCTCAAAAAAATAAAAAACAAAATAAATTCTAATTTGTAATTTTCTTTAAAATCCTTTATCCTTCTACATGGGAAATTAACTCTGAGTTAACATTCTAGCTATTTCCCTAGAAACTTAACAAAGGTCAGCTATCTTAACAAGCAAGATTGCTTTTGTTAAAAATGACACCTGGCTGGTAACCACACTTGGAATAGGAGGGTCGGCAATGGTGGCAAGAAATTCCTTTGAGCTTTCTTGAACATGTGACTCCTAAAATTGAGCATGATCTTTCTAGGATCTGTAGAAGCCATGCCCATCCCTGGGGCTTCTAAGCCAGAGTGGATCCCCTACCCACTGATATGATCTCATCTCCTCATACCTGAACAGTCACCTTAGGAACCAGAGGCTACCTATATTCTGCTAAGAGCATTCTGCAGAAGAAACGTACCTAAGGCTATCCTGCTATATTTCTGAGTAAACTGGTAGCAAATGTCGTCTATTTGAGTCTTGTGTGGTGTAAGATGTCTCATTAAGCCTAATACCCTGAGAATAGGTACTGAGGCCCCTCCACTATCAACTAGACCATTTATACATTATTTGCAAGAGAAATATTTCTTTTACAAAACATGAGTCTACTCTGTACCAGCACTCTTCTAAAACTTATATTGATATTTTCCCCTTTAAGCTTCTAAAATTCCTCAGATTTGACTGCCTCCAAACAAAATGTCCCTCAAAGGATTCAAAAGTTTATTTTGCCATCATCTAAAAAGAAATACAGTCTGGACGGGCACGGTGGCTCACACCTGTAATCCCAGCACTTTCGGAGGCCAAGGTGGGTGGATCACGAGGTCAGGGGTTAAAGACCAGCCTGACCAACATGGTGAAACCCCATCTCTACTAAAAATACAAAAAGTAGCTGGGCGTGGTGGCAGACGCCTGTAATCCCAGCTACTCAGGAGGCTGAGGCAGGAGAACTGCTTGAACCCAGGAGGCGGAGGTTGCAGTGAGCCGAGATTGTGCCACTGCCCTCCTGCCTGGGTGAGAGCGAGACTCTGTCTCAAAAAAAAAAAAGAAATACAGTCCTTCTTGCCTGCAGATACAACACCTAGGACAGTAACTAGTATATAGTAGGCAGGGGTGAACTATGAGGCAGCTATGTCAGTAACAAAAACTGCTGAGACCAACTGCCTAAGCTCAAGTCCTCAAAATAATCTCTTAGATTCATCAAGTGAAATAAAATCCAAAACGGCTTGAGTCTAAATAAAATGTAGAAAAATTGACAAAGATTTCACCATACCTGGTTTGTTGGAATGAATCGCCAACATGGCAGAGAATACCTTGCTAAGTTGAGTTTTAGTAGCCTGTAAAAAAGCAAAATATTTCTACTTCCTGCACAGATAAATCATTGCTCTTACTCGCTAAGTAATGTGAACCCTAACTTTACCAACTGTAAAATCCAATGAAGCATGACATGCTATTGCTAGGGACATACAAACGAACACAGACCCTCATAATTTTCTACCTCAATTAAACCACAAAACACTTTAAATATCTTTAAAAAATCAGCTGTATTGAACAAATACACGTAAAAACTATATTCTTTTCAATTGACTTGGAAACCATTAAGAGTCATTTAGATATCCAATGTTATATTGATGTTCCACCTTCTTGGGTTCTTTTTTCATTTGTTAACCCTACACTTCAGGAAAAAACATCTGACATGAAGCTTAAAGGGCAGATTAACAAAAATATGGCCAGAGGAAGTAAGACATGCACGGCTTTACTTACCCACTTCTTACAAAAAACCACATAGGAGAGCCAAAGTTGAACATCATCCTGCAAGAAAAGCAATGTAGTAAGCTGCCCGAATTTGACCTTTACATATAATACACCTTCGCATTAATTAGCTTTGCTAAAAACAAGCTGATTTCAGGTTGGGTGCGGTGGCTCACGCCTGTAATCCCAACACTTTGTGAGGCCAAAGTGGGCGGATCACTTGAGGTCAGG
>NW_012104532.1:1116035-1117586 GCF_000951045.1 Mandrillus leucophaeus
AGAATTACTTCAACCTGGGAGGCAGAGTTTGTAGTGAGCCAAGATCACAGATCACACCACTGCACTCTAGCCTGGGCGACAGAGTAAGACTCCATCCCAAAAAAAAAAAAAAAAAAAAAAAAAGCAGATTTCAGAAAATCCAATCACCTCTCATCCTATCTGGCTTTCCCTCACAAAGGCTCAGATCTCTTAACTATGATAATTCAATCTTTCCCCCAACTCCCACTCACAATGCCCCAAAAAAACTTTTGTTATCTATCCAATTTGTTTAATGCAGTTCTTAAAGGATCTCAATCTGGGGTAGCAATATAAAATTTGTCATTCCCAAGAATCCAAAATACTTCTCATATAATATATCCAATCCCAAAGAGTCCTGTAATCCCAGCACTTTGGGAGGCTGAGGTGGGCAGATCACTTGAGCCCAGCCTGAGCAACATGACAAAACCCTGTGTCTACCAAAAATACAAAAATTAGCCAGGCATGGTGGCATGTGCCTGTGATCCCAGCTACTGGGGAGGCTGAGGTGGGAGAATCATTTGAGCCTGGGAGGCAGAGGTTGCAGTGAACTGAGATCACTCCACCGTACTCTAGCCTGGGCAACACAGTGAGACTTTATCTCAAAAAAAAAAAAAGAAAAGAAAAAAAATCAAGTTTCTGAGGTATTGCCCCTACATAACCATTTATCTTCAGGCTCTAAGTCTTCAGTGTACTCACAGATATATACAAGTATCTCCCAAATTTCCAATCCTTAGTAATGTATCAAATACACTATTTTCAGCACTGTCCTCACAGAATAACTATAAGGTAATAAGATCAATTTTCTTACTGGTTTGCTAAGTGGCTCAAAAAATGTTTTGAGCAATGATACCATCATTAGAATAAGTATAAAGATACCCAAGATAAAAATAGAAAACTGCAGTTGAATTCCTAATACAATATGTATAATACTTATCTTCACATCTCATAAAGTTAAGGATGGCCTGATCACTTACTTTCCATTTTGCTGAGGCACGCTGGAAAACACCTTGTACCCGGTGTACAATAGAATTCTCAATCTCATCCTTCTTAAATGAATATCCAATGCGCTAAAGGGGGACATAAAAAACAAAGCCTCAGCTTAATCACATTTGTCCAAAACAGCATTCCTACTTGACCACTGAATGGTACTGATGAAGCAAACAAATAATTACAAATATCCATTACAGGCATATCACCACACAGTTTTATCCACACTGTCTCCCAAACACAAGTCCTAACTATACCGTCAGTCATACTGCTTAGTTCTGTATTTTTTTTCCAACTTCTAGAAAATGCTCTACTTACTGTTCTTCTTCTTTGGATCAGCTCCAAAAGATTAATTTCATACTATGAAGGAAAAACATACAAAAAAATTAGAAGCTAGAAAATCTAAAACCTTTTACATACTGGAAATTCAGTTAGTCATAAAACAAAACTCAACAATATAAAATAAAAAATAATGTGCTATCACATAAGCATAATTTACAATAAATGTCTAGAATTCACTTAAAATTCACTTAGCTATAAAACTTA
>NW_012104532.1:1120361-1127146 GCF_000951045.1 Mandrillus leucophaeus
AAAAAAAAAAAATTGTATTTTTGACATAATATGGTCTTGACTCATTTTGAGTGAGCAGTCTACTTATAGGACCTCTTCCAAAAACAATAGCTTAGCCAAGGTTCATATATCATTTGTTCAGCTGTCTTTTGAAATCTAAGCTCAAAACTTCTAGTTTTTTTGTTTTTTTTTTTTTTTTGAGATGGAGTTTCACTCTTGTCGCCCAGGCTGGGAGTGCAATGGCACAATCTTGGCTCACTGCAACCTCCACCTCCTGGGTTCAAGCGTTTCTCCTGCCTCAGCCTCCTGAGTAGCTAGGATTACAGGCGCCCACCACCATACCCAGGTAATTTTTGCTTTTTTAGCAGAGACGGGGTTTCCCCATGTTGGCCAGGCTGATCTCGAACTCCTGACCTCAGGTGATCTGCCCACCTCAGTCTCCCAAAGTGCTGGCATTACAGCATAAGCCACTATGCCCACCCAAAACTTCTAGTCTTATAAACATTTCATCTTGTTATTGGTTCTTTCTGAATCCTGATTTCGTCATCCAACATATTAGCTATTCTCCCCCATTGGAAAATTGATCTGACATGATTTATCTTTATTCAAACCTTCCATGCATTTACAAGATGAAAAAATCTTGCAGCACACCTCTTTCCAAGTGGACAGACAACAGATAAACTAGTAACTTTTCAATTCTCTACAATCATCAAATTCACTCTCCTCTATCTTGCTCACCAAGAGGCAAATCTCTTGCTGAAGTCCTGATACACAATATGTCTCTGACAATCTCTGATCTACAAACCCAGTAGGAAAAAAAAAAGAAAGAAAATGAAAAGAGAGAAAGAGAGGGGAAAAGTAAGTTCAGTTTGGCAAGGACTAAAGTCTTAGTGGAGTAATGCTATTCCCGATGTTACTCCTGTTCAGAAATATCTATCTAATGCACCTTTCTGGAATTTTAGAAAAAAATAATTTCTTTTTTTTTGAGACGGAGTCTCACTCTGTTGCCCAGGTTGGAGTGCAATGGCGCGATCTCGGCTCCTGCAACCTCCACCTCCCGAGTTCAAGAGATTCTCCTGCCTCAGCCTCCTGAGTAGCCGGGATTGCAGGCACCCGCCACCATGCCCGGCTAATTTTTGTATTTTTAGTAGAGACGGGGTTTTACCATGTTGGTCAGGCTGGTCTTGAACTTCTGACCTCAAGTGATCTGCCTTCCATGGCCTCCCAAAGTCCTGGGATGACAGGTGTGAGCCACCGCACCCAGCCTAAAAATTTTTTTTAAAATTGATGTTGGCCGGGCGCGGTGGCTCCCACCTGTAATCCTAGCACTTTGGGAGGCCGAGGTGGGTGGATCACGAGATCAGGAGTTCAAGACCGGCCTGGTCAAGATGGTGAAACCCTGTCTCTACTAAAAATACAAAAATTAGCCTGGCATGGTGGCATGCGCCTGTAATCCTAGCTACTCAGGAGGTTGAGGCACAGAACTGCTTAAACCCGGGAGGCGGAGGTTGCAGTGAGTTGAGATCACACCACTGCACTCCAGCCTGGGCAACAAGAGTGAAACTCCGTCTCAAAAAAAATAAATTGATGTTAAGCTAATCATTCTAGAACTGATTTTAAATTTGTGAAAGGATGGGAGGCTGAGGCAAGAGAATCACTTGAAGCCAGGAGGCAGAGGTTGCAGTGAGCAGAGACTGCGCAACTGCACTCCAGCCTGGGTGACACAGAGAGACTCCATCTCAATTAATCAACCAATCAATCAATTTGTGAAGGGATTAAAGTAAGGCTAGGGCCGGGCATGGTGCCTCATACCTGTAATCATAGCACTCACTTTGGGAGGCCAATGCAGGTGGACTGCTTGAGGCCAGGAGTTTGAGACCAGACTGGCCAACATGGCAAAACCCAGTTTCTACTAAAAGTAGCTGGGCGTGGTGCCACACGCCTGTAATCCCAGCTACTGGGGAGGCTGAGACTTAAGAACCACTAGAACCCGGGTGGTGGTGGTTGCAGTGAGCCAAGATCGCACCACTGAACTCCAGCCTGGACGAAAAAGCAAGCCTCTTGTCTCAAAAACAAAACAAAACAAAAGAAAGACTAGGCCCGGTGGCTCACAAATACTTGTAATCCCAGCATTTTGGGCGTGGGAAACATGCCAACACCCCGTCTCTACAAAAAACACAAAAACTAGCCACACATAGTGTCACACACCTGTAGTCCCAGCTACTCCAGAGGCTGAGGTGGGAGGATGGCTCCAGCCCAGGACGTGGAAGCTACACTGAGCCATGATGGGACCACTGGACTTCAGCCTGAGTGAAAGGTGAGACCCTGCCTCAAAAAAAGTAATAAAATTATTAATTATTGGCCAGGCATTGTGGTTCACACCTGTAAGCCCAGCACTTTGAGAGGCCCAGGCGTGGATCCCTTGAGCTCAGGAATTCCAGACCAGCCTGGGCAACATGGCAAAACCCAATGTCTACCAAAAAGTATAAAAAATTAGCCAGGCAAGGTGGCATGCACCTGTGGTCCCAGCTACCCAGGAGGCTGAGGTAGGAGCATTGCTTGAGCCTGGAAGGCAGAGGTTGCAGTGAGCAAAGATCACACCATTCACACCACTGCACTCCAACCTGGGTGACAGAGACCCCATCTTACCAAAAAAAAAAAAAAAATTATTAATTACACACTTACTTGAACATAATTGATAAAGTCTTCCTTGAAAAGGGTTCTTCTCTGGATTTTGTACTCTAGATCAGAAGCCTTCTTAATGATAGCCCTGAGGAGAAAACCATTTAAACTTCACTTGAAAACTGCAAAAATTAAATGTTTAACTTTATTTTGAATATATTTAAAACACGTTTTTCAAAATACAAAATTCCTAGAGTTATCCTTCATAAGAAAATACACCGGCCAGGCTCAGTGGCTCACGCCTGGAATCCCAGCACTTTGGGAGGCTGAGGTGGGTAGATCACAAGGTCAAGAGATTGAGACCACCCTGGCCAACATGGTAAAACTCCATCTCTACTAAAAAAACAAAAGTTAGCTGGGCGTGGTGGTGCGCGCCTGTAGTCCCAGCTACTCGGGAAACTGAGGCAGGAAAATTGCTTGAACCTGGGAGGCAGAGGTTGCAGTAAGCCGAGATCATGCCACTGCACTCCAGCCTGGTGACAGAGCCAGACTCCGTCTCAAAAAAAAAAAGGAAAAAAAAGTATTCTCTTACACAATTACTTTTGTGTTCTTAAGGGTATCAGGATGTATTTTTAAACTTTCAGGAAAATCATCTAAATCAACTCCCAAAACCAATGACATTCCCACCAGCAAAGCAAATATAATTAAGAACTTTATACCATTTATGCATGGTATTTTTTTCTTCTTTCTTTTTCTTTTTTTTTTTTTGAGACAGTGCCTCGCTCTGTCGACCCAGACTGGAGAGCAGTGGCATGATCACAGCTCACTGCAACTTCCACCTCCTGGGTTCAAGCGATTCTCCTGCCTTAGCCACCTGAGTAGCTGGGACTACAGGCGCCCGCCACCACGCTCGGCTAATTTTTGTCTTTTTAGTAGAGATAGGGTTTCACCATATTGGCCAGGCTGGTCTCGAACTCCTGATCTCACGTGATCCTCCCGCCTCGGCCTCCCAAAGTGCTGGGATTACAGGCGTGAGCCACTGCGCCTGGCTGGCATCAATAAAGACTTCTTTTACACCGAGTTCAGGTCACTTTGATTTTAATAATAAATCTCATTCCGAAATTCCTCTTATTTCTGAGTTCTCAACATGTAAATTTTTTAAAAACTCTAAATT
This sequence comes from Mandrillus leucophaeus, assembly GCF_000951045.1. Lineage (NCBI taxonomy): Eukaryota > Metazoa > Chordata > Mammalia > Primates > Cercopithecidae > Mandrillus > Mandrillus leucophaeus. Next base: position 1,124,137 of record NW_012104532.1, read on the forward strand.
GTGTCTGCCTTAAAAGGTTTATTACTACGAAGGACTTAAGGGAGAAGATTCAGAGTCCTTAGCTAAGGAGAGAACACATGACAAGCACATTTTAGGAGAATTTAATGCAAGATATGCAAGACAGGTGTCTTTAGTAATGGTAACAACAACATTTACTGAGCACTTTCTAAGCATCCACACTATGTTCTGTGTTTCAGTAACGAATGCTTACTTTGAAGCTCTGAGTCGCATTACTACATTCAGACGTTGCGAAACAAAGCAACAATCACAGAAACCATTAAAAACTATTAAACATAATTTTAACACGCAACTGAATGTCTACTATGTGCCAGGCGCTGTAGTTAGGCTCTGGAGTAGCATATGAAACTCATTTCAACGGTCCCCACCTTCAAGTCTAGTTAGAAACTTATTCACTCCCGCTGCACTCTGTTCCCATCCCTACAGCAGTACAAGCTACTGCAATCACCTTACAGTACACTGTTATCAAAATATTTAATTTGTCTGTCTCCCCCACCACACACAGCCCAATTAGCTCCTAATGAGCAGGAATCCTTGGTTAATCACCGTTACGACCCTAAGACCCGGCTCCATGAAAGGCTTGTCAATATGTCGGATGGGTAAGTAGACGGACGGGACGGATAACCTTGCAACGAATGAAAAATTCTGGACATCACCGAAAATGGGAAATGGGCTTCCGCCACGTTAGGAAAAATAAACACAGATCGAGCGTCCCCACACCTGGCCCCTGCCACATACTCCCAACCTCCCCTCAGGCCGCCTTAGCTCTTCCCTCTCTCCAACCCTCTCTCACTTAATCTCCGCATGACTGAACAGTCCAATGCGCTCCAGCTGTTCCAATTCCGGGAGCCGATCTTCTATGCGCTCCTGAATTATCTCTGCCATGAGGTCCAAACTCTACAACCCCGTGGGGAGCTCCTCAACAGCGAACACGAGTGCGAAACTCCCAATTTCAGGTTCGGAGATCCAGCCCCACCACCTACGCGTCCGGACGTAACGTGCTCCTTAGGTCCCGCCTTTTCCGCTTCCGCCGCCTCCGCCGTAGGGGAAGGCCCTTTGGCTTCTACAGCCACTGTCCCCTCCCTGTGGCCGATTGTGGGATTGCAGCGAGAATCCCCCCTGGTCTTGGGCCGGACGACTCTAGCGGACAGGAGTTGAGGGGCGGGGCTAGACGGGAGGCGGGGCTAAGTGCGCGCGCGCCGCTAGACTTGGACCGCGATCGGGAAAAGAGTCTCCGGGTATGGAGAGGTGGGCTACCAAAGCCTAAAAGGGACACAAGATGCATTTTCTGCAGAATATTGTCTATTTTTATTGTGCTCCCATTCCACGTCCTGACTTCCCAACACCAAGAACAACAAAAAAAAAGCAAAGGAGGATATTTTACAATTAAACATTTTTGAAAGCCGGTCGCCGTGGCTCACGCCTGTAATCCCAGCACTTTAGGAGGCTCAGGCGAGCGGATCACCTGAGGTCAGGAGTTCGAGACCATCCTGGCTAACATGGTGAAACCCCGTTTCTACTAAAAATTGTAAAAAAAAATTAGCCGGGCTTGCTGGCATGCGCCTGTAATCCCAGATACTCGGGAGGCTGAGGAAGGAGAATCGCTTGAACCCGGGAGGCCGAGGTCGCGCCATTGCACTCCAGCTTGGGCAACAAGAGTGAAACTCCGTCTCTAAATAAATAAATAATAGAATTGTTTATTATTTAAATCAATATCTTGGCTTTGTAAGTAATAGCTTTAAAAATGTATGTCCCTAGGTGAATATCAGACACTATAAATTCTTTCTAGAAAAGGAAATTTTTGTATTGAAAAGTGTGGGAATTACCAAAATAAATCACTAAGGTATAGACACCCTCCTTAAACCATTGCCCAAGCAACTTAGCATTTCTAAGAGAACCACCAGGCAACACAGCTTGGAGGCAATATTGCTGGTATAGTTAGTAAACCTCAAATGATAACTACATGGTTCAGTTCTTTTTTAGTTCTGGATATAAAAAGCCAAAGCAGCAGTTCTTGCTAGACCTGCTTATTTCAACATTTACATTAGCACTGTGATCCTGTGTGTGATTTATGAAAGGAGAATGGGCCCAGCAAAACGATGTTCCACCTCTGTGCCTTTCATTTCTTTCTTTCCTTTCACATTTTACCCCACTCATCTCAGAACTGAGACGAGGGTTGGCTTGTGCTACACCATTTCTTGAATCCTTCAGCTGTAAGACATGAGAGAAGTGGAAGAAAATCATGAATGTAAGACAAAGAGAGAATTTACTTGTAAAAGAAAAATCTCTGGGGCTGTGTTAACAGTAAGAGTGGAGATGACACTAGATAGTGAACTCTATGTGGGCGGGGAATTTTTTCCTGTTTGGCTGGATAGATACTCTATAGCTTATAGCAGTGCCTACCATATAAGTACTCAGTTAATAAATGCATGACACTAAGAAAAGGCACTTGCTAAATTTCTTTAGGTACAAGGAAGTCAGCAAGCTCTGACAGACTGTAATCATTTCAAAGTAAATTTGATAGAGACCTTGACAAATTAACCATGTGTTTTTGTTTTGTTTTTTTTTTAAAGACAGAGTCTCGCTCTGTCGCCAGGCTGGAGTGCAGTGGCATGATCTCGGCTCATCACAACCTCCAACTTCCTGATTCAAGCGATTCTCCTGCCTCAGCCTCCGGAGTAGCTGGGACCACAGGCACGTGCCACCGCACCCAACTAATTTTTGTGTTTTTCTTAGAGATGGGGTTTCATCATGTTGGCCGAGATGGTCTCAATCTCCTGACCTCGTGATCCACCCGCCTCAGCCTCCCAAAGTGCTGGGACTCCAGGTGTAAGCCACCGTGCTCGCCCAATTTTTAAATCAAACTAACTATAAATATGCTCCTGCTTTATTTTGTTTTGTTTTGTTTTGTTGTTGTTTTTAAGACAGCCTCACTGGCCAGGCGCAGTGGCTCATACCTGTCATCACAGCACTCTGGGAGGCCGAGGCCGGC
>NW_012104532.1:1127971-1128484 GCF_000951045.1 Mandrillus leucophaeus
GAGACCAGCCTGGCCAACATGGTGAAACCCCATCTCTACTAAAAATACAAAATTAGCCAGGCGTGGTGGCACGTGCCTGTAGTCCCAGCTACTCAGGCAGCTGAGGCAGGAGAATCATTTAAACCAGAAGGCGGAGGTTGCAGTGAGCCGAGATCGCGCCACTGCACTCCAGCCTGGGCAACAGACCGACGCTCATAAAAAAAAGAGTTATTATTATGATGTTTGGGAGGCCGAGGCAGGCGGATCAGCTGAGGTCAGGAGTTTGCAACCAGCCTTGCCAACATGGTGAAACACCTCCGCTACTAAAAATACAGAAATTAGCTGGGCATGGTGGTGGGTGCCTGTAATCCCAGCTACTCTGGAGGCTGAGGCAGGAAAATTGCTCAAACCCGGGAGGCGGAAGTTGTAGTGAGCCGAGATCATGCCACTACACTCCAGCCTGGGAGACAGAGCGAGACTCTCTCAAAAAACAAACAAACAAAAAAATTATTGAAGAGGTGGCCTGCCCCTCCA
>NW_012104532.1:1129734-1135258 GCF_000951045.1 Mandrillus leucophaeus
ACATAAGAAATTATAAAAGTATTAACTTGGGAGAACTAATAAATGTCCATGAAATCTTCACATTTTGTTTTTCTTTGAGCGCCGGTCCCCTGGGCCCCCGCTTTTCTTTCTCTATACTTTGTCTCTGTGTCTTATTTCTTTTCTCAAGTCTCTCGTTCCACCTAACGAGAAACACTCACAGGTGTGGAGGGGCAGGCCACCCCTTCAAATTATTACGATGGGCCTGGTGCGGTGGCTCATGCCTGTAATCCCACTACTTTGGGAGGCCAAGGCAGGTGGATTGCTTCAGGCCAGGAGTTTGAGACCAGCCTGGCCAACATGGCAAAACCCCTTCTCTACTAAAAGTACAAAAAACCAGCCTGGCCAACATAGCAAAACCCTGTCTCTACTAAAAATACAAAAATTCACTGGGTGTGGTGGCAGGCACCTGTAATCCCAGCTACTCAGGAGGCAAAGGTAGGAGAATCACTTGAACCTGGGAGGCGGAGGTTGCAGTCAGCCGAGATCGCACCACTGCACTCCAGCCTGGGAGACAGCACGAGACTCCGTCTCAAAAAAAAAAAGAATATACATATAGAGCCGGGCATGGTGGCACACGCCACCATGGTGGATACTTGGGAGGCTGAGGCACAAGAATCGCTTGAACCCAGGAGGCAGAGACTGCAGTGAGTCGAGATCGTGCCACTGCACTCCAGCCTGGGCAACAGAATGAGAATCTGTCTCAAAAAAAGAATAATTATGATGGAAATGACAAAGCCTTCTTTTCACTTCTGCATCTCATAATAATAGCTGTCATTGGCCCGGTGCAGTGGCTCACGCCTGTAATCCCAGCACTTTGGGAGGCTGAGGTCGGTGGATCACAATGTCAGGAGTTCAAGACCAGCATGGCCAGCATGGTGAAACCCCAAGACTCTGTCTCAAAAAAAAGAAAAAAGCTATCATTACGTAGGGCTTATTGTGTGCCCAGCTACTATTGCACTGGTCTAAGTCCTTTATGGTTTTTGTTTTTTTTTTGAGATGAAGTTTTGCTCTTTTTGCCCAGGCTGGAGCACAATGGCGTGATCTCAGCTTACTGCAACCTCGGTCTCCCAGGTTCAAGTGATTCTCCTGCCTCAGCCTCCCAAGTGGCTGAGACTACAGGCGCCCACCACCACGCCTGGCTAATTTTTGTATATTTAGTACAGACGGGGCTTCACCATGTTGACCAGGCTGGTCTTGAACTTCTGACCTCAGGTGATCCACCCGCCTTGGCCTCCCAAAGTACTGGGATTATAGGCATAAGCCACTGCGCCTGGCCGAAGTCCTTTAAGTATTAACTCACCAAATAGCATCACATAAATATTTTGAAATATCAACTAAGAAAAAGCCCTGAAAAAGAGATATAGTACCTGAGATTGTACCACTGCACTCCCGCCTAGGCAACAAGGCGGAAATCCTCCTCAAAAAAAAAAAAGTACCTACTGGAGAAAGCCCAAGACAGAAGAAGAAACTGCATAAAGCCCACAATGTCTCAAAATCCTGGCGAGGCTCACTGACTCACGCCTGTAATCCCAGCACTTTGGGAGCCCGAGGCCAGTGGATCACCTGAGGTCAGGAGTTTGAGACCAGCCTGACCAACATGGTGAAACTCCGTCTCTACTAAAAATATAAAAATTAACCATGTATGGTGGCGCACACCTGTAATCCCAGCTACTCAGGGGACTGAGGCAGGAGAACTGCTTGAACCCAGGAGGTGGTTGCAGTGCTGGGATTATAGGCATGAGCCACCGTGCCACTACACTCCAGCCTGGGCGACCGATCGAGACTCCATCTCCAAAAAAAAAAAAAAAAGATCTACACTTTATGGAAGTTACACTTCAATTAAGAAAAAATTACTTACCAGACTCTCTCTTTGAACGTGTCATTCTCTTCAAGAACTTCAGTTGTTATTTCTATGTGTGTGGCAGGGTCAGAAATATTGAAACTCAAATGATCGATGTATTTTTCCCTTTCCAAAAGAGTTTATGATAATTTTGCCTTCTAGCCCATGATATGTTAGCATTTGCTCTAATGTAAATTATTTTTTTTCCAGATTGTAAGATTGATCACAGAAAGATGTACCCTGATCACCCCATGGTTTGGAGAAACACTTGGTCCCTACTGTGGTGCTCACAAGCCAGTCTGGAAAATGAGAGGGGTCTCAGGGTGCCAAGAGAATCTTTTAAGAAGTCTGCCAGATGTTTGCAAATTAAGTTAAAATTTCTGTTCTTGCCTTCAAAGTACTTAAATGTAAACTTCAAAGTAAACTTGAACTGTTCCTTGGAATGTTCACATTGTCACATTTGAAGTTCTCAGACAGCTCCGTGGTTTTTGTTGTTTTTTTTTTTTTCATTATTATTATTTGATAAGGGGAAGTACTTAGTTCGAGCCATAATAAGAGGAAAGGCACCTGGAATCCCCTCCCCCTGCCTTGTTCTAAGTACCCTGCCTGATTCTCCCATACAGAGAGCCCTCGTAGACTTCAAAGTCAGAGAAGTGATAGACGCAGACTGGTCTTTGATGCCTAAGAACATCAGAGCCCTCAGTTTGATGCGAATGCAAAGCATCTGTACTTTTCAAACCTTTCATGTTATCTCATGTTGACAACAAAAAGCTGAAAAGTTTGAGGTGACACACATTACACACATTAAAATATTTGGAACCAGTAACTTTTCATTTCTTTTTCTATTATTTATAGCGTCTTTTACTTTGCAAACCGCACTGGATAGTAAATTACTTCTGGCACGCAGCCTTGTCAGCTTGCCAAATTTCAACTGGAGCAAGTTTCTACAGCCAGGCTAATAAGCCCAGAAAAATAGGAGGTAAGTATAATGGAAATAATGACATGATCTTTAACTGCAAAGAGCATTGAATGATAACGCAAGATTTTAATAGATTCTACTTTTAAGCTTTTTTTATTCTAATGAAATCTTTACCTTTTTTAAGGCTATTTTAGTTTAAAACACATGTAAATAGAAAGAGTTCCTTTTAATTGGTAAAAAACAGTTTTGTGCTTTTTTCCCTGTGGCTTAAGTTACTGCTTTTTGTAAACTTGAAAAAAAAAAAATACAAAAAAGGAAAACTAAGAATATGGTAGTTTGGGTATAACAACCTACTATTAAAACAAACTGACATCTTGAAAAAACATGTTCTGAAATGATTGGCCTTCCAGAACGGGGTCTGGCGATTGTTGTGTGTGTGAATACGTCTCATCAAAGCCATAGCTGATTAGCTACATCAACTTAACTTCAGTTTGCCCCAGTCCAGATAGAAATCCGGTTCCAGCTTAAATAACTTTTAGGTCTTATTTGAACAAGACTTCCTAAAATTAAAAATGACTATCACATTTGATTTCTATCACTGAAAAAACTTGTTAGGAGGCAGTATTTGTTTCTCTAAACTTAATTCTTACATCTGTTCCCATTCACAATTTACAAGTGACAAGGAAAATTCTTTTTCCCCTTCTCATTCTGCCTTCCAATTAGACCTAAACTGATTAGCCTCAGCACCACATACTCAGTCTCAAAGTGTTGAAGCAAAGAAGAGGTTTGGAGTTGGGTGTGTGTGTGTGTGTGTGTGTGTGTGTGTGTGTGTGTGTGTGTGTAACTATACCAAAATAATGTGGCTTTGCTCCAGAAATGCCAGCATTCTTACAGTTCCCCAATCATACCATTTTATACCTCTATTAACACACACTATTCCCTTTGCCTGGAACGTCTTTTGCCCCCTTATCCACTTAGCAAGCACAGCTCATTTTAAAAAAAAAAAATTAAAAAGGAAGCATGCCCTTACCACCTCATCATCCCACCCTCACCACCAATTTGTATATTTAAGTGCAGAAACATAAAGAGTTCAGCCTTTGATTCTCTTTTTCCCTTTATTAATTGTGTAAGTGATCTTTTCCAGACCCATGACTTCAAATGTCATCTACATTAGTGCTGTTCAATAGAATTTTGTGTAATAATGAAAGTGTCCCACATCTGCACTATCCAATACAGTAAATACAGTAGGCACTAGCTACATGTGGCTATGGAGTACTTGAAATGTGGCTAGAGCAACTGATAACTGAATTTTTTTTCTTTTTGGCAGAATCTCACTCTGTCACCCAGGCTGGAGTGCAGTGGTGTGATCTCGGCTCACGGCAACCTCCGCCTCCCGAGTTCAAGTGATTCCCCTGCCTTAGCCTCCTGGGTAGCTAGGATTACAGACACCCAACACCACACTCAGCTAATTTTTGTATTTTTAGTGGAGATGGGGTTTCCATGACCAAGTTGGCTGAGCTGGTCTCAAACTCTTGACCTCAAGTGATCCGTCCACCGCAGCTTCCCAAAGTGCTGGAATTGCAGGCGTGAGCCACTGCACCCAGCCGAGAACTGAAGTTTTAATTTCATTTAATGAATTTAAATTTAAATTGTCACATGTAGTTAGTGGCTGCCATGTTGGACAACACTGACCTATATAACTTCCAGATACATTAGTAGCGCCAATCCATAACTGTTCCCTGAACTCCAGACTCATGCCAGTATATCCAACTGCCTACTCAACATCTGCACTTGGAGAGCTTACAGGCATTCCAAAATTAGTATGTCTAAAAGCAAGTGCCTGATGCTCTCCCACAAATCTTCTTCCATAATCTTCCCCATCTCAGTGAAAGGCAACTCCGTTCTTCCAGTTTCTCAGCCCAAAAGCCTTGGAGTTGTCCCTGACTCTATATTTAATTAATCAGCGATCCTGTCTGCTGTACAAAATATAGCCAAAATATGACCACTCCTCATCACAGCTACTGCCGTCACCCTAGTTCAAGCCACCATAATCTTTCACCTGGATTATTCCAGTAGTCTTCAACTGGTCTCCCTGCTTTCACTCTGGCCCCTTTAAGTCTATTCTTAACACAGCAGCCAAAATTATTTTGTTAAAATATGTCAGAGGACAGCATTCTCTTGCTTAAAGCCCTGCTGTGGTTGACTGACTCAAAGCAAAAACTAAAACCTTTTCATGGCCAGGTGCAGTGGCTCACTCCTGTAATCCCAGCACTTTGGGAGGCCGAGGCGGGCAGATCACCTGAGGTCGGGAGTTCGAGACCAGCCTGATAAACATGGAGAAACCCCGTCTCCACTAAAAATACAAAATTAGCCAGGCATGGTGGCACATGCCTATAATCCCAGCTACTCGGGAGGCTGAGGCAGGAGAATCACTTGAACCCGAGAGGCAGAGTTTACAGTGAGTCAAGATTGCACCATTGCACTCCAGCCTGGGAAACAAGAGTGAAATGCTGTCTCAAAAAAAAAAAAAAAAACCTTTTCATTTGCAGAAAAGTTCCCATATGATCTGGTCCCGGCACCACACTCCTGCCAGATCTTACCTTATTTCCCACTCTGATCCCTTGCTCCCTCCACTCCAGATCCACTAGCCTCTTTGGTATCCCTTCAACATGGCAATGCAGGGCCTTTGCCCTGGCTGTTCCCTGCCTGGAATTCTCTTCCCCAGATAAATTTATGGCTCATTC
>NW_012104532.1:1135700-1136068 GCF_000951045.1 Mandrillus leucophaeus
TTGTATTTTTTTAGTAGAGACGGGGTTTCACCGGGTTCGCCAGGATGGGACGGTTCTTTTTTAAATAAAATTTTATTTTATCATTTATTTATTTAAAGACACGGTCTCACTCTGTCGCCCAGGTGGGAGTACAGTGGCGGGATCTCGGCTCGCTGTAACCTACGCCTCCCGGGTTCAAGCCATTCTCCCTCCACAGCCTCCGAAGTAGTTGGGCTTACAGGTTCCCACCACCATTCCCAGCTAATTTTTGCATTTTTACAAAATGCACCACGTTGGCCGGGCTGGTCTCGAACTCCTGATCTCAGGTGATCCACCCACCTCGACCTCCCAAATGCTGGGATTACAGGCGTGGGCCACCGCGCCCCACC
>NW_012104532.1:1136277-1137097 GCF_000951045.1 Mandrillus leucophaeus
GGTGATCTGCCCGCCTCAGCCTCTCAAAGTGCTGGGATTACAGGCATGAGCCACTGCCTATTACAACATTTGTGGGGTTTTTGTTTGTTTGTTTGTGATTTTTTTTGAGACGGAATCTTGCTCTGTAGCCCAGGCTGGAGTGCAGTGGTGTGATCTTGGCTCACTGCAACCTCTATCTCCTGGGTTCAAGCAATTCTCCTGTCTCAACCTCCCGAGAAGCTAGGATTCCAGCCTGCCACCACACCCAGTTAATTTTTGCATTTTTAGTAGAGACGGGGTTTCACCATGTTGGCCAGACTGGTTATAACATTTCTTGAATCCATATGTCTGTATTTTGTGATACTGTGAATTCCATGGGTACTTTATTTATCCTTGAATTCCCCGAAACCTAGCATTGGAAAACATTAGGTATGTACTCAATAAACATTCTCTGAAAAGAAACTACTGGACATTTAGCACACCACCTATTATAAGAATCCCAGTGTCTAATATGCCCAAAACGCTTCCTGAAGGAAACTGATGAACCTACAGCTACTTTATTCTGACCACTTGATCCTGGGCAATTTGCCACTATTGATTGGATCACAGGTAAGCTCTTGGCTCAAGGGCAACCAATCCACTGTTTGGCCAAAATCCTATAATGTTCCCTGGTATGAAAAGATGAACTGAACTAATCTAACTCTCCCTCTCTGGACTCTGAATTACCATTAGTTGGAGATTGAGGAGCTTGACAAGGCAAAGATGTAAGGAAGCAATAAGTATGAGTATGTAGAAACTATGAAGTATAGAAATGATATACAGGACAAAGTACAGGAAAAAG
>NW_012104532.1:1137184-1137670 GCF_000951045.1 Mandrillus leucophaeus
CAACTCTGCCTGCCCCGTCCCTACACACTCTCATCCGCTAACCTTCCCAAATTGTGGGATAAACCGATTTTGAATTTATGTTATTATGAGTTTGAAAATAATTTTCCTGGCCAAACGCGGTGGCTCAAGCCTGTAATCCCAACACTTTGTGAGGCTGAGGCGGGCGGATCGTCTGAGGTCAGGAGTTTGAGACCAGCCCGATCAACATGGAGAAACCCCATCTCTACTAAAAATACAAAATTAGCCGGATGTGGTGGCGCTATGCCTGTAATCCCAGCTACTCAGGGAGGCTGAGGCGGGAGAATCGCTTGAACCTGGCAGGCAGAGGTTGAGGTGAGACGAGATTGCACCACTTCACTCCAGCCTGGGCAACAAGAGCGAAACTCGATCTCCAAAAAAAAAAAAAGATAAAGAAAATACTTTCCCCAGTTCGTTTGTGTAATATACTATGATTACATTTCCTTTTTTTTTTTTGAGATGGAGCCT
>NW_012104532.1:1137720-1141094 GCF_000951045.1 Mandrillus leucophaeus
TGTTTGGCCAAAATCCTATAATGTTCCCTGGTATGAAAAGATGAACTGAACTAATCTAACTCTCCCTCTCTGGACTCTGAATTACCATTAGTTGGAGATTGAGGAGCTTGACAAGGCAAAGATGTAAGGAAGCAATAAGTATGAGTATGTAGAAACTATGAAGTATAGAAATGATATACAGGACAAAGTACAGGAAAAAGAAACACAGTACCTAAGAAAAAATGGAGAGTCAATGAATCACATTAATAAGAGCACCCTGGAGTGAGGATCCACAAACTGCAGTTAAGGTCTCATTTGAGCTGTTTCGAATCCAACAAGAAGCTTTGTGCTTCTTGTTATTCTCTGTGTCAATTTACAATAATGCCAAATTGCTTGAGGTGTCTTAAGGGAGTGTCTCTGTTCTTTATAACTCCCAAAACCTAACAAAAATGCCATTCTTAGTTTACATAATTGCTGTCACATCTAGAAGAGCCAGGGTATTTCATTTTCATATTTTCTGCCAAATGATACGTTGGCGATATTCTTCAAAGCCTAAGGTGATCGACCCTTGGAGCTTTGAACACTTATTAGGAAACACAAAGGAGTGTGTTCTTTGCAGCCATTTGGTTCTCCTTTAAAGGCAAGCTAGAATACACTTACAGTGTGAATGCACCTTGCTTTAAACTAGTTCGAAACTCTGGATTTACAGCAACAGATCATTCAGCCACTTTTAACAATTATTTATTTATATTATCACAAAAGTAATATACTGTTAGAAATTCTAATACCGGCTGGGCACAGTGGCTCATGCTGTAATCCCAGTACTTTGGGAGGCCGAGGCAGGCAGATCACGAGGTCAGGAGATTGAGACCAGCCAGACCAACATGGCGAAACCCTGTGTCTAATAAAAATACAAAAATTAGCCAGGCATGGTTGCACACATCTGTAATCCCAGCTACTCAGGAGGCTGAGGCAGGAGAATCGCTTAAACCTGGGAAGCGGAGGTTGCAGTAAGCTGATATCGCGCCGCTGCACTCCAGCCTGGGTGGCAGAGTGAGATTCCGTCTCAAAAAAAAAAAAAAAAAAGAAAAATTCAAATAGCTTGTATTTTGAATAGTGAGAATTTAAAAGAAATTAAAATACCATGTTCTTTTGAATAGTGAGAATTTACGAACCACAAGAGGGCCACAAACCCAAAGTTAACCTGCACAGTTTCAGTTAATACCATTGTCTTGGATAAACACAAAATATCTAAGGAAAAGGGCTTTCTGCTTCAAAGACTTGTTCACAGTCTTTCTCTTTTTCCTTCTCCATTAGAAGCTCACCCCTATGAGCCCACACAGCTGCCACCACCACAAAGGAAGCCAGCTATTTTAAAATGTATTCACTACTTTGCTTGAGGGGCAGTGGGGCATAACGGTTAAGACCACCAGCTTTATTTTAAGTATACTTTGGCAGTATCTACCACTATTTTAAACATACATACTTTAAGGCCCAATAATTCTAACATTTACAAATCTATTGTACAGAAATACTAACAAAAGTGCACAAACATATATAAGAATGGTCACTGAAGCAATGTTGATAAGAGCAAAAAATTTGAAAGATCCCAAATGGTGTATAAGAAAAGTGGTTAAATAAATTATAGTACATCCATGCAATGGTATACTATGCAACCATTAAAGAAAGTAAGGAGTGTGTATATCTAATGGGATGGAAATAGGCTTATTTTACATTGCTAAATTTTAGAAAGGTAAGTTGCAGGCCGGGCGCTGTGGCTCACGCCTGTAATCCCAGCACTTTGGGAGGCCGAGGCGGGCAGATCACGAGGTCAGGAGATCGAGACCATCCTGGCTAACACGGTGAAACCCCGTCTCTACTAAAAATACAAAAAATTAGCCAGGCGTGGTGGCAGGCGCCTGCAGTCCCAGCTACTCGGGAGGCTGAGGCAGGAGAATGGCGTGAAGCCGGGAGGCGGAGCTTGCAGTGAGCCGAGATTGCGCCACTGCACTCCAGCCTGGGTGACAGAGCCAGACTCCATCTTAAAAAAAAAAAAGGCAAGTTGCAGGACAGTATATTGAATAATCCATTTTAAATATGTGTATGTGTCATTAAAAAAAAAAAAGGGCTGGGCACAGTGGCTCACGCATGTAATCCCAGCACTTTGAGAGACCTGGCGGTGGGGGAGGTGGATCACCAGGTCAGGAGTTCAAGACTAGCCTAGCCAAGATGGTGAGACTCCCTCTCTACCAAAAATACAAAAATTAGCCGGGTGTGGTGGCAGGCGCCTGTGATTCCAGCCACTAGGGAGGCTGAGGCAGGAGAATTGCTTGAACCCTTGGAGAAGGAGGTTGCAGTGAGCCGAGATCTCACCACTGCACTCTAGCCGGGACAAAGAGTAAGACTCCATCTCAAAAAAAAAAGATTGGAGGATTGCCCACCAAATCATTCAGATTGATAAACTCTGGGAAGTGGAAAAAGGACTTTATACCTTGCTATATTGTTGAGTAATATAACAAAGGCATATCATTTTTGTAGTATTTATTTATTAATTTTTTTTTTGAGATGGAGTCTCACTCCGTCACCAGGTTGGAGTGCAGTGGCGTGATCTCGGCTCATTGCAACCTCTGCCTCCCAGGTTCAAGATTCTCCTGCCTTAGCCTCCCAAATAACTGGGACTACAGGCATGCGCCACCACACCCAGTTAATTTTTGTATTTTTAGTAGAGATGGAGTTTCACCATGTTGGCCAGGATGTCTCGGTCTCTTACCCTCGTGATTCACCTGCCTTAGCCTCCCAAAGTTCTGGGATTACAGGCATGAGCCACTGCACCCGGCCTATTATTATTATTTTTTGAGACAGCGTTTCGCTTTTGTTGCCCAGGCTGGAGTGCAGTCGCGCTATCTCAGCTCACCGCAACCTCCACCTCCCAGGTTCAAGTGATTCTCCTGCCTCAGCCTCTTGAGTAGCAAGGATTACAGGCATGTACCACCACGCCCAGCTAATTTTGTACTTTTACTTGTTGGTCAGGCTAGTCTTGAATTCCTGACCTCAGGTGATCTCCCCACCTCGGCCTCCCAAAGTACTGGGATTACAGGTATGAGCCACCGCGCCTGGCCTGTAATTTCTATTTAAATAAAACATTTTAATGGAGACCAAAAAAAAAAAGGAAAAATAGGCTTCAGAATCAAACTGATTCAAATCCTAGTTCCATCAACTTTTTAGGGTTCAGTGGGATATTAAGATGAAAATTTCCTTTACCTTAACTTCTGATTGTCACTTCACAGCAAATGACTGAAATATCTAAGGTTTTCTCTTATACATTGTTTTTAAGCACCAGAGACGACTCCCTCTTAAGGGGCTTGTGATCCATTTTTCATGTAAGGAACCCTTTT
>NW_012104532.1:1141144-1142149 GCF_000951045.1 Mandrillus leucophaeus
ACTCCAGTCTGGGCAACAAAAGTGAGACTCTGTCTCAAAAAAAAACCAAAAAACAAAAAACAATGATGTGCTAATAAATTTTTTTTTTTTTTTTTGAGGCAGAGTCTCGCTCTGTCTCCCAGGCTGAAGTGCCGTGGTGCAATCTCGGCTCCCTGCAAGCTCCGCCTCCCGGGTTCATGCCATTCTTCTGCCTCAGCCTCCAGAGTAGCTGGGACTACAGGCGCCCGCCACCTCGCCCAGCTAATTTTTTTGTATTTTTAGTAGAGACGGGGTTTCACTGTGTTAGCCAGGATGGCCTCGATCTCCTGACCTCGTGATCCGCCCACCTCAGCCTCCCAAAGTGCTGGGATTACAAGTGTGAGCCACCTCGCCCGGCCGATGTGCTAGTACATTTCTAACAACCAACTCTCAGAAGCAGGGGGGAAGAAAGCCTTGATTTGTAGTGTTTGCCCATTTTGATAGTGCAAATATTTCCATCATGGCTGCTTTCAAGCTACTAACATTATATCACTGAAGGTGGAGTCAGGAAGAGATGCACAGTAGCATATTAGCATTCCCACCATATAGATAGAATACACGTAAATAATCTCAAGTGCATAGATAACAATACAATGTAGAAAAATAATTTGGAGCTGGACGCAGTGGCTCACGTTTGTAATCCCAGCACTTTGGGAGGCCGAGGTGGGCAGATCACCTGAGGTCAGGAGTTTGAGATGAGCCTGGCCAACATGGTGAAACCCTGTCTCTACTCAAAGTACAAAAATTAGCCAACCACAGTGGCGGGTGCCTGTAATCCCAGCTACTCGGGAGGCTGAGGCAGGAGAATTGCTTGAACCCGGGAGGTGGAGGTTGCAGTGAGCCAAGGTTGCGCCACTGCACTCCAGCCTGGGTGACAGAGCAAGACTCCGTCTCAAAAAAAAAAAAAAAAAAGTAAATCAGATAATCTTCCAAACGCAGTTCTGATCTTGTCACTCCCTTGAGTAAAGTGTTCTATTGCTTCTCTGC
>NW_012104532.1:1142199-1143368 GCF_000951045.1 Mandrillus leucophaeus
TATCTAAGGTTTTCTCTTATACATTGTTTTTAAGCACCAGAGACGACTCCCTCTTAAGGGGCTTGTGATCCATTTTTCATGTAAGGAACCCTTTTTGTAAAGTGAATCATTTCCCTAATTTTTCTATTTGCTAATACGATAATAAATATAGCATATTCTCTCTTTCGCAAATTCCACCCCCTTTTCTCTGCATCTCACTTCAAGAGTCCACAACCTGGGAGCTATCCAGGTACCAATTAACATTTAAAAAGCCCTCAAGTTGTTCACACAAATAGTTCTATTATTGCTTTCCTTTACAGCCTTGGTCTGCTCAAAAACCCACATTCAAATTGGATCACATAAACTCCAGCCCTTAAGCACACAGGTATTGTAGGCAAGAGGCCGCTTTTGGCTACAAACCCCCTTATTCATTTAAAATAACTTCATTCATAAGGTTCATTGAACAGCTGGTTTGTGCTCATCACAGGCTGTCTCTTATACACATCTAGATGTGTATAAGAGACAGGCGCGGGTGCCTGTAATCCCAGCTACTCGGGAGGCTGAGGCAGGAGAATTGCTTGAACCCGGGAGGTGGAGGTTGCAGGGAGCCAAGATCATGCCATTGCCCTCCAGTCTAGACAACAACAGTGAAGCTCCGTCTCCAATAATAATAATAATAATTTGGAAGTAATGAGTTTTGATTATTTATTTTGGTTTTTAATATAATTGATTTAATTGTAACTACATAATAATTTAACAGTGACAGTGTTTTAACAACTGGCTTTTAAAATTTTATAAAAATTCAACAGTTGATTCTGTATGTGATAATTTGTCTGGTTACATAATTCTAGGTTAGACTCCATTTTTCCTTAGAACTATGACTTGTCTTCTCATTTCTGTGTTATTGCTGAGAAGTCTAAGGAAATCCTTCCTTACAAAAGAACATAACTGTATACCTTTTTTGTTCGTTTGTTTGTTTGTTTGTTTTTTGAGACGAGTCTCACTCAATCGCCCAGTCACACCAGGCTGGTATGAGCCAGCTCTTGTAAACTATTGCTTCAAAATAATCATGGTCGGCCAGGTGTGGCGGCTCACGCTTGTAATCCCAGCACTTTGGGAGGCCGAGGCGGGCAGATCATGAGGTCAGGAGATCGAGACCATCCTGGCTAACACGGTGAAACCCTGTCTCT
>NW_012104532.1:1146558-1148295 GCF_000951045.1 Mandrillus leucophaeus
CGAACTCCTGACCTCAAGTGATCTGCCCGCCTTGGCCTCCCAAAGTGCTGGGATTACAGGCGTGAGCCATCGTCCCCAGCCATATCTCCTTT
This sequence comes from Mandrillus leucophaeus, assembly GCF_000951045.1. NCBI lineage: Eukaryota > Metazoa > Chordata > Mammalia > Primates > Cercopithecidae > Mandrillus > Mandrillus leucophaeus. The sequence continues at coordinate 1,146,651 of NW_012104532.1, forward strand.
CTTATCAGACTTTTTTTTCTTTTCCTTGGGGTTAGTGATTGTCTTAACGGTTTGTTTGTTAAGGCTTCTATGTACCCATCATTAATCCCCCCACCCCCAACTGCTTTGCCAGAACCGATAGGCTCCGTTCACTCAAACTCATCAGATAATACATCTATTTTGTTTTTTCTTGGAAATATTCCTCCCATGCAAATCTTAACTGTTGCTCACTAGACAAACTGCACAGCTGTTCTGGGAATTCCCTTCTTCATCATCCTGGGAATTTTCTTTACCTCTTTCTGTGAGTCCCCTTTGTCCTGGGTTCCATGTTTGTTTTTCTCCCTCACTTTGGTAGAATATGTCCTCCAGTAGCTTTCTGACAAAGGGTGTGGTGAAGGGGAAAATTTTTTGAGATGTTGCATGCCTGAAAATATCTTTTTTTTTTTTTTAAAGGACAAAGTATTGCTATGTTGCCCGGGCTGGAATGCAGTGGCTATTCACAGGCACCAGCATAGCCACTGCGGCCTCAAACTCCTGGCCTCAAGCCATCCTCCTGTCTCAGCCTCCTGGGTGAAATATATCTTTATTTGATCTCACTTGATTAATGTGATAATTTGTCTGGTTACATAATTCTAAGTTGGAATCCATTTTTCCTTAGAAGTATGACTTGTCTTCTAATTTCTGAATTACTGAGAAGTCTAAGGAAATCCTTACTTACAAAAGAACATAACTGTGTACCTTTTTTGTTTATTTGTTTGTTTTTTGAGACGAGTCTCACTCAGTCGCCCAGGCTGGAGTGCAGGAGCGCGATCTCAGCTCATTGCAACCTCTGCTGCCTGGGTTCAAGCGATTCTCCTGCCTCAGCATCCCGAGTAGCTGGGATTACACGCGCCTGCCACTGCACCCAGCTAACACAACTGTATACTTTTTGTATGACCCTATTTTTATTATTAATTCTGGAAGCTTTGAGGATCTTCTTTCTATGATGTTTTGAAAATGCAAGTGACAGGCCAGGCACGGTGGCTCACGCCTGTAATCCCAGCACTTTGGGAGGCCAAGGCAGGTAGATGACCTGAGGTCAGGACTTTGAGACCAGCCTGGCCAACATGGCGAAGCCCCGTTTCTACTAAAACTACAAAAATTAGCCGGACACGGTGGCAGGCACCTGTAATCCCAGCTACTCAGGAGGCTGAGGCAGGAGAATCGCTTGCACCTGGGAAGAGGTGGTTGCAGTGAGCCAAGAGCACGCCATTGGACCCCAGCCTGAATGACAAAAGCAAAACTCCATCTCAAAAAAAAAAAAACAGAAAAAGAAAATGCAAGTGACATGCCATGCTTTGATGTGCATTTTCACTCATTGTGCCAGACAGAGAGCCCTTTCAATTTAGAAACTGTTGCCCTCAGTTCTGGAATTTTTTTTGCTTTATTTCTCTTGCATTACTCATATCTTCTACCTCCAGACACTCGTACCCCACTGTGCTCCACCCCATCCATCTTTGTTCTTTCTTTCTTTCTTAAATTCCTGTTACTTTTGTATATTGGAATATCCAAGTAAGTCTAATTCTCTCATCTTTTCTTTCACATTTATCTTTCTTTTTTCCCCCACTGTCTGCAAATTTCCTCAACTCTATTTTCCAGACTTTTCATTGCCCTTTGATCAATGTTG
>NW_012104532.1:1150364-1158706 GCF_000951045.1 Mandrillus leucophaeus
AAATCAGATAATCTTCCAAACGCAGTTCTGATCTTGTCACTCCCTTGAGTAAAGTGTTCTATTGCTTCTCTGCTTACTGAAACCCTCAAGGCTCAATTCACATTCCACCTTTCTTATTAGTTCATCAAACAAATATTGATTAGGTATCTGCTATGGGCAAGGTCTTAAGCAAGCTGCTGAGGATACAAGGATGAGTAATATACATTTCTTTTCTTTTTTCTTTTTTCTTTTTTTTTGAGATGGAGCCTCACTCTGTCACCCAGGCTGCAGTGCAATGGCCTGGTCTTGGCTCACTGCAACTTCTGCCTCCCAGGTTCAAGCAGGTCTCCTGCCTCAGTCCCCTGAGTAGCTGGGATCACAGGCATGTGCCACCACGCCCGGCTAATTTTTGTGTTTTTAGTGGAGACGGAGTTACACCATGTTGGCCAGGCTGGTCTTAAACTCCTCACCATGTGATCCACCCGCCTTGGCCTCCCAAAGTGCTGGGATTATAGGCGTGGTCCACCACGCCTGGCCATTTCTTTTCTTTAAGGCACTCCATGGTGTAGTAGGAGAAACTTAACTATGTATTACTCAATGTGATAAGAACATGAAAAAGATATGCACAACCTATTATAGGAATGCCTTGCAAATGACTAATTCTGCCTGGAGGAATCTGCCGTGGAAAAACCTAGCACGTCTTCCCTTGTCTTTTAGGTCTTCTAGTGGGTTGGGGTTTTTATTTTATTTCATTTTATTTTGAGACGGAGTTTTGCTCTTGTTGCCCAGGCTGGAGTGCAATGGTGCGATATCGGCTCACTGCAATGTCTGCCTCCTTGGTTCAAGTGATTCTCCTGCCTCAACCTCCCAAGTAGCTGGGATTACAGCATGCGCCACCATGCCCAGCTAATTTTGTATTTTTAGTAGAGATGGGGTTTTTCCATGTTGGTCAGGCTGGTCTCGAACTCCCAACCTCAGGTGATCTGCCTGCCTGGGCCTCCCAAAGTGCTGGGATTATAGACATGAGCCACCATACCCAGCTGGGGTTTTTATTTTATTAAGCATTATATACTTTTCTCAATACAAGCCATAAAGGTAAAGTATAGTGTTCATTTCAAAGACTGCTAGTCAATTTTGTTTTTTTTTTTTTTGAGACGGAGTCTCGCTCTGTCACCCAGGCTGGAGTGCAGTGGCCGGATCTCAGCTCACTGCAAGCTCCTCCTCCCGGTTTTACGCCATTCTTCTGCCTCAGCCTCCCGAGTAGCTGGGACTACAGGCGCCCGCCACCTCGCCCAGCTAGGTTTTTGTATTTTTTTAGTAGAGACGAGGTTTCACCATGTTAGCCAGGATGGTCTCGATCTCCTGACCTCGTGATCCGCCCGTCTCAGCCTCCCAAAGTGCTGGGATTACAGGCTTGAGCCACCGCGCCCGGCCAATTTGTTTTTAATCTACAAGATATGTCCTCAGAAAACTGCTAGTTTACACAGTTAAGTGCCAACTTTTTTTTTTTTTTAAACGGAATCTTGCCCCATCACCAGGCTGGAGTGCAGTGGTGGGATCTTGGCTCACTGCAACCTCTGCCTGCTAGGTTCAAATGATCCTCCTGCCTCAGCCTCCTGAGTAGCTGGGACTACAGGCATGCACCACCACGCCCAGCTTATTTTTGTATTTTTAGTAGAGATGGGGTTTCACCATGTTGGCCAGGATGGTCTCGAACTTCTGACCTCAAGTGATCCATCTGCCTCGGCCTCCTAAATTTATGGGACTACAGGCGTGAGACACCGTGCCTGGCCCTGAAGTGATTTTTCTAAGGCTATGTAGATGGTGGCTGAGCTATGATCAGAGAACCTAGGTATCTGGGCTCCCACTGCAGTGTCTTCTCTAAATTTTTCAAACATTTACCTAGGAGCAAGTTCTAAAGTTCACCAAACAGTATCTGAAACAACTTTTTGTCAATATGCGAATTCCTCTGTCAATTAGTTGACAAACATTTATTGAATGCCTATTCTACAATGCGCTCTGGAGATGCACAGATGAATTAGATGCATTTCCAAACTTCATTAGCTAATGGAAGAGACAAGCACATACATTACAGGTAATTCATTCTATCTGGGAAGATTGAGAGGATATTTTCATGTCAGAGATAACATCTGAGTTAAAGCAATGAATAAGTAGAACTTTGATGAGGCAATGAAAGTATTCTAGGCTTATTAAGAAAATGTAGAAAATGTTCATGGAATAATGCTGAAACTAGTATGACTGAAGAGCGGTATGGCCAGGAATGGAAGGAGTTAAGAAGGTAGGAAGCAGTCATTTTGCAATGCCTTTATCTGAGAAATTAGGGATATTTATTTACTTGCAGAATGCTCCATCTTAGTGTTCTTTGAAGGAGGAGTCAGTCGCTTAGGCTCTTCAAAAGGTCTTTAAGACTCAGATTTCCAAACTATTTATTACAAGTCATACTTCTCTGAAAAACTCTTGATGTAACAGAGTTACAGAATATAACAAGTTCCCCAATTCTGTTTGGGAGTTTTATGGTGAACTCAATGTCTATTCATGACGTATTCTGTTCTTTCTTCTTCCACTAAGACACATTAGTAAAATTTAAAGATTTATAAGAAATGAAAAGTAGCTTCTAATGAGGAAAAGGGAACTGTGCTTTTTTTTTTTTCTCTTGGTCTCACTCTGTCACCCAGGCTGGAACACAGTAGTACAGTCATGGCTCACTGTAGCCTCAAACTCCTGGGCTCATATGATTTTCTTATCTTTTTTTTTCCCTGAGATGGAGTGTTACTTTGTTGCTCAAGCTGGAGCGCAGTGGGGCAATCTCAGCTCACTGCAACTTCCGCCTCCCGGTTCAGGTGATTCTCCTGCCTCAGCCTCCCAAGTAGTTGGGATTACAGGTACGCGCCACCACGCCCAGCTAGTTTTTGTATTTTTAGTAGGGACAGGGTTTCACCATGTTGAAGGCTGGTCTCGAACTCCCGACCTCAGGTGATCCGCCCATCTCAGCCTCCCAAAGTACTAGGATTACAGGTATGAGCCGTGGCACCTGGCCCCTCATCTCCTCTTTCAACAACATTTGTTGGGAAGGGCAATGAGCAGTGCCCCCTTTCCTTTATTTATTTTTTGTTTTAATTTTAATTTAATTAATTAATTTTTTTTTTTTGAGATAGGGTCTTGCTCCATCATATAGGCTAGAGTGCAATGGAGTGATAACGGCTCACTGCAGCCTTGACTTCCTGGGCTCCAGAGATTCTCCCACCTCAGCCTCCCAAGTAGCTGAGACTACAGACATGAGCCACTGCACCCAGTCTTCTTTTATTTTTTGTAGAAATGAGTGTCTCACACCTGTAATTCCAGCATTTTGGGAGGCCAAGGCGGGCAGATCACCTGAGGTCAGGAGTTTGAGACCAGCCTGACCAACATGGAGAAACCCCTCTCTATTAAAAATAAAAATTAGCCGGGCGTGGTGGCATGCACCTGTAATCCCAGCTACTCGGGAGGCTGAGGCAGGAGAAGCACTTGAACCCTGGAGGCAGAGGTTGCAGTGAGCCGAGACTTCACCACTGCACTCTAGCCTGGGCAACAGAGTAAGACTGTCTCAAAAAAAAAAAAAAAAAAAAAAAGAAGGAAAGAAAGAGAGAGAGAGAGGGAGGGAGGGAGGGAGGGAGGAAGGAAGGAAGGGAGGGTCCTGCTGTGTTGTTCAGGCTGGTCTCAAACTCCTGGTTTCAAGTGATCCTCCTGACTTGGCCTCCCATAGGCATGAGCCATGGCACCTGGTTCCAGCTTTCCTTTTCCTCTAGGATTTGGTTGTCATCTCTTACCTCCCTAACATTTCAAGATTCCTGGGAAAATGAAATTAGTTCTTCCTCACTAAAATGTGGCAACAGGGCCGGGCACAGTGGCTCATGGCTGTAATCCCAGCACTTTGGGAGGCCACTTTGGGAGGCCGAGGCAAGTGGATCATTTGAGATCAGGAGTTCAAGACCAGCCTTGCGAACATAGTGAAACCCCGTCTCTACTAGAAATACAAAAATTACAGGCGTGCCATGGTGGTGCATGCCTGTAATCCAAGTTACTCAGGAGGCTAAAGTAGGAGAATCGCTTGGGCCTGGGAAGTGGAGGTTGCAGTGATCTGAGATCGCACCACTGCGATCCAGTCTGGGCGACAGAGTGAGACTCTGTCTCAACACTAATACATAAATAAAATAAAATAAAATAAAAGTGGCAACAATTGTTAAACACATGAGTAATTATATTAATAGCACAAACTTGGATCCACTGGAGTAAGTACTCTGGAAAAAAAGAGACAGATTGAAAAAGAATATGATTACTCTCATTAAAAAAACAAAGACCACATCTGGGCATGGTGGCAGTGCACCACAGGAGCCTGAGTGAGGCAGGAGGATCCCTTGAGCCCAGGGTTTGAGGCCAGCCTAGTCACCATACTGAGAGTCTATCTCAAAAAAAAAAAAAAAAAAAAGAAAAAGGCTACTGGATTACTACAACTCATGTTTAGCTTACTATAGAGATGGATATTTACAGAAATAATTATAGATTTGTGTGTATATATGGGTTAGTATACATACATATATTTTAGCTCTGTCTACTGGAGAGCCTAGAAGCACTGACACCCCAGAAGCAATGAGTATACCCAGCAACCACATCTTGGTTTCTTTTTCTTTTTTTTTTTTTGAGATGAGTCATTGCACCAGGCCTTGGTTTCTTTTTAATTTTTTTTTTTTTTTTTTTTTTTTGAGATGGAGTCTCGCTCTGTTGCTCAGGCTGGAGTGCAGTGGTGTGATCTCTGCTCACTGCAAGCTCCACCTCCCTGGTTCACGCCGTTCTCCTGCCTCACCTTCCCAAGTAGCTGGGTCTACAGGTGCCCGCCACCATGCCCTGATAATTTTTTGTACTTTTGGTAGAGATGGGGTTTCATCGTGTTAGCCAGGATAGTCTTGATTTCCTGACCTCATGATCCACCTGCCTCAACCTCCCAAAGTGCTGGGATTACAGACGTGAGCCACCGTGCCTGGCCATGTAATTTTTTTTTTTTTTTTTTCTGTTTTGAGACACTACTTCACTCTGTTGCCCAGGCTGGAGTGCAGTGGTATGATCTTGGCTCACTGCAACCTCTGCCTCCGGGGTTCAAGTGATTCTCCTGCCTTAGCCTCTGGAGTAGGTGGGATTACAGGCATGTGCCACCACACTCGGCTAACTTTGTATTTTGAGTAGAGATGGGGTTTCACCATGTTGGCCAGGTGAGTCTCAAACTCCTGACCTTAAGTGATCTGCTCCCCTTGGCCCTCCAAAGTGCTGGGATTACAGGCATGAGCCACCACTCCTGCCCTCATATCTAGGTTTCTAATACTGAAGCTGGCAGGGCTTCTGGGTAGGCTGGGCACTTGGAGAACTTTTCTGTCTAGGAGATTGTAAACACACCAATCAGCACTCTGTGTCTAGCCAACGGTTTTTAAACACACCAATCAGTGCTTTGTGTCTAGCTAATTGGGTGGGGACTTGGAGAACTTTTGTGTCTAGCTAAAGGATTGTAAACGCACCAATCAGCACTCTATGAAATGGACCAATCAACACTCTGTAAAATGGACCAATCAGCAGGATGTGGGTGGGGCCAAATAAGGGAGTAAAAGCAGACCACCTGCTCAGGGACAACCTGCTCTGGTCCCCTTCCCTCCTGTGGAAGTGTTGTCCTTTTGCTCTTGCAATAAATCTTGCTGCTGCTCACTCTTTGGGTCCATACTACCTTCATGAGTGCCAGCAGTCACTGAGAAGGTCTGCAGCTTCACTCCTGAAGCCAATGAAGCCACCAGCCCACTAGGAGGACCAACCAACTTCAGATGCACTACTTTTTTTTTTTTTTTTGAGACAGAGTCTCGCTCTGTCGCCCAGGCTGGAGTGCAGTGGCTGGATCTCAGCTCACTGCAAGCTCCGCCTCCCGGGTTCAAGCCATTCTCCTGCCTCAGCCTCCCGAGTAGCTGGGACTACAGGCCCCCGCCACCTAGCCTGGCTAGTTTTTTGTATTTTTAGTAGAGACCAGGTTTCACCGTGTTAGCCAGGATGGTCTCGATCTCCTGACCTCGTGATCCGCCCCTCTCGGCCTCCCAAAGTGCTGGGATTACAGGCTTGAGCCACCGCGCCCAGCCCGGATGCACTACTTTTAAGAGCTGTAACACTCACTCTGAAGGTCTGTGGCTTCACACCTGAAGTCAGCAAGAGCACGAACCCACCAGGAGGAAGACATTCCAGACACATCTGAACATCTGAAGGAACAAACTCTGGACACACCATCTTTAAGAACTGTAATACTCACCGCAAGGGTCTGCGGTTTGGTTCTTGAAGTTGGCGGGACCAAGAACCCACTGGAGGGAACCAATTCTGGTCTCCAATAAAGGAACTAGGACTCTTTGGAGAAATGGCTCCTCAAGGATTGGAGTAGGGATTATACAAGATGCGGCTGGTGTATTTGTAGTACTAGAAAGTAGAAAAGTGCTTAAAGCCGCAATGATGAAGGCATGTCAGCGTGGCACAGGAGCTAACTAAAAGATCTCCCAGTGGCCACAGTAGTAACCATCTGAATATCAAAATAAAAAAGAGTCTGGGCATGGTGGCTCATGTCTGTAATCCCAGCACTTTGGGAGGCCTAGACAGCAGCCTGGCCAATGTGGTGAAACCCTGTCTCTACAAAAATACCAAAAAAAAAAAAATTAGCTGGGTGCGGTGGCTCAGTAATCCCAGCACTCTGGGAGGCTGAGGTGGGCAGATAACCTCAGGTCGGGAGTTCGAGACCAGTCTGACCAACATGGAGAAACCTCGTCTCTACTAAAAATACAAAATTAGCGGGACATGGTGGCACACGCCTGTAATCCCAGCTACTCAGGAGGCTGAGGAAGGAGAATCGCTTGCACCTGGGAGGCAGTTTGTGGTGAGCTGAGATTGTGCCATTGCACTCCAGCCTGGGGACCAAGAGCAAAACTGTCTCAAGCAAAAACAAACAAAAAAATTAGCTGGGTGTGGTGGCAGGTGCCTGTAATTGTAGCTATTCTGGAGATTGAGGCAGGAGAATCACTTGAACCTGAGAGGCAGAGGTTGCAGTGAGCCAAGATCGCGCCACTGCACTCCAGCCTGAGCCACAGAGCTAGACCCTGTCTCAAAAAAAAAAAAAAATTAAAAAGATAGTATTAGATTATACTCCAAAGTATAAAATAAATATCCATGAATCCATACTGATATAAAGTATTGAATAAATACAGAAATGGAAGAGAAGATAAATATCCACTTCACAAAAGAATTCTAAATTATTCATACAGATACTTAGCCATCAAGGTGATAGAACTTAATTCACCACCACAAGCACTATTACCACACCTTGAGTGTGGTGCTACACTTGGGGACTTGCTTCCAAAGAGTACAGGAGAGAAAAATATGGAGACGGTTGACAAATGTTGCCAGGTGATCAAGATTAATGTCAATAATGACAATCATATGGATACCAAATACCCTGGATATGGTATGATGACAATGGTACTTCACTTTTGTGATCTCCCTCCATAAAACCTATAACTCAACTCTAATCATTAGAAAAACATCAAACAAGGCTGGACGTGGTGGCTCATGCCTATAATCCCAGCACTTTGCAAGGTCAAAGTGGGTGGGTCACCTGAGGTCAGGAGTTCGAGACCAGCCTGGCCAATATGGTGAAACCCCATCTCTACTAAAAATACAAAAAATTAGCCTGGTGTGGTGGCACGTGCCTGTAATCCCAGCTGCTTGAGAGGCTGAGGCAGGAGAAGCGCTTGAACCTGGGAGGCAGAGGTTGCAGTGAGCCAAGATGGCGCCATTGCACTCCAGCCAGGGCAAAAAGAATGAAACTCCGTCTCAAAAAAAAAAAAAAAAGATAACTTTTAAATTACTACATGGTAAGTGTAATGTAAAGTTTAGTCTTTAATTTTGTTTCACTTCCTAACTGTTGTATATTTTCTTACCAGGAACTCTTCTATATCACTTGACATGTTTTGAGCTAAATTTGTAACCCTTTTTTGCACCCATTAGAAGATAATAGCATTTGTCTTTTGTTTTTGGATAATTCAGGAATAAAAAATGGAACCCAAGTTTTATAAAACTTACAATTCTAGGCTGGGCGTCATGGCACACGCCTGTAATCTCAGCACTTTGGGAGGCCAACGCAGGTGGATCACACGGTCAGGAGGTCAAGACCATCCTGGCCAACATGGTAAAACCCTGTCTCTACTAAAAATACAAAAATTAGCTGGGCGTGGTGGTGCGAGCCTGTAATCCCAGCTACTCCGGAGGCTGAGACAGGAGAATTGCTGGAACCCGGG
>NW_012104532.1:1160471-1166311 GCF_000951045.1 Mandrillus leucophaeus
GTGATTTATGAAGTACAATGACATAATAATGCTGTTTTTTCCCCTAGAAAATGAAGAAAACCTAAGTTCACACAAAGTTTAGTGGTATTATCAGCAAAACTAATTTTTTTTTTTTTTTGGGCAGGGCATGCATGAGATATTTACAGAATTATCTTTTTCATTTTCTTTTTCTTTTTTTGAGATGGAGTTTTGCTCTTGTTGTCCAGGCTGGAGTGCAATGTTGTGATCTTGGCTCACTGCAACCTCCGCCTCCTGGGTTCAAGCGATTCTCCTGCCTCAGCCTCCCCAGTAGCTGGGATTACAGGCATGGGCCATCACGCCTGGCTAATTTTGTACTTTTAGTAGAGACGGGGTTTCTCCATGTTGGTCAGGCTGGTCTTGAACTCCTGACCTGTGGTGATATGCCTGCCTGGGCCTCCCAAAATGCTGGGATTACAGGCGTGAGCCACCGCACCCGACCAGAATGATCTTTTTCATCTGCATTTCATTACCATGAAACAAAGTAATCTTCATTAATCTTATCATAGGTTTTTATTTTTTATTTTATTGAATTAATTTTTTAATTTTTTGAGACGGAGTCTCACTCTCTCACCAAGGCTGGAGTGCAGTGACACTGTGTCGCAATCTCAGCTCACTGCAACCTCCGCCTCCCAGGTTCAAGCGATTCCTCTGCCTTAGCCTCCAGAGTAGCTAGGATTACAGGTGCCTGCCACCACGCCCGGCTAATTTTTTGTATTTTAATAGAGACGGGGTTTCACCGTATTAGCCAGGATGTTCTTGATCTCCTGACCTCGTGATCTGCCCACCTTGACCTCGGCCTCCCAAAGTGCTGGGATTACAGGCAAGAGCCACCGCACTCGGCCAGGTTTTGTTTTTTTTTTTTTTTTTGAGACGGAGTCTCACTCTGTCATCCAGGCTGGAGTGCAGTGGCGCGATCTCGGCTCAGGCTCATTGCAAGCTCCACCTCCTGGATTCACACCATTCTCCTGCCTCAGCCTCTCAAGTAGCTGGGACTACAGGCGTCCGCCACCAAGCCTGGCTAATTTTTTGTATTTTTAGTAGAGATGGGGGTTTCCCCATGTTGGCCAGGATGGTCTCGATCTCATGACCTCGTGATCCGCCCACCTTGGCCTCTCAAAGTGCTGAGATTACAGGTGTGAGTCCCCGTGCCCGGCCCAGGTTTGTTTTTAATGCCATCAAATTTTGAAATGAGTATATCCCAGAATACACTATTGGTGCTATTTTAGCTGGTTATTTCTCATTATCAGACTTCGGAAGACAGCAGAGTATACTGTAGTGGTTTTCAAAAAAATTCTTTTTATCAAGTAGAACCATTATCTTCAAACAAATTATAAAACAGGCACAAGTAGAAAATTTCAGATGAAAGCAAATAGGAATGCAGAGCCCACCATATTGCAGCCTCCTCTTCTTCCTGAGGGTAGCTTCCTGAAACTCTGGGGTTCCAGAAAGACAGCTTGGATAGTTTAGTCATACTGGAAAACGAGGGGTTTTGAGTCCCCTATAGCTGGGTTTAAACTCCAGCTCTCTCCTTTGTGGGATGGTGTAATGGTGGGGGAGTTACTTAGTATCTTTGAGATTCAGTGAGAAGTATTTGAGGGGGTTGACTAATAGTAACTAACATTACTGTTTATGATTGTTGTATGGACAGGTTCCTCAATAAATGGCAACTTACTTCACATTTGTTTAAAGTTAAATGTAAAACAACTTGTCCCACAGTCTGAAAAACAACCGTAATAGTTTTTTTCCAGACATAGGCCTCCCAAAATTCAGGTTTAGATATTTCCACTTTGGCACAGGTGGTTTTTTTTCTCCCCCAGGTTATTAGTGTCAAGTTTCTTCTTGTCCCAGGAGTTCCAACTATGGCTTACTAACATCCTTATTATATCTCGTTAACTCTAGATAAACACACATACACAAATCAGTGGTTTATTATGAAAACCCTATAATATACAGTGAATGTTCCATAGTTCTCATGCTTTTCTTTCCTATACAAAGAAAACAAAAACGAGTAAACTTTTAGTTTTAAGAGTTGAACAGGACTGTTGAAACTATTCCTTCAAACTATCTTTTATTAGGCAGGTCATTACTATTTTTATCTTAGAGACCATTTTTTTTTTTTTACTTATTATTATTATTATTATTTTTGAGATGGAGTCTTGCTGTATTGCCCAGGCTGGAGTACAGTGGCATGACCTCGGCTCACTGCAACTGCTGCCTCCTGGGATCAAAAGATTCTCCTGCCTCAGCCTCCTTAGTAGCTGTGATTACAGGCATGCACTACTGTGCCCGGCTGATTTTTGTATTTTTACTAGAGATGGGGTTTCACCATGTTGGCCAGGCTAGTCTCAAACTCAGGACCTTAGATGATCCACCTGACTTGGCCTCCCAAAGTGCTCGGATTCCAGGCGTGAGCCAACACACCTGGCCTTCTACTTATTTTTATTTCTTTTTCTTTTTTTCCTATTCAGATAATCAATCACCAGTTGACATTCTTTCTTTGAAAAAATCAAATTTGATTCTATTTCATTAAGAACTTATCAACTAATATAACGTGTCAGTTTCCTCAACAAGACAAATTTTTTTTCCTGATACAGCGTTTGTTGACTTTTTTTTGTTTGTTTGCTTTAAGACAGAGTCTCACTCTGTCGTCTAGGCTGAAGTGCAGTGGCATGATCTTGGTTCACTGCAACCTCCGCCTTTCGGGCTTAAGCGATTCTCCTGCCTCAGCCTCCTGAGTAGCCAGGACTACAGGTGCTTGCCACCACACCCAGCAATTCTCATGCCTCAGCTTCCTGAGTAGCTGGGGTTACAGGCACCCACCACCATGCCCAGCTAATTTTTGTATTTTTAGTAGAGACAGGGTTTCATCATATTGGCCATTCTGGTCTCGAACTCCTATCTTTGTGATCTGCCCACCTTGGCCTCCCAAAGTGCTGAGATTACAGGTGAGAACCACTGCGCCTGGCCTTGTTGACTTATTTTAATAGTCTGAGCCCTAAATTTTAAGGACATGAGAATGAGTGGAGGATAGAAGGACACTGTACAAGTAAAAGGGAAGCTTGATACTTTCATTATTTTAAGTCAAGTGCATTCATACTGATGATTATTCATTCCAGCACATCAGAGGCAATATTTACTGATTTTTTTTTTTTTTTGAGATGGAGTTTTGCTCTGTCACCAGGCTGGAGTGCAGTGGCATGATCTCGGCTCACTGTGACCTCTGCCTCCTGGGTTCAAATGGTTTCCTTGCCTCAGCCTCCCCAGTAGCTGGGACTATAGGTGCGCACCACCATGCCCAGCTAATTTTTTGTATTTTAGTAGAGACGGGGTTTCACTGTGTTGGCCAGGATGGTCTCAATCTCCTTACCTTGTGATCCGCCTTAGCCTCCCAAAGTGCTGGGATTACGGGCGTGAGCCACTGCACCCGGCCTACTGATCTTTCTTGACTTAGAAATGACATATGAGCCAAGATTGCGCCACTGCACTTTAGCCTGGCAACAGAGCGAGACTCCGTCTCAAAACAACAACAACAACAACAAAAACAAAACTCTTTATTTTTCCGGCGTGATAATAAAGCATGAGGGCTCCAGAGACACTGCCTGGGTTAAAATCCCAGTTTGTGCAAGTTTCTTAACAAGTCTTGCGGTTATTTCCTCATCTATGAAATAGATATATTAATAAGTGTCTACCTCAGAGGATTGGTGTGAGAATTGCATGAGTTAAGCTTGTAAAAACTTAAAATACTGCCTGGCACATAGTAAGCACTCAGTCATTATTATCCAAATTTATATTTGTGCACTTGTGTCCAACCTTATTCATCAAGACTCACTGGATGAATCCCAATTCTATGCCAGGCACAGTGATAGACACCTCAGCTACCAAAGCATCCATCATCCGTGCCCTAAGAGCTTAACAGTAAAGTAGAAAGAAAAAGACTTGCTGCTATAACACAAAGTTTCTTAACTTGAACAGGGTTCAGGAAGTCTGAGAACTTGAATGAGGAAAAAATACATATTTATTTGCACCAACCTCTAGCTAGAATTTAGCATCTCCTTCAACTACTAATAGGTGACAAATCATAGTAGTGTTAGAAGTGCCTGTGGCTTTGTTACCAAGAGAAATGACTGATATTTCTCTCGGGAGGCGAAGGTTGCAGTGAGACGAGATCACGCCCTTGCACTCCAGCCTAGGTGACAGAGTGAGACTCCGTTTCCAAAAAAAAAAAAGAGTACAGAGAATAGTGTAATAAACAAAAGGGGATTCTGAACTTTTTGTCTGAATATAAAATATAGCTTGTCCTTACCAACAGGCATTCCTTATTTCAGGTGAGAAGCTATACCTAATTTCGGATGTGTTCTTGAAATGCCAAATACTATATACATCATTTGTAGAGGTCACTTTCTTAAGTAACAAAGGCTTTGATAAAACCTGTACTTTAAATATTTCATCATTACAAAGACAACTAGTTTTGTAAACAACTTGAATAACCATTCCAAAGACACTTATTTTGTAAACAGTGTTTTGCAGTTAACTATAGAGAACCCAAGTAGACATCTGAAAAATGCTGTTGAGCAAATGTTTATAGATTGGGATTTTTGAAATTTTAATTTAATTTCAAAAACAATAGGATGTAAATTGGAAGAACATCCTTAGAGATCATCTTTTCCAACTTGAAATTCAAATCTTTAAGAATATTAGCTCAACTCCAAACCAACCTGTGCCAGAAGACTGCAATGGGCCTATGCGTCTATCATTTAAAGAAAGACCTGACCGGGCGCGGTAGCTGACGCCTGTAATCCCAGCACTTTGGGAGGCCGAGGCGGGCGGATCACGAGGTCAGGAAATGGAGACCAGCCTGGCCAATATGGTGAAACCCCGCCTCTACTAAAAACACAAAAAATTAGCCCGGCGTGGTGGCGGGCGCCTGTAATCCCAGCTACTAGGGAGGCCGAGGCAGGAGAATCGCTTGAACCCGGGAGGCGCAGGTTGTAGTGAGCCAAAATCGCGCCACTGCACTCCAGCCTGGGCGACAGA
Source organism: Mandrillus leucophaeus (assembly GCF_000951045.1). Lineage (NCBI taxonomy): Eukaryota > Metazoa > Chordata > Mammalia > Primates > Cercopithecidae > Mandrillus > Mandrillus leucophaeus. The sequence goes on from NW_012104532.1 coordinate 1,165,527, forward strand.
GCGAGGCTCCGTCTCAAAAAAAAAAAAAAAAAAAAAGCAAGATCTACAAAACACCGGATTCCTTCTCAGCTTTCTGACCTGAAAAGGTATAGATCCTCAAGAAGGGAAGAGTGTATGTACGTACTTTTCAGCCAGTTTACCGCTCTGACCGCTCTTACGGTGTCTGGGGGCAAAAAACTAAGGATCTAGACTTTGCTCCCATCACGAGATCTTCCCCTCAGGATCTCGGTAGTGAGCCTGAAGCCTCATGGCATCTACAGAAACTAGTTTTCCTTGTCTATAGAGAATCCCTACGGCGATGTAAGTCACTCCTTTTGGTGGAGCTCAGTCGCCTCCGACAGCAGCAGCCGCAACCCCGAGGCTGTGCAGGGTGGGATTCGGCCATGGATGGCTTGGGGCACATGGTGTCGACGGGACAGGGGACGCGATCCCCGCCCCAGGAGCCCCTCAACTGAGAAGCGACCCCGACCAGGGTCACACCAACCCCCCAGGCAGGTCCCTTCTTGGGAAGTTAGAGACTCGCTGATATGTAAAAGATCTCAGTTCATTTAACAGGCTCCTCGCTACCAGTTTCTTGGAGGCCTGCTTCTCTTCAGGGGTCCTCTAACCCCCTGGGAGCGGTGACTGACGACGCTCAGAAGGCGAGAAACGGCTCCCTAAACCGCTCTCTGGGTCCCTCTCTCCCCACAATGCACCGGGCCAGCAGGAAGGCCGCTCCGACCCCTAATTTTCCCGCGAATTCAGTTCAAAGAGGCGGCCGGGCCCGCGATCGGCAGCGCGCACGG
>NW_012104532.1:1166768-1169218 GCF_000951045.1 Mandrillus leucophaeus
GTGGAGGCGGCGGCAGTTACTCGGCCTCCTCCTCCTCCTCCGCGGCGGCAGCGGCGGGGGCCGCGGTGTTACCGGTGAAGAAGCCGAAAATGGAGCATGTCCAGGCTGACCACGAGCTTTTCCTCCAGGCCTTTGAGAGTGAGTGTGTGCGAGGCTTTGAGGGCAGGCGGACCCACTCTGCCAACACCGGGGATGGGACACTCTGCTGGGCCCCCTTCCTCCTCGGGAGTCCACTTGTGTGTGAGTGGAGGGAGGAATTGAGGGGATGTCCCCCTTGCGGGGATTACGTCTCCAGGGGATCCGGAGTCTAGGGCCTTGGGAGAGCTGGAAAAGAGGGTCCGAGTAGGTTTTTGACTCCCCCAAGATTGACGCAAGAGGCTCGGGACGGGCCCCACGTTCAGAGCAGGCGGCTTTTAGATGAGGAGGTAGCAGTTGAACTGAGCCGCAGTCACATCCGTGTGAGATTAGTTCTTGTTTTCTTTCATGCCTTTCGGACTCTAGAAATACAGGGGTTTCGGTTGTAGCTTTTGAGGGGCAAAATGAAGCCTGTGAAGGGATGAGTGCAGTCGAACCGAAGAAATTGTCCTTAGTCTGAAATGCTTTCGCGCTAACTTGGTGCTGCAGGTTCACATGGCACCTTTGGATGCTTAACACCCTTCAAATCTATCCTCCCATTTTGTGGATATATAAACTGAGCCAGAGAGTGGTCAAGCATCTTCTCTGGAGACGACCCCGGAATTCTGTTGTTTATACTGGATTTACGGAACATTTTCTTACGTCAATTTCTGTTTCTAAGGTCTGTCTGGAAGGTGAAACTGACTTATTTGGAAAGGAGAGCAAGGTGTCTGGAAACAAACAATAGAATTTATTAAAAACATCGTGACTGTAAATAATCCTGATTGTTCTTTAAGAAATGTTATATCCTGATTGGTTTCCTTTTTTGCTTTTGTGTGTTATAATTTGGGTGATCTTTAATAGCTGAATAATCTTACAGAAACTTGAATAAACTTGGCTCTACCGCCCAGTGTCCTTATTTACAATTTCACTGTGGCATATGTTAAGGGCATGGTATCAGCTGTGCTTGGAAAGATGTATTACATTGTTTAATACCCTTCCTTCTTTCTCTCTCATTAGTGCTTCAGGAAATTCTAATTGGAACTTAATAGAAGGAATTTCAGTTTTTATCAGAACGAATATTGAACCTGCTTTAGAGAGATTCACATTATTCACATATTATATTTCTTAATATACTTTGAAATATCTGGAGAGGCTTTAGTTGGAAATAGGATGGAGAACTGAAGGGGAGTGGTGACAATGATACTTGTTTGTACCCCTTCTAAAGTATCTCATCTCCCTTTAGTTAATTTAAAATAAAACTAACCAATTGAAGATTTAGGTGGAAATTTTAAAAGTTCCTTCTGAATGTTAAGAGAAGATAAATCCTCCAAGAAAGTTTTAACTATTTGAGTTCTGATGAGTCCACCTCAGAGAAGTCAAGTGTCATTAAGAGCTAGATCTGGTTATAAAACAACTTGAAGTTGTTTACTGGAAAGTTTAAATACTCTAATGTAATTATTCACATAGTTATTCCTATTTGGTTTATTTTGATACTGCTGTATAATGACCTAACGTGATACTAATAGGTCATTAATGTAACTGATATGATAGTATATGTATGTATTTTTCATCGATTTAAGTCCTGTATAACAAATTACATTTTAACTAATTTGAAATTTAGCTCATTTTAAGCGTTGGAAAGACTGTTTTGGGAATCTGTCAGTTGTGTAAAAAATACATTGAAGTAATATTTACGTTGGACAAAATAGATACAACTTTAAATTATAATTAGGAATATCTACTGAGAGTTTTTGCTGCAGTTTGTGTCCGAGATTTATTTCAATATTGACTGACTTTTGAGTGCAGTGGATCCTACCTGTAATCCTAGCTACTCTGGAGGCTGAGGCTGGAGGATCGATCTTGAGCCCAGAAGTTCGAGACCAGCCTGGGCAACATATCAAGACCCCTTTTCAAAAAAAGAAAAAAAAATACCTTGACTAACTTTCATCGTACCTGTATTAGGAATGTCTGGATCTGTATAAGGATGTCATCATATCTGTTAGGATGTATTAGGAGTCTGTTTTGGCTGACTACAAATTTTTTAAGTGATCGTTTAAAAAGTGAAATTTTCATCTTGTTTGGCATCAATCAGTAGTTCTTTTGTTGACTCCAGCTACCTATTGCAGCTGACTTTTGGAGGAAAATCTGTTATAAATAGTTTAAATTAGCTAAGTTAAATGAGTACAACTACTACTCTTCAGTTCTGCCCAGTAACAATAACTATCTTAGAAAGGCTTAAGAAAAATAGGCCGGGCGCGGTGGCTCAAGCCTGTAATCCCAGCACTTTGGGAGGCCGAGACGGGCGGATCACGAGGTCAGGAGATCAAGACCAT
>NW_012104532.1:1169563-1170618 GCF_000951045.1 Mandrillus leucophaeus
ATACAAAAAATTAGCCGGGCGTAGTGGTGCGCGCCTGTAGTCCCAGCTACTTGGAGGCTGAGGCAGGAGAATGACGTGAACCCGGGAGGCGGAGCTTGCAGTGAGCCGAGATGGTGCCATTGCACTCCAGCCTGGGCGACAAAGCGAGACTCCGTCTCAAAGTCTCAAAAAAAAAAAAATAAATAAATATTTAGTGCATGATTTCCATAGCAGATGATTAGTTTATATTGATTATAACATGGTCTAGGTTGATATTTTTCTGATAGGTAAGTTTATATCATGTTTGGATTTTGTTTTCTTTTACCTAGAGCCAACACAGATCTATAGATTTCTTCGAACTCGGAATCTCATAGCAGTAAGTAGTCAACAAAATTCATCAATATTATTTCTCTCTTATAACTGCATCTGTATTCAATTTTAACATTTTTAAAACTCTTTTTGTAGCCAATATTTTTGCACAGAACTCTTACTTACATGTCTCATCGAAACTCCAGAACAAACATCAAAAGGTACATTTTATGAATCTTATTTCAAGCTGATCAAAGCATGTTTTATTTTAAAGTATTTCTCAAAATTAAAAAAAAGAACAAAAATAAAGTACTGTAACTAAAGATTTAACATGAAAACTGAAGTAAGAGAGTGACTGGTTGAATTGGTTGCACAGTGGTTTTCAATAGTTTCGTCTTTGTAAGTCTCAGGTTATTATTAGTTTGTTTTTTTTTTTTCTAATAGAAATGAGGCTGGGTGTGGTGGCTCACGCCTGTAATCACAGCACTTCGAGAGGCCAAGTTGGGCGGATCACTTGAGGTCAGGAGTTCGAGACCAGTTTGGCCAACATGGCAAAACCCCATCTCTACTAAAACAAAAATTAGCCTAGCCGGGTGTGGTGGTGTGTGCTTGTAATCTCAGTTACTGAGGAGGCTGAGGCAGGAGAATTGCTTGAGCCTGGGAGGCGGAGGTTGCAGTGAGCCGAGATGGTGCCATTGTGTTTTTGGTTTTTTATTTTGAGAGAGAAGTCTCACTCTTTTCCCCCAGGCTGGAGTGCAGTGGTGCAA
>NW_012104532.1:1170783-1176257 GCF_000951045.1 Mandrillus leucophaeus
ATCTCGGCTCACTGCAACCTCCGCCTCCCAGATTCAAGAGATTCTCATGCCTCAGACTCCCGAGTAGCTGGGACTACAGGCGCACACCACCATGCTCGGCTAATTTTTTGTGTTTCTAGTAGAGACGGGGTTTCTCTGTGTTAGCCAGGATGGTCTCGATCTCCTGACCTCGTGATCCACCCTCCTCGGCCTCCCAAAGTGCTGGGATTACAGGAGTGAGCCACCATGCCCAGCCTGGCCTTCTTTTTTTTGTGATGGAGTTTCGCTCTTGTTGCCCAGGCTGGAGTGCAGTGGTGCTATCTTGGCTCACTGCAACCTCCGCTTCCCGGATTCAGGCAATTCTCCTGCCTCAGCCTCCTGAGTAGCTGGAATTATAGGCTCCCGCCACCACTCCCAGCTAATTTTTTGTATTTTTAGTAGAGATGGGGTTTTACTATGTTGGCCAAGCTGGTCTCAAACTCCTAACCTCATGAGCTGCCCGCCTCGGCCTCCCAAAGTGCTGAGATGACAGGCGTGAGCCACTGTGCCCGGCCTCCACTGGTTATTTTCAAGTTTGATAGAAGTTGAGGATTTAAGTATTTGCCAAAGGGCTCAGGGTAACTATATTTGTTACATAAAATTTAAGTTAATTTTTGATTATTATGTGTAATTTGAATTAGCTCCTATAGTGGTAGGTTCAGAAAGTCTCATTTTATATCTTTGGTGGTATTCTTTTCTTTTTTTTTTGGAGACAGTTTCACTCTTGTTGCCCAGGCTGGAGTGCAATGGCACAATCTTGCTTCACTGCAACCTCTGCCTCCTGGGTTCAAGGGATTATCTTGTCTCACCCTCCCAAGTAGCTGAGATTACAGGTGCCCACCACCATGCCTGGCTGATTTTTTGTATTTTTCATTGAGTCGGGGTTTTACCATGTTGGCCAGGCTGGTCTTGAACTCCTGGCCTCAAGTGATCCACCCACCTCAGCCTCCCGAAGTGCTGGGATTACAGGCCTGGGCCATAGCGCCCGGCCTTGGTAGTGGTCTTACTGAAAGGGGAAACACTTTTGAAATCAATAGGATGAAGGTTTTTTATAAACAATGAAGTCGTAATCATTAGATTTTAAAGTGGGGTCTGGAGGTGGGAGACAGCTTATTTTTGCTGTATAACATGTACTACTTAACCGTATGTAATTTTCAATGCAAGTTTTTTGTCCTAGGTGCAAGATTATATTTGATCGTATCAAGTGAACAAGTTTATGTTTAAAGGCGAGAATTCTATTAAGCATTTGGTATTGTTATAGTTTTAGTAAAATCATCAAGTTACCGCGTTAGAGTTTGAAACTAAGTTCTTTGGTGGACTGCTACTGTTTATTACTACTACATTTCTATAGCAAGACATGGTTGAATTTTGTAAATACATCTGCTTGTATTTTGAAGATTGAAGTGTTACGATTATTTGTCTTTTGGCAGTCTTTCTGAATAGAGAAGAGCGCATGAGCAAGTTTGCATTGCAATTAATAGGTGAAAATTGCTAAGCACCTAAAAAGGAGGTGATGAATTAGGTTACAGAATTAGTTTTGTCCACCCTTTACCTGTCTACTTCGTTATTTGATCTCTGCCAGCATTCAGCATGCTTTTTCTGTAAAGGACCAGTAAACAACAGTAATTATTTTAGGCTTTGCAGCCAGGATGCACAATTGAGGATATTATGTAGGTACTTAATATAAAAAGAAAGAAAATATTTACAAATTTTTAAAATTTCAGTCCAAAATGTCAATCCGTAAATCTTTTATTGATAAAAATACAACAGTATAAGATAGAACATTTCTTAATACAGGCCTACTAATGAGAAATGTGGAATTTTATTTTTTATTTTTGTGAGGGTAGCGGAGATAACACTTAGCTTAATTGGGGTTCAGAGTTAGTGTTTTCTATAATCAAATCAATTGCTAATGTTTATCTATAAAAACCATTCTTACCTTCTGGGCTGCACAAAAACAGGCAATAGGCCAGATTTGGCCATGGTCCATAGTTTCCCCACCCGTGATTTATTCTATAAAACTAGTAGAATTTGATTAACTTTTTTGTTTCATCAAACCTTTTTTGTTTTGGAGACAGAGTCTTGCTCTGTCACCCAGGCTGGCGTGCCGTGGCGCAATTTCGGCTCACTGCAATCTCTGCCTCCCAAGTTCAAGCAATTCTCCTGCCTGAGCCTCCTGAGTAGCTGGGATTACAGAGGTGTGCCACTACGCCCAGCTAATTTTTGTATTTTTATTAGAGACAGGGTTTCACCATGTTCATCAGGTTGGTCTCGAACTCCTGACCTCATGATCCGCCTGCCTTGGCCTCCCAAAATGCTGGGATTACAGTCGTGAGCCACCGCACCTGGCCATCAAAACATTTTTAATATAGAAGGTCAGTTGAGTTGCTGTCTAAGATGCAACCTGATCTTAATTTAAAAAGTGATTAAATTATTGTAAAATAAGTTTGCATTCATAGATTAAAAAGTACACATTCATTTTATTATTATTATTATTATTATTTTTGAGACAGAGTTTCGCTCTTGTAGCCCAGGCTGGAGTGCAATGGTGCGATCTTGGCTCACTGCAACCTCCGCCTCCCGGGTTTAAGTGATTCTCCTGCCTCGGCCTCCTGAGTAGCTGGGATTACAGGCATGCACCACCACGCCCAGCTAATTTTGTATTTTAAGGAGACACGGGGTTTCTCCATGTTGGTCAGGCTGGTCTCGAACTCCTGACCTCAGGTGATCTGCCCACCTCGGCCTCCCAAAGTGCTGGGATTACAGGCGTGAACCAGTGCGTCCTGCTAAAAAGTACACATTTAAAATCTAAGTTCCATTTTCCTGTCATGTTTATTAATTTGTCCCATTGCAGGATATGTTTCTGTTGTCTGCATGGGTAGAGATAATTTTAAAAGCTTAGTTAAGTAAAAACTGATTTTCTTAATTATTGCCCTTTAGGTTAAAAAAAAAAGTCTTCGGGGAATTTTTAAGCAGTCTGCCAGCCAAGAAACATTTAAGTCCCACCTAGTTTAGTTCCTACAGAAATGCATAGGAATAGGCTGGGCATGGTGGTTCAGACCTGTAATTTCAGCATTTTGGGAGACTGAGTTGGGAGGATCACTTGTGTAACTTTTAGTACTTAACCATATGTAATTACAAATGCAAGTTTTTTGTCCTAGGTGCAAGATTATATTTATTTGAGCGTATCAAGTAAACAAGTTTACATTTAAAGGTGAGAGTTATAGGCCAGCCCTGGCAACATAACGAGACCCTATCTCTACAAAAAATTTTAAAAAGTAGTTGGGTGTGGTGGCTCATGACTGTAGTCCTGAATACTCAGTAGGCCGAGGCAGGAGGATCACTTGAGCCCAGAAGTTCAAGGGTTGCTATGAATGTGTCAGTGCACTCTACCCTGGGCAGTAGTGGGAGACTGTCTCAAAAAAAAAAAAAAAAAGTATGGGAGTCCTTTAATCGTCTTGTTAGATGCCTAATCTTATATATATGACTTATTAGGACTAATTATTAAGAAATTATAACCCAACTCATATACTGTTGTCTTCAACGTAGTTGGTGACTTTGGAAGGTGGCAGATTTAGCCCAGTGATTGTCGTCTTTTCTCAAAATGTTTTCAGAACTCCTTTTTTACTATTACAGCAACATAATATCCATTGTTGGAATAAAAATATCACTCCCTTTAAAGTCATACTCTCAGTCATGATATTAATTCTGGTATATTTATTAAAGTCAGCTTATGCTTTACTCTTTCTAGGAGTATTCAACTTTTATAGGCGAACACTGCCCCAACAAAGTAGAAATATAGGTGAGGAAGAGGGCATCATTTATTGAATCCATTTTGCTAGATTTCGTGTAAGCTGTTTCTGAACTCGCCCAAGAAAATTTTCTGAAATTTCTTGAATTTTTAAATATTCTCCTTTTCGATGACCTTTTGATAATTATTTCCTTTGTTAAATCTGACCTACAGTAACTTTACCTTTCTAAAGAACAGAAATACTTGGTGTTGGGGGAGGAGCGGCTTTTGTATAGTTGCTTATGAGGTTGGTTTTGTTTTGTTTTTTCCTAAGGAAGGCTGGGTTGCTTTTGTGATTTATCTATTTCAAATGGTTTTTAATATTCAATTCTATTCACTTCTTCTGTATACAACTTCATAAAGGTAGAAGAGATGAACCTTAGAACTTACAGTCTTTTTCTGCAGACAGAATTTCTTAATCATTACATAAACATTATTCTGAAAAGTTTTCAGTAATTTCATGGCCCTCCTCAATAGTAACTTTCAGTATTTATACTGAATAGCTCTTTGCAACTAGCTTAAAAGAGTCCTTTATTTTTCTTCTTTTTTCTCTCTTATCTGTGGAGATTGAAAATATATTGCCATCCTTCAGAAAGCACTTCTTACTGTACACTATTGGATGAAACTTTACTATTGAAGTTTTCAGTAACTGTAAAGGTAAAGAGAGAAGCTTTTTTTCCCTTAAGATCTTCGCTATGGAGGCTTTTCTCATTCACTTGAAATATCGATTGTATCAGTTCTGCTCTAATATCAATATTTTACTATAATATATTTACATTAATCTTTCTCTACTGTTAATTTTTACAATAGTTGACTACAATAATTGCTCTTTTTTGGCCAGGTGTGGTGACTCACGCCTTTAATCCCAGCACTTTGGGAGGTAGGGATGGATGGATCACCTGAGGTCAGGAGTTCAAGACCAGCCTGACCAACATGCTGAAACCCTGTCTCTACTAAAAATGTGAAAATTAGCCGGGCGTGGTGGCGCATGCCTGTAATCCCAGCTGAGGCTGAGGCAGGAGAATTGCCTGAACCCGGGAGGTGGAGGTTGTATTGACCTGAGATCACGCCATTGTACTGCAGCCTGGGCAACGGGTGAAACTCCATCTCAAAAAAAAAAAAAAAATAGTTCTTTTTGAGGAATGAGATTATTCGTAATTTTTGGTGTCTGCATTCAAGCATTATAAAGTAATAAATTGATGTGGAATACATTTGACTTTTCAAGTTCTAAATAGGAAGGGACTATATGAATATAAAGAGAAACATTTTTTTCTAATTAAATTATATATGGGTATAGCTTTTTAGACTCTCTCTGGAACATATCATAGACCACCTTAAGAGCTAAGATGAGGCTTGTTTTACAATCCATTCATTCTTTAATTGCTTTGAGAGATTATACTTAAGTTTCTGTTTTTCGGGAAATAACTTTTTTCTCTTAAATTTGTCAGGTTAAAAGCTAATAATTTTATTATGATTCGATGGATGATCATTCCGTAACTTCAAAAATTTTTCATGATGTCAATAACCATCTCTTTAATATGACATATCATTGAGCTTTAGGCTTTGCTGATAATCTTTGAGGATACCTTATGAACTTCAAATATATTTTATAGAATATTTCTTTTTTTATGTGATGATGCTAGTCCATATTTGTTGTGTTGCTTAG
>NW_012104532.1:1178082-1179163 GCF_000951045.1 Mandrillus leucophaeus
AAAAAAAAAAAAAAAAAAGACTTCCTTTTTTTCAGTCACTTATATTTTAAGTTTGGCTTTGGAATGAGGTGATTTTTTTACTTGAGTTGTAAAACGTTAGTTTTTATTTTATATCCTGCAATCTTGTGGGGTTGAAGTATAATTTATATTTCCATGTCTAGGCAATCCTGACTTGTAGATAAACTGTGATAGTCCATTCTAGAAGCTGAGATCATGAATTGTTACCTGTTGTATCTGTTAATGCCCGGGGAGGACCCTATAAGATAGAACTGAGAATATTCCCAGTGCACGCACATTTTTCTTTACTAGTGTTTATATTCCAGATTCTTGTCTGGTCACTCACCCTAGACAGAGCTCTTGGGATCCTCAGGGCCTTTTTTACTTAAAATACAGACTGTAGTAAGATCCTGGTCTGATCTCCCTGCTTCTTTTCTCCTGACCACATTAAAAGTTTGCCCTATAGTCATTTCAGGGTTCAAGTGAGAAGGAAGCATGACCCAATAACAAGAACACTTGACCCTTTTCTTCATCTTCCTCATCAAGGTTTACCTTCATTACTAAACCCTGTTACTATCTCATTGTGACATTGGGTTTGAAAAATATTACAGAGCTTCCCTAAGAGTGTGTAAGAGATACATACTGTTCAGTTCTCTCTGAACAGTTGTTTCCTCAGTAATTTTGTTCCTTTTGACATGGTGGGTTCAATAGCAACTAAAAGATTAACATCAGAGGGTTACATAAATTCCTGCTCGTAGTTTTGGAAGAGAACTTTTTCAGTCTTTAGGGTCTAGCTAGGACCAGTGAATTGGCCATTTCAGCCTCTCAAGATTCTTATGAATGTCTCCCAGAGGCACTAAGATGAATTAAGAAAGTGTGTCCTTTTAAGTTTACCGCTAAGACTCTACATTATTAACTTTCTTTAATCTTTTTTTTTTTTTTTTTTGAGATGGAGTCGTGCAGTGGTGCTATCTCGGCTCACTGCAACTGCCACCTCTTGGGTTCAAGCAATTCTCCTGCCTCAGCCTCCCAAGTACCTAGGCTTACAGGCGCCTGCCACCACATCCAGCTTTTTTTTTTTTTT
>NW_012104532.1:1179213-1181097 GCF_000951045.1 Mandrillus leucophaeus
TTTCTTTAATCTTTTTTTTTTTTTTTTTTGAGATGGAGTCGTGCAGTGGTGCTATCTCGGCTCACTGCAACTGCCACCTCTTGGGTTCAAGCAATACTCCTGCCGCATCCTCCCAAGTAAATAGGCTTAAAGGCGCCTTCCATCACTTTCATTTTTTTTTTTTTTTTTTTTGAGACCAGGTCTCCCTCTCACTGAGGCTGGAGTGCAGTGGTGTGATCTTGGCTCTCTACAGCCTCCACCTCCCGGGCTCAAGCGATTCACCTGTCTCAGCCTCCTGAATAGCTGGGAATACAGACGTGCACCACCACACCCACCTAATTTTGTATTTTTAGTAGAGACAGAGTTTCTCCATGTTGGCCAGGCTGGTCTTGAACTCCTGACCTCAAACGATCCGCCTGCCTTGGCCTCCCAAAGTGCTGGGATTACAGGTATGAGCCACCAAAGCCTGGCCAATTTTTGTATTTATTTATTTATTTGTTTTGAAATGGAGGTTTGCTCTCATTGCACCGGCTGGAGTGCAATGGTGTGATCTCCACTCACTGCAACCTCTGCCTGCTGGATTCTCCTGCCTCATCCTCCCAAGTAGCAGGGATTACAGGTGCCTGCCACCACACCCAGCTAATTTTTTCTTTAACTCCTGACCTCAGGTGATCCGCCCGCCTCCCAAAATGCTGGAATTATAGGCGTGAGCCACTGCGCCCAGCCTCCTTTAATCTATTTCTTATCTCGAATTAAGGTAATCTTATTTTTCTCCTAAATCTATCACACAGGGTTGTAAGAAGGACCCTAGACACCAGTATATGATGCTAGCAGTATAAATATTTGCTTCTAAAATCTATTGTCAAATTCTTAAAAGATAACACAGACTGGGCATGGTGGCTCACACCTATAATCCCAGCACTTTGGTGGCTGAGGTGGGTGGATCACTTGAGGCCAGGAATTTGAGACCACCCTGGCCAACATGGCATAACCCTTTCTCTAAAAAAAAATACAAAAATCAGCCAGGTGAGTTGGTGTACACCTGTAATTCCAGCTACTTGGGTGACTGAGGAAGGAGAATCCCTTGAACCTAGGAGGCAGAGGTTGCCATGAACTCAGATCGTACTGCTACACTCCAGCCTGGGCAAGAGTGCGACTGTGTCTCAAAAAAAGAAAAAAAATGATTAATCTTCGTTGTTCCATAACATTAGTTAATAGAAGTTAATATCTTAAATCATACACAAGAGTATCTCTCCTCCATTTATATTCTTTGTACTATTTCAGTTAGACTCGATCCTGGATCTGTACAGCTGTAGTCTGGGAGTCTTTCACTAGAATTCATGTTCTTTTAGCACTGCCAAAGTTATAGTATATATGCTCCCGAGCCCGATGTATTTCATTCCTCAAAGTTCAAAGGGTATGAAGATAGATAAAAATACCATAGTAGTATAGCCCAAAAGTTAGTTCAGTCAAGTACATTTCTGAGCTGATTATGACATTTGTAGTAATTTATAAACTAAACCAAGATAGCATTATCGGTTCAAAAGAAGTTAGTGTTTCAGGGTCTTTTATATTTTAGACCTACAGTTGTCTTAAGTCACTTGCAGAAACTTGTTAGTGGAAGGAGCTGATAGAAAAACATGGGCTATTAAATGGTGGTTACTTTTTTTTGTTTTTGAGACGGAGTCTCACTTTGTCGCCCAGGCTGGAATGCAGTGATGCCATCTCAGCTCGCTGCAAGCTTCGCCTCCCAGGTTCACGCCATTTTCCTGCCTCAGCCTCCCGAGTAGCTGGGACTACAGGCGCTTGCCCCCATGCCCAGCTAATTTTTTGTATTTTTAGTCGAGATGGGGTATCTCCATGTTAGCCAGGATGGTCTTGATCTCCTAACCTCATGATCCGCCC
>NW_012104532.1:1182295-1184093 GCF_000951045.1 Mandrillus leucophaeus
AATCTTTGAGGATACCTTATGAACTTCAAATATATTTTATAGAATATTTCTTTTTTTATGTGATGATGCTAGTCCATATTTGTTGTGTTGCTTAGTATATGTATTAAGTGTTTCAGAATACACGTAATTTATATTTGTTTGACTCAATTCAACAGATACTTGAATATCTACCACGTATAAGGCACTATGCCAGCACTACATAGCTTTCCTTGAAGGAGAACTGTCACTGCCCTTCAGGAGCGTATAATCTAGTAGGATAAATAAAATATTTACATGAGTTTTACATGTAGGAAACTGAATGAAAACCAAGTGTCAAAATAAACATAAACCAAGTACCATGGGTAAGGAGAAATCACTGGTTTGGGAATAATTGGGAAAAAAGTTAAATGAAAACAAGTTAGCGTTTTAGATGGGGCTTGAAGGGTTGTCTGCTGTATTATACACGGTCTCCATAGTATTCATTGTTATGGCTAATTATCCATAATTTATCTTACTAAAAATAATCAAAATCTGATTTCCATCTTGCCTATTAGAGTGACAATAAAGTATAATTTGTTTCTTTTTCCCAGTTGAGAAGTGATTATTTTGTTTATCTGTTTCTTCCAGGAAAACATTTAAAGTTGATGATATGTTATCAAAAGTAGAGAAAATGAAAGGAGAGCAAGAATCTCATAGGTAAGATAACCTATCAGTTTACATTAAGTGATATGCTTTAGGAAAGAGGAAAAATTACAGTGATCATTTTCCTAGTGATCACCTTGATATAAGGAGTTAGAAGGAATCTTAGAGGTCAGTTTGGTCCAAACACACACACAAGTCAGGAATTAATTTCTGTAGCATTCCTGGCAGAAAATCCTTAAGCTTTGGCTTGAATACCTCCAGTGTAGTTGTATTTATTATTGTTTGTCTTTATTACCAGTTTATTCCATTTTGAGTGAAACCTCTGACTTCTGCTGTTGGTCTTAACTCTACCACCTCATTTAAAGAGGGCTACTCATATTTATGTATATGTGCTAGGTACTGTGGCAGGGACTTCACAATATCACATATCTCGTAAGTTACTCTCAAATATGAGAGGGGTTCTCTTTTTTCCATCTTTTTCTTATTTAAATCTGTCAGGCAACATATTCATAACTTTCATTTCATATTTGAAATATGTTTTTCACATAGTTTCAGAAACTTGAACATTTGGACAGAATCTACTTGTTGTACATTATCAAATATATACCTAGAACTAATCCCTAAATGTTCTGACTAGTCTAATATCTGTCTACTCTAGATAGTATGCTTCTATTTATTTTTTGATATGTAAACTGTTTGTTTTTTGATGTTTTTGATAGAAAATTGAATATTCTAAAGAGAAATAGCAGTTTGGGTGGTGTTTGTTCATTCATTAACTACCAATGGAGAGAATGCAGAACTAAAATTACTAGATTTTTGAAAAAATAGAGTTGGAAAATTTGTCACAATGTATTTTTCTTTTCCTTCTCAAGTTTTAAATTGTAGCTTACCAATTTAGATAGGATATACACTCAGTGATGCATCAATTATGCATCTTGTTGTTTTCCCATTGTTCTGTTGACTGGTAAAAGACTTCCTTTTGGCCGGGCACGGTGGCTCAAGCCTGTAATCTCAGCACTTTGGGAGGCCGAGACGGGCAGATCACGAGGTCAGGAGATCAAGACCATCCTGGCGAACACGGTGAAACCCCGTCTCTACGAAAAAATACAAAGAACTAGCCGGGCGAGGTGGCGGGCGCCTGTAGTCCCAGCTACACGGGAGGCTGAGGCAGGAGAAT
>NW_012104532.1:1190063-1194107 GCF_000951045.1 Mandrillus leucophaeus
AGTCTCGCTCTGTCACCCAGGCTGGAGTGCAGTGGCCGGATCTCAGCTCACTGCAAGCTCCGCCTCCCAGGTTTACGCCATTCTCCTGCCTCAGCCTCCTGAGTAGCTGGGACTACAGGCGCCTGCCACCTTGGCCGGCTAGGTTTTTTTTTGTATTTTTTAGTAGAGATGGAGTTTCACCAGGTTAGCCAGGATGGTCTCGATTCCTGACCTCGTGATCCGCCCGTCTCGGCCTCCCAAAGTGCTGGGATTATAGGCTTGAGCCACCGCACCCGGCCTTTTTTTTTGAGACAGTCTCACACTGCCGCCCAGGCTGGATTGTAGTGGTGCGATCTTGGCTCACTGCAACCTCCGTCCCCCAGGTTCAAGCAGTTCTCCTGCCGCAGCCTCCCTAGTAGCTGAGATTATATGCATGCCCTACCACATCTGACTAATTTTCATATTTTTAGTAGAGACAGGGTTTCACCGTGTTTGCTAGGCTGGTGTCAAACTCCTGACCTCAAGTGATCCTCCCACCTTGGCCTCTCAAAGTGTTGGGATTACAGGCATGAGCCACTGTGCCCATCCTTCTTTTTCTAAGAGACAGGGCCTTGCTCTGTTGCCCAGGCTGGGGTGCAAGTGGCTGCCCACTGCAGCCTCTTAACTCCTGGCCTCAAACCATCCTCCAGTCTTAGCCTCATGCGTAGCTAGAACTACAGGTGCGTGCCACCATGCCTGGCTAATTTTTAAATTTTTGTAGACACGGGATCTTGCTATGTTGCCCAGGCTGGTCTCAAACTCGTGGCCTCAAGTGATCCTTTGGGATTGGCTTCCCAAAGTTCTGGTATTACAGGTGTGAGCCACCACGCCTGGCCTTTATTTTCTTTATAGAAGGTCTGATAATAATGCCTTATATCCTTTCCAGCTCTTGTTTCTGGTACTCCAGTTTTGAATTTTTCATGGATTTTGACCAAGCACTATGACTGATTAGAATAAATCTCTTGCCTTTGTGTGGTTGTATATGCTAGCAGGATTCTAGGGATTCTTAGGCTGTCAATCCTACCAATTTTGGAATTATCTTTTTTTGTTGCTGTTTTTTTGAGATGGAATCTAGCTTCGTCGCTCAGGCTGGAGTGCAGTAGCGCAATCTCGGCTTACTGCAACCTCCTCCTCCCAGGTTCCAGCAATTCTCATGCTTCATCCTCCTGAGTAGCTGGGTTTATAGGCGCCCACCACCAAGCCCAACTAACTTTTGTATTTTTGGTAGAAACGGGGTTTTACCATGTTGGTCAGGCTGGTCTTGAACTCCTAACCTCAAGTGATCTGCCTTCTGTGGGCTTCCAAAGTGCTGGGATTACAGGCATGTGCCGCCGTGCCCATCCCTAATGTTGGAATTCTCTGGTAACAGCTCTTGAGTGCTGAGTGCATCTCCATGGACTAAAATGCATCATGAAAAGATTTTTAAATCTGAGTTGCTTCAGAGTGTTTACCAGGGCCAAATGAAGCAAAGTGTCACTTCTTTCTTGCCCTTATTCTTCTTCTGTTCCTGGTCTTCTGTTAGTAGCTGGAGAAAAATCCCCTCAAAAGATACCTGAATTAGAACTTTTGTTAGGGTTATTTTCAAGCCTGTATTTTTATTTCATTTTTATTTTTTGAGACAAAGTCTTGCTCTGTCACCCAGGCAGGAATGTTGTGGCACAATCTTGCTTGGCTTACTGCAACCCCCGCCTCCCAGGTTCAAGCAGTTCTTGAGCCTCAACCTCCCGAGTAGCTGGGATAACAGGCATCTGCCACCACACCCAGCTAATTTTTTTTTTTTTTTAAGTAGAGACAGGATTTTACCTATTGGCCAGGCCGGTCTCAAACTCCTGACCTCAGGTGATCCACTCACCTCGACCTCCCAAATTGCTGGGATTAAAGGTGTGAGCCACCATACCTTGCCTTATTTTTACTGTTTGAGAGAAGGTCGTTCTTTGTCACCCAGGCTGGAGTGTAGTGGCACAGTGATGGGTCACTGATGGATTGAATTCGTGGACTAAAGGGATCCTCCTGCTTCAGCCTCCTGAGTAGCTGGGACTACAGGCGTGTACTATCGCACCTCACTAATTTTTTGAATTTTTGTAGAGTCAGGGTCTCACCATCTTGCCCAGGCCACTTTCAAACTCCTGTCCTCAAGTGATCCTCCCACCTTGACATTCTGAAGTGCTGAGATTACAGGAATGAGCCCCCATGCAGCCTTAATTTTTTTTTTTCTTGAGACTGAGTCTTGCCCTGTTGCCCAGGCAAGAGTGCAGTGATGCTGTCTTGGCTCACTGCAACCTCCACCTCCTGGGTTCAAGTGATTCTCCTGCCTCAGCCTCCTGAGTAGCTGGGATTACAGGCACATGCCACCACGCCCAGTAAATTTTTGTATTTTTGGTAGAGACGGGGTTTCACCATGTTGGTCAGACTGGTCTCGAACTCCTGACCTCATGTTCCGCCTGCTTGGACTCCCAAAGTGCTGGGATTACAAGCGTGAGCCACCACGCCCAGCTGACTTTTTGTTTTTGATGCAACCTAAGCTTTTGAATTAGTAATCTTCCTTTTCTAAACCTTCCCCGTTTTTAAGCATTTATTTTTACAATAAGGCCTGGATCTATATTTTTGTGTGTGCGTTTCATTTCTGTAGTGTGCAATGTCCTAGGCACTATACTCAGCACTCGGGTATATAATGGTGAACAAAATGGATGAAGTCCCTGCCTTTATGGAGCTTAGTGTTTAGGAGAGAAAGACATAATCATATAATAAATGGGAAATAAGTGCTGGGAAAGAAAAGCATAAGAAAACTATGAGTGTATAAAACAGGAGAACCAGCTTTCATTTGAGGTGTTAGATTTGGGAATAATGATGATCAGGGAAGGCATCTCTGAAGAAATAAGCTGAGATTTGAAAGAAGTGTGCAGAAGTAAAATGGGGTGGGAGGATGAACAAATAGGTGGTTCTAGTTGAAGGGAATACTACATATACGGCATTTGATGCCAAAGTAGCTGTGTAGAAAGAGCAAGGAGAATGGTATGAGAAGAGGCTGCAGCAGATGGCCTGAGCCAGATAGTCCATTCTCTTCAAGGTAATTTAAGGATGTTGGTCTCAAGAAAGTCGTTCGTTCTTTTTTTTTTCTCTGAGAGATGGGGTCTTGTATTGTCACCCACACGAGAGTGCAGTGATGCATTCATAGCTTACTGCATCCTCAAACTTCCAGGGTCCATTGTCTTACTTTATTTTTTATTTTACTTTTTAGAGATGAGGATTTTCCCTGTCGCTGAGGTAGCAGCACAGTAGTGTGATCATGGCTCAATTACAGCCATGAACTCCTGGGCTCAAGGGACCCTCCTACCTTAGCCTCCTGAGTAACTGGGACTACAGGCACATGTTACCATGCTCCACTTATTTTGTTTTATTTAAAAAGTTTTTTTAGGAGACAAGGTCTCACTCTTATCACCCAGGCTGGATCGTAATTGTGCGATCATGACTCACTTTACCCTTGACCTCCTGCCCTCAAATGGTCTTCCTACCTCAGCCTACCGAATAGTCTAGGACCACAGGCACAAGACAACACACCTGGATGATTTTTTAAAATTTTGTGGCCGGGCACGGTGCCTCGCACCTGTAATCCCAGCACTTTCAGAGGCCGAGGAGGGCGGATTATGGGGTCAGGAGATGGAGGACAGCCTGACCAACATGGTGAAACCCCATCTCTACTAAAAATACAAAAATTAGCTGGGCAGGGTGTCGCGCAACTGCAGTCCCAGCTATTGAGGAGATTGAGGCAGGAGAATTGCTTAAACCTGGGAGTTGGAGGTTGCAGGGAGGTGAGATCGCACTCCATTGCACTCCAGCCTGGGTGACAGAGCGAGACTCCATCTCAAAACTTTTGTAGAGATCCATTGTCTTGTCATGTTGCCCAAGATGATCTCAAAAACTCCTGGCCTCAAACAGTCTTCTTGCCTCAGCCTCTCAAAGCGTTGAGATTACAGGTGTGAACCACTACAGCCAGCCTTTTGTTTTTAAAATTATATATATATATAT
>NW_012104532.1:1194206-1195446 GCF_000951045.1 Mandrillus leucophaeus
GCCTTCCCGGGTTCACACCATTCTCCTGCCTCAACCTCCTGAGTAGCTGGGACTACAGGCACCCGCCACCACGCCTGGCTAATTTTTTGTATTTTTTAGTAGAGATGGGGTTTCACCGTGTTAGCCAGGATGATCTCAATCTCCTGACCTCGTGATCTGCCCGCCTCGGCCTCCCAAAGTGTTGGGATTACAGGCGTGAGCCACTGCACCCGGCCATTATTATTATTTTTTTGAGAGGAAGTCTCATTCTGTCGCCAGCAGTCTGGACTCACTGCAACCTCCACCTCCTGGGTTCAAGCGATTCCCCTGCCTCAGCCTCCAGAGTAGCTGGGACTACAGGCATGCGCCACCATGCCTGGCTAATGTTTTGTATTTTAGTAGAGATGGAGTTTCACCGTGTTGGCCAGGATGGTCTCAGTCTGACCTCGTGATTCCCCCGCCTCAGCCTCCCAAACTGCTGGAATTACAGGCATGAACCACTGCACCCAGTCCATTTTTAAATATATATAGTTACTGTTTTTGCATTCTTCTGTTTCTTCTAACATCAGACCAGTACATATGATGGTTAGGATTGTAATCTGAGTTCCAGGAGCAGGATGCTGCTCTTTGGTCACTTCAGAACCTCAAGATATCACAGAAAACCCTCCCCACCCACCTCAGCTATTATTACACTTCTCACCTAGTATTGTGGTGTGTAAAAAAGTTATTAAATTATTTATTTTATTCTCTCTCTCTATATATACACATGTATATATAGAGTATATATTTTCTCTCCATATATGTATATATATTCTATGTATATTCTACATATATATTCTATATATATTCTACATGTAGAATATAGTATGTAGAATATATATACGCATACATATAGAGTATATACATGTGTGTGTGTATATGTGTGTGTGTGTATATATTTTTGAGACAGTCTCAGTGTATGGCCCAGCAATGTCGCCATCTCGGATCACTGCAACCTCTGCCTCCCAGCTTCAAGGGATTCTCATGCCTCAGCCTCCCAGGTAGCTGGGATTACAGATGTGTGCCACCACGCCCAGCTAATGTTTGTATTTTTAGTAGAGACTGGGTTTTACTATGTTAGCCAGTCTGGTCTTGAATTTCTGACCTCAAGTGATCTACCCACCTCAGCCTCCCAAAGTTCTGGGATTACAGACCTGTGCCACCGTGCCTGGTCTTATTTTTATTACTATCATTATTATTATTATTTTTGAGATAAAGTCTT
>NW_012104532.1:1196331-1198679 GCF_000951045.1 Mandrillus leucophaeus
CCTCAGCCTCCCGAGTAGCCAGGATTACAGGCGCCCGCCACCACGCCCACCTAATTTTTTTGCATTTTTAGTAGAGACGGGATTTCGCCTGGTAGGGCAGGCTGGTCTTGAACTCCTGACCTCAGGTCATCTGCTCGCCTCTGCCTTCCAAAATGCTGAGATTACAGCCATGAGCCACTGCCCCCAGCCAGTTTTTGTATTTTTAGTGGAGATGGCATTTCACCATGTTGGCCAGGCTGGTCTCGAACTCTTGACCTCAAGTTATTCACCGGCCTCAGCCTCCCAAAGTGCTGGGATTATAGGCGTGAGCCACTGCGCCTGGCCCTGGCTTACCTTATGTGTACTCACAGTACTTTTGTAGAGATGAGGTTTCAGCATATGGCCCAGCGTGACCTCGAACTACTGAGTTCAAGTGATCTGCCCACTTTGTCCTCTTAAAGTGTTGGGTTTACAGGTGTGAGCCACTGCATCGGACCTATTAAATTATTTTAAAGAGAACTATTATATTAATGATTTTTTCCTACCCTTCTATTTTGTACATTTAGCCGCATTTTAAAATCTTTAGGTTGGCCAGGCGTGGTGACTCACGCCTATATCCCAGCACTTTGGGAAGTCGAGGCAGGTGGTTCACTTGAGGTCAGGAGTTCGAGACCAGCCTGACCAATGTGGTGAAACCCCATTGCTACTAAAAATACAAAAAATTAGGCTGGGCGCAGTGGCTCACGCCTGTAATCCCAGCATTTTGGGAGGTCGCAGTGGGCAGATCATGAGGTCAAGAGTTCGAGACTATCCTGGCCAACATGGTGAAACCCCGTCTCTACTAAAATACAAAAATTAGCTGGGTGTGGTGGCATGTGCCTATATTCCTAGCTACTTGGGAGGCTGAGGCAGGAGAATTGCTTGAACCTGGGAGGCAGAGGTTGCAGTGAGCCGCGATTACACTGCTACACTCCTGCCTGGCTACAGAGTGAAACTCTGTCTCAAAAATAAATAAATTAATTAATTAATAAATAAATAGCCGGGCATGGCGGTGTGCACCTGTAATTTCGTCTACTTGGAAGACTGATGCAGGAGAATTGCTTGAACTCAGCAGGCGGAGGTTGCAGTGAGCAGATATTGCTCCACTGCACTCCAGCCTGGGCTACAAAGTGAGACTCCATCTCAAAATAAAGAAATAAATAAAATCTGTAGACTACCTCTTAGGTTGGTTGTGTGTCTTTCCCACCATTAATAAGATCTGATGTTTTCCCTTTCTTTTTTTTTAATGCACTTTGCCTTGATTGTAAGCTTTGAAGTTGTTTTGAAATTGTCGTCTTTTCAGTCTTGAGTTTTTCTTCTTTTTTCAGAACCTGGGCTATACACATTTCTCTTTGCATACTTACTCTTAAAGGTGCCTCATCAGTTGCCACTTGAGCATATCTGATTCTTAAAAATTTGAATATTCAAGAACAAATTTTAAAAATATTCCTTGTATAATTTTTGGTTTTGTAGTAATTCCTTTGTTTTCTTCACAGTACTTCTGCAGAGTGATCCATTTATGATTAATAGATACACATCATCCACCATTCACCTTTATCTTCTCATTACAAAGTGCTCCTAACCCCCTATATTTTGAGATCCTGGGTTTCAGAATATTAGACGATGTAGACACGAGTTTCTCAGCTTTACATATCATAGGATAAAATGTATATAACAAAAGTTGAATAGTTAACATCTAGCTATAGAAACCAAGTAGATTATCAGACTTGTCCTGTTTTGAGGTAATACTGCCCTTAAAATGAAACCTTATACCTGCCGCTAGCAGATTCACATATATAAATTAGAGGCCCTAATCTTGGTCTCCTCTTCTTATAAAAACTAGTTCCTCTGTGGTATCTGGCTGTTGTTAAAATGGGAGGCTCTTCCTTGAATTAGATTTCAAAGTGTCAGTCTCTTATGAATTAGCTTAGCATCATTTTCTGTAGACTGTATCAGGACTGTCAGATGTTTGTGCTTGCTTGGAATGCTGAAATTTGCATCTCAAAATTTCAAATTCTCTCCCTGATTTCTTGTTATCATGTGTCTTCCTGAGAAGATAGAGGGAACACATCACATCGATGAACTAAGTTTCTTATATCTTATTCTGGTCATCTAAACTAGATTTTTTGTGGCCTAAAACCAAATAATCCTGACCAATCTTACATGTTTCTTTTCCTCCCGTTCATCTGGTCCAGCCTAACCAATTAAGATGTGGACAAAGTAGCCACAAGAGAGGGGAGGCCGGGCGCGGTGGCTCAAGCCTGTAATCCCAGCACTTTGGGAGGCCGAGGCGGGTGGATCACGAGGTCAGGAGATCGAGACCATCCTGG
>NW_012104532.1:1199947-1203962 GCF_000951045.1 Mandrillus leucophaeus
AAAAAAAAAAAAAAAAAAAAACTTTCTCACAAAGAAACACTAGTATAATAATGGCTGGTTGGCTGGGCACACTACTAATACCTGTAATCCTAGCACTGGGACGCCGAGGCGGGTCAGTAGTTCCAGACCAGCCTGGCCGACATAGTGAAACCTCATCTCTACTAAAAATAGGAAAATTAACCCAGCATGGTGGCGGGCACCGGTAATCCCAGCTACTCAAAAACTGAGGCAGGAGAGTTGCTTGAACCTAGGTGGCGGAGGTTGCGGTGAGCTGAGATCACGCCATTGCACTCCAGTCTGTGCGACAGTGAGACTCCGTCTCAAACGAAAAACAAAACAAAAAAAGCTGGTTATACATGCTATCCTTTGTAAGGTATAATGTACCATTTAAAACTGTCTCAAATCATCTGTGGTGAAAGATCATTTTGTTTATTTGTTTTTAATTTTCAGTGTGTTTTTAGTATTATTTTCAATTTCTTGAGTTGTTGTAGAACGGTAACATTTTTCCTAGTGACCTCAGTTTGTAGACCACATTTTGAGTAACACTGATTTAAAATATACTCTGGGGTAAATAAATGTAAGATCTTTCTGGTATTTCATAGTTGGAGCTTACCCTCAGACTTCTCAGAAAAATAATGTAAATAATACTAATAGTACTGCAATGTAATGAGCCTTGATTCCAGACCTTTAAATATGTATTACTCTAGGACATTATCTTATGAAAAAAAATTTGTTGGGTGACTTTCTGTAAGACACTGCTAGATGCTAGGGACACTAATAAAAAGATGTGTATGGAAAAATAGTGACTAAAAAGTGGTAAATAGGAGTGCTTGTAAAGGGATAAAGTGGTCATTTAGCTCTTGATTGGTTGGGTTTAGGGTCTTTGTAGAAGAGGGAGAGAGTATTTTGCTGGTTACTTTATTACTTTGTGCAAGCCTGACTGAGCACAGTGGCTCATGCCTATAATCGCAGCACTTTGGGAGGCTGAGGTGGGATGATCACTTGTGCCCAGGAGTTCATTACCAGCCTGGGCAACATAGCGAGACCCTGTCTCTAAAAGGAAAAAAAATTAATTGAATTAAAACCTTAAAAAAAAAAAAACAAAAACCTTAGGCCAGGTGCGCAGTGACTCACACCTGTAATCTCAGCACTTTGGGAGGCTGAGGCAGGTGGATCTATTGATCTCAGGAGTTTGAGACCAGCCTGGGCAATATGCATAACCCTGACTCCACAAACATGCAAAAATTAGCCAGGCGTGATGATGCATGCCTGTAGTCCCAGCTACTCTTGGAGACTGAGGTGGGAGGATCGTTTGAGCCTGGAAGTTGGAGGTTGCAGTGAGCCTAGATTGTGCCACTGCACATCAGTCTGGGTGACACAGTGAGACCCTGTCTGAAAGCAAAAACAAAATCTGAAGCCTCACACTGTGAGAGAAAATATCCTCATTTTATAGATAACAGACCACAGCGAATAAGTGGCACTAGAATTCAAACTTGGATTTTCTGACTCTTATAAATTCTATTCTATCTTTATATGTAAGGCTTTCATAGAACAAGAAATGGGAACCATTTCAGCAGTTAGACCAAAGATTTGGTATTTGGGGTCTCAGTAGATGTGCAGAAAGGAATGATAGATTAAAAAAAAAAAAGATTCTTAAGAAAGTTAATCTGGTCTTAGTATGTAGGTTTAATTGACGCAATGAAGAGTAGGATAGATTTGTTGTGACTAATGGATTATCTTCTAATGTGAGAATTGTAGTTCCTCTTTCACTTATGTTTTGGCTTTTAGCTAATTCTGCTATAGTAAGGTAGTATTTATGGAACTTTTTCTAGGATAATGCTGTCTTTTTAGTAAAATGGCATGTAGAAATTACCTGATTCATGTAAAAATGTTTATAATATATGAATTGTTTATACAGAATAGGTTTTTAAGACTCACATTGTATACAATTTTTTTTTTTTTTTTGAGACAGAGTCTCGCTGTGTTGCCCAGGCTGGAGTGCAGTGGCGCAATGTCGGCTCACTGCAACCCTCACCTCCTGGGTTCAAACGATTCTCCTGCCTCAGCCTCCCAAGTACCTGAGACTACACTAATTTTGTATTTTTAGTACAGGCAGGGTTTCACCGTGTTGGCTAGGATCGTCTTGATCGCCTGACCTCGTGATCCACCCGCCTCATCTCCCAAAGTACTAGGATTATAGGCATGAGTCACCATGCATGGCTGATACTTAAGTTGTGGTGGTGGTTCTTAGTGTTTTTTTTTTTTTTTTTTGAGACGGAGTCTCGTTCTGTCACCCAGGCTGGAGTGCGGTGGCGGGATCTGGGCTCACTGCTACCTCCACCTTTCAAGTTCAGTCGATTCTCCTGCCTCAGCCTCCTGAGTAGCTGGGATTACAGGCTCCTGCCACTGCGCCCGGCTAATTTTTTTTTGTATTTTTAGTAGAGATGGGGTTTCACTATCTTGGCCAAGCTGGTCTTGAACTCCTGATCTCATGATACACCCACCTCGGCCTCCCAAAGTGCTAGGATTATAGGCATGAGCCACCGCGCCCGGCTGTTCTAAAACTTCATATTTTTGCTTTCTCCCATCCAAGTACCAGCCAGGCCCAACCCTGCTTAGCTTCCGAGATTCAGCACGTTCAGGGTGGTATGGCCATAGGCGCCAGCCCTGTGCTTTCTAACTCTGCTTGGACCCTTATAGTTCTACTCTTCCATAATAATTTTGTCCTCTACTGATAGCATACTTTTTTTTGTTTGTTTGTGTTTTTTGTTTTTGGTTTTTTTTTGAGATGGAGTCTTGCTCTGTTGCCCAGGCTGGAGTGCAGTGATGCAGTCTCGGCTCACTGCAACCTCTGCCTCCTGAGCTCAAGTGATTCTCCTGTCTCAGCCTCCCGAGTAGCTGGGATTACGGGCGCATGCCACCGTGCCTGCTAATATTTGTATTTTTAGTAGAGATTGGGTTTCACCATGTTAGCCAGGATGGTCTTGATCTTCTGACCTCGTGATCCTCTTGCCTTGGCCTCCCAAAATGCTGGGATTACAATTGTGAGCCACTGCACCAGGCCCTCAGCATACTTTCTGTACTACTGTTCTAGAAATGCCCTTTAAAACCCCAACTCTGTAGGGTTTTTTTGTTTGTTTTGTTTGTTTTGTTTTGTTTTGTTTTTGAGACGGAGTCTCCCCCTGTCGCCCAAGCTGGAGTGCAATGGCGCAGTCTCGGGTCACTGTAATCTCTGCCTCCCAGGTTCAAGCGATTCTCCTGCCTCAGCCTCCCGAGTAGTTGAGACTACAGCCACGTGCCACCATGCCCAGCTAATTTTTGTATTTTTAGTAGAGACGGGGTTTCACCATACTGGCCAGGCTGGCCTTGAACTCCTGAGCTGGTAATCCCCTGCCTCGGCCTCCCAGAGCGCCGGGATTACAGACGTGAGCCACTGTGCCCAGCCCACCGTGTAGTTTTTTTAGCAGACCGTTTCATGGCCTATTTCACTAAGTAGATGGAGATAGCCCCCATCTTCCATGGAAATGTCTTACTTATTTGCCTCTTATTTCTCTATCTTAGAAAAAGGGGAGTCCAGCCGGGCTCAGTAGCTCACGCCTGTAATCCCAGCTACTTGGGAGGCTGAGGTAGGAGAATCGCTTGAACTCGGGAGGCGGAGGTTGCAGTGAGCTGAGATTGCGCCATTGCACTCCAACCTGAGCGAGAAGAGGGAAACTTCATCTCAAAAAAAAGAAAGAGAAGTCCTGGTCAAATTTACAAGGCTAACCTCTTCATAATATGTCCTTATTTCCAGTCATTACTTGCTCCTTAGTACTCTCTTGCTGCAGTGTCTTTCTGTAACTGTTCCCATGTGATTACAAAAATGCCTAGATTGTCACCATCATTTAAAAAATACATGTATCTACATATACACACACACACACACACGCTCTTTACTAGTCGTTAGTGCCCATTAGTAAATGCCTTAAATAAGGGATCAGTACTGCTTTCATTTCCCCACCATCTGTTCTGTATA
>NW_012104532.1:1205902-1207346 GCF_000951045.1 Mandrillus leucophaeus
ATATGGTGAAACCCCATCTCTACTAAAAATACAAAAATTAGCTGGGTGTGGTGGTGGGCGCCTGTAGTCCCAGCTACTTGGGAGACTTAGGCAGAAGAATCGCTTGAACTCGGGAGTCGGAGGTTGCAGTGAGCCGAGATTGCGTCACTGTACTCCAGCCGAGGTGACAGAGCCAGACTGTATCTCCAGAAAAAAAAAAAGAAAAAAAGGGAAAAATACTTATCAGCTTGTCCATCATAAGTCTGTGTATACTGTATATCTTTTTTTTATTATGCAGTGGAATAAAACCATTATTAGAAACATGCCAGTTTGGTTATCTTGGTATTGTTTAGTAAGAAACAAAGATTGAAAATGAGGCCTGACATGGTGACTCATGTCTGTAATCTCAGCATTTTGGGAGGCTGAGGCGGGAAGATGACTTGAGGCCAGGAGTTCAAGACCAGCCTGGGCAACACAGACCCCATCTTGTACAAAAATTAGCCAGGTATAGTGGTATGTCCTGTAGTTCTAGGTACTTGGAAGTCCAAGGTGGCAGGGTTGCGTAAGCTCAGGAATTCAAGGTTACAGTGAGCTATGATTGCACAACTCTGCTCCAGGCTGGGCAACAGAGTGAGACCCTGTCTCCAAAAAGTCCCAAATATTAGACTGGGCGTGGTGACTCACAGCTATAATGTCAACACCTTGGGAGGCTGAGATAGAAGAATTGCTTGAGGCTTGCCTGGGCAACACAGGGAGAACCTATCTATAAGAAGTAAAAAAGATTAACTGGGCACAGTGGCACATGCCTATAGTCCTAGCTATTCTGTAGTCTCAGCTACTCAGGGGGCTGAGGTGGGAGGATTGTTTGAATCTTGGAGGTTGAGGCTGCAGTGAGCCAAGATCACACCACTGTACTCCAGTCTGACTGACAGAGTGAGACCCTATCTGAAAAAGACAAAAGACAACCTTGCCAATTGTCAGACTGCTCTTATATAACCATTTTTAAATGACACTCTGGGTTTTGTGGGGTTTTTTTGAAACAGGGTTTTGCTCATGTCGCCCAGGCTGCAGTGCAGTGGTGTGATCAACTCCTGGGCTCAAGTGATCCTCCTGCCTCAGCCTCCTGAGCAGCTAGAACTACAAACGTCCCCACCATGCCTGGCTAATTAAAAAATTTTTTTTTTGTTAAGATGGAATCTCACTACATTTCTCAGGCTGGTCTCAAGCTCCTGGGCTCAAGTGATTCTCTCACCTCAGTCTCCCAAAGTGCTGGGATTATGGGTGTGAGCCACTGAGACTGGCCTTAGGGTTTTTGTGTAAGAAATTTGAAATCTCATATTTGTATTAGCAGCTAATGTAATTTCTAGTTTTTACCTTAGATCTGGTCTTTTTTTTTTTTTTTTTTTGAGACAGAGTTTCGTTCTGTCGCCCAGGCTGGAGTGCAGTGGCCAGATCTCAGCTCACT
>NW_012104532.1:1209336-1211505 GCF_000951045.1 Mandrillus leucophaeus
ATATACACACACACACACACACGCTCTTTACTAGTCGTTAGTGCCCATTAGTAAATGCCTTAAATAAGGGATCAGTACTGCTTTCATTTCCCCACCATCTGTTCTGTATACCCCTCCATAATCTGGTGTCTATACAAGTCACACTATGGAAACTATGCTCAGGAAACTTATGAATGTCTCCTGATCAACAACTGTATTCTGTTTTTCAGTTTAAAGGTACTTCAAAAGCTTATTGATGCTTTTGTTTATTTTATCCCATCCTTATAGTTTTTTCTGTTGTTAATATTTGTGAAAATAGAAGGAGCACTAGTTCTAGTTCATGCTTTCTTTTACTTTTCCATAGCTTCTAAAACTAACAGTGAAAATGATATATTGAAACAGTAAATTATACATCTATATCAGATTTGTAATTGTGTATTTCATTGCTATTTGAAGTGTAAAGTAATGGTTCTATATCATTTTTATTGGGAAGGTTGAATTTCCATAGCTTCAGAATATTCAAATTTTTTTGCGTGGATTTAGCTACCCTTTTCAGAATTTCCTTTTGATGAAGTCATTGATTAAAACTTCATTAAAACAAAACAAAAAGAATTCCAAAAACCTTCCAAAATTCCTTTTTTAAAGGTGGGAAGGCATACCTGCTGTCGTTTTATAGGTAGAACACTAAAACACAGTAAATTACCTGGCCTCTAACTTGGTGGTCTGATTTTTTCTGCTTTGCTCTGGTGTTTTTGTGGTTTTATTTTTTGTGAGTTGTGAGCGGTTTTTTGATGCTTATGTTTTGTTAGGTGTATAGACACACTTTTGGATGTCATATTTCAGGGAAAGCATAGTGTCATGGGCCTGAATAACAATTGAGTACAAATATTTATAAATGAGCTGAAGTAACTTTGATTTCAATGTTATATTTTAAAGTCTAGGTTATTTTACTACAGAGCATTAAAATGATAAAATATTTCCTTTTTTTTTTTTTTTTTTTTTTTTAGCTTGTCAGCTCATTTGCAGCTTACATTTACTGGTTTCTTCCACAAAAATGGTATGTACTTAAAAGTAAATAAGTGGCATTTTAATAGCAAGATACCTTTGTGAATGTAAAAAAAAGTGGGGCTTCTGAGTGTAAATTTATAAAATTATGTTTAATGGAAAAAAATGTTGATTCTGATGTTTTTGAGCTTTAAGTTATAAAGGCTAATGATGAAATTTTTTTTTTCGGGAGGGACAGAGTCTTACTCTGTTGCCCAGGCTGGAGTGCAATGGTGTGATCTCGGCTCACTGCAGCCTCCGCCTCCTGGGTTCAAGTGATTCTCCTGCCTCAGCCTCCTGAGTAGCTGGGATTACAGGCACATGCCCCATGCCCGGCTAATTTTTTGTATTTTTAGTAGAGACAGGGTCTCACCGTGCTGGCCAGGCTGGTCTTGAACTCCTGACCTCGTGATCCACCTGCCTTGGCCTCCCAAGGGGGTGCGAGCCACCATGCCTGGCTAATGATGATTTTAACAAATTGTCTTAGAACTTCAATAGGTAAAGAATCTCCTCAGTAGAACCTTTTATGCATATTTTGAATTAATGATATTGCATCATGTTTTAAAAGGACAGTAAAACAACTGAAATAACCTCTATTACCAATGGCATATATTAATATTTTAGATATTATGCAAAGGAAATTACATAGTATATTACTCCAGTAAAAGCTCAAAGCATGCTGGAAAGAATTAGAGTTGTTTTTTTTGTTTTGTTTTGTTTGTGTTTTTGAGACAGAGTCTCGCTCTGTCGCCCAGACTGGAGTGCAGTGGTGCGGTCTCAACTCACTGCAAGCTCCGCCTCCCGGATTCACACCATTCTCCTGCCTCAGCCTCTCGAATAGCTGGGACTACAGGCACCCGCCACCACTCCCGGCTAATTTTTTGTATTTTTAGTAGAGACGGGGTTTCACCGTGTTAGTCAGGATGGTCTCGATTTCCTGACCTCGTGATCTGCCTGCCTCGGCCTCCCAAAGTGCTGGGATTACAGGCGTGAGCCACCGCGCCCGGCCTAGAGTTGTTTTAAAAATGGAAATATACGGCCGGGTGCGGTGGCTCTCGCCTGTAATCCCAGCATTTTGGGAGGCTGAGGTGGGTGTATCATGAGGTCAAGAGTTCAAGACCAGCCTGGCCAATATGGTGAAACCCC
>NW_012104532.1:1215194-1217335 GCF_000951045.1 Mandrillus leucophaeus
AGCACTTTGGGAGGCCGAGACGGGTGGATCACGAGGTCAGGAGATCGAGACCATCCTGGCTAACACGGTGAAACTCCGTCTCTACTAAAAATACAAAAAAAAAATCAGCCAGGTGCGGTGGCGGACGCCTGTAGTCCCAGCTACTTGAGAGGCTGAGGCAGGAGAATGGTGTGAACCTGGGAGGCAGAGCTTGCAGTGAGCCCAGATTGCGCCACTGCACTCCAGCCTGGGCAACAGAGCGAGACTCCATCTCAAAAAAAAAAAAAAAAAATTCTCTTGCCTCAGTCTCCAGAGTAGCTGGTATTACAGGCATGCACCACCATGCCTGGCTAATTTTTGTATTTTTAGTAGAGATGGGGTTTCTCCATGTTGGTCAGGCTGATCTCGAACTCCCAACCTCAGGTGATTTGCACGCCTCGGCCTCCCAAAGTGCTGGGATTACAATAGGCATGAGCCACCGAACCCGGCCCCTAATTTTTATATGTTTAATAGAGACAGGATTTCATTTCAACATGTTGGCCAGTCTGGTCTCAAACTCCTGGCCTTAAGTGATTCGCCCACCTCGGCCACCTGGGATTACAGGTGTGAGCCACTACACCCGGCCCTCCTGCAACTAGTTTCATTTATGCTTTCTGCCAAGAAGCTTTAACTGTATTTGTCAAAATTACATTTGACTAGCAGTGTATTATCATAAATGTTCAATCTTCAAGCCGGCCCAGTTCCATGTGCCTGTAGTCTCAGCTACTTAGGAGGCTAAAATGGAAGGATCACTTGAGCCCAGAAGTTTGAGACCATACGGGGCAACATAACCAGACCCTTGTCTGAAAAACAAACAAACAAAGATATTAAATCTTCAAATGAGAAATATTCAGTAAATATGGCCAGATGTGGTGGCTCACACCTGTTAATCCCAGCACTTTGGGAGGCCAAGGCGGGTGGATCACTTGAGGTCAGGAGTTCAAGACCAGCCTAGCCAACATGGTGAAACCCCATCTGTACTAAAAATTAAAAAAATCAGCTGGATGTGGTGTTGCGCACCTGTAGTCCCAGCTGCTCAGGAGACTGAGGTGGGAGGATCACTTTAACCTGGGAGACAGAGGTTTCAGTGAGCCAAGATCGCCCTACTGTACTCCAGCCTGGGTGACAGCGAGTCTGTCTCAAAAAGAAAAAAGGAATTAGGAAATATATGTGTATGTGTGTGTGTATGTGTGTATATATATATACACACACACATATATATATAAACATAGAAATGTATGGATGTTTTTTTAGAGACGGGATCTCACTGTTTCACCCAGACTAGAGGGCAGTGACAGGGTCATAGCTCACTGCAGCCTCGAACTCCTTGGCTCAAGAGATCCTTCCACCTAGCCTCTGAAGTAGCTAGGACTACAGGCACATGCCACCCATCATCACACCCAGCTAGTTTTTTGACATTTTGTAGAGACGAGGTCTCTGTATTGCTCAGGCCAGTCTTGAACTCTTGGCCTCAAGTGATATTCTTGCCTTGGCCTCCCAAAGTGTTGGGATTACAGGCATGAGCCATTATGCCTGACCAGTGAATATTTTTTATACTTAACAGCCTGGGCATGGTGGCTTACGCCTGTAATCCCAGGTACTCAGGAGGCTAACGTGCTGACGTGTGAGGATCACTTGATCCCAGGAGCTTGTGATTGCAGTGAGCTGTGATTGTGCCACTGCACTGTACCTTGGGTAACAGAGCAAAACCTATATCTAACGGAAAAAAAATTACAGCATATAGGACAATAACTATATTTGTCTTGTGAATGGTTTATTTAGACTATATATAAAGGCTTTTAAAGAGTTCGCTGTAAGTTTAGAAGTGATTTGAGGAAAAAAGAATGAGTGAACTTTTGAGAAGTCTTATGGGAAATCTGTTTTAAATTCCCTGACTTACTAACAAAATGAGTACTGTGTTTATATATTTTTAAAATATATTTTAAAATGCTGATTTTCTATTTAGATAAGCCATCACAAAACTCAGAAAATGAACAAAATTCTGTTACCCTGGAAGTCCTGCTTGTGAAAGTTTGCCACAAAAAAAGAAAGGTAATGTCAATGTCAGTAAAATGATATTGGTAGATTAAATGGAATAATTTGCTTAATTGGACATCTTTATG
>NW_012104532.1:1220760-1221298 GCF_000951045.1 Mandrillus leucophaeus
TTAGCCAGGATGGTCTCGATCTCCTGACCTCGTGATCCGCCCATCTGGGCCTCCCAAAGTGCTGGGATTACAGGCTTGAGCCACCGCGCCCGGCCAGATCTGGTCTATTTTTTATATAGAAGTAACCTGGGTAGCATTACTGTTTTTGATTTCCTTCAATTATTTGTAATGGTGTGCTTGTAGTCCTTATTTCTAGTCATCGTATTTTGTTTTCTGTGGTGCTTCTGACATGTCTAGACTTTAATTCTTCAGAAGCTTATAATTTTAATTTAATTTTATACATTCATTAGCCGTTTGTTCTCAGGGACCTGTGTAGAATACATAGTTTACCCATCACTGAAATTTTTGGAAAGTAGTCAGATTAAGCTTTTTTCCTATCTACATGACAAAGTTATAAAGTTCAAAGATTGCTCAGTTTTACTTTGTTTTTATTTTTCTTGATATTAATGTAAATAAGATAGTGAACTGTGTCAATATCTCTGTTTCCAGAAAATAATTCCTCTGTCACTCAGGCTGGAGTGCAGTGGTTTGATCTCAG
>NW_012104532.1:1227243-1239549 GCF_000951045.1 Mandrillus leucophaeus
CAGGATGGTCTCGATCTCCTGACCTAGTGATCCGCCCGTCTCGGCCTCCCAAAGTGCTGGGATTACAGGCTTGAGCCACTGCGCCTGGCCAACACTATAGGAGTCTGGAAATGGAGAAACTGTTTTAGCATTTGGCATAAATTTAGTTACCTTTCTACCATTTCAGTCTCTTAGCGTATTTCTTAGCTGTTTGTACCCATTGATATTTTAGATAAGGGCTAAGAGAGAGTTTTTTCCCACAAGATTATCCTTTTTAACACTGCTCTCAGGCAAAGAAATTTTGTTGTCAGTGTTATTAGCCATTCGCTTATTAATACATTGCTTCAGATTTTTATAAGGTGAAGTTATTTCACCATAGAAACAAGTGTTATGATGTTTCCTGGTCAATGGATCAAAGCCAACAGATCTACTTTTAGTTGCCTCAAGTCCCTGAGTGTTTCAAGAGGAGTGGGAACTGGTCTGGGTCCAGGGTCCCAGTACTGATATTCTTCCAAGACCATAGGCCATAAGGGCCTCAAACATTGGGAGGGAGTAGACTAAGGCGCCTCGGAGGCAGCAGTGGAACTTTATTTTTAAAAGTTTATGTAAAGGCCGGTTGCCGTAGCTCATACCTATAATCCCAGCACTTTGGGAGGTAGAAGTGGGCAGATTGCTTGAACCCAGGAGTTCAAACATCCTGGGCAACATGGCAAAACCTTGTCTCTACCAAAAATACAAAAATGAGCTAGGCATGATGGCGTGTGCCTGTAGTCCCAGCTACTCGGGAGGATTGCTTGAGCCCAGCAAGTCGAGGCTACAGTGAGCCATGATTGCACCACTGAGCTCCAGCCTGCGTGACAGAGTGAAACTGTCTCAAGAAAAATATATATGTAAAGTTAGGAAATGTCACTCCTTGCCAGGTGTGGTGGCTCACACCTGTAATCCCAGCATCCAGGAGGCCAAGGCGGGCGAATCACAAGGTCAGGAGATCGAGTGGCTAACATGGTGAAACCCAGTCTCTACTAAAAATACCAAAAATTAGCTGGGTTTGGTGATGGGCACCTGTAGTCCCAGCTACTTGGGAGGCTGAGACAGGAGAATGGGGTGAACCCTGGAGGCGGAGCTTGCAGTGAGCCGAGTTCGCACCACTGCACTCCAGCGTTTGTTTGTTTGTTTGTTTGTTTGTTTGTTTGTTTGTTTTTGAGACTGTCTCAAAAAAAAAGGGAAGTATCACTCCTTACTCCTACCTAACCTCCATACACATTACAACAAGTGATGATATGAAAATCCAAGATACATTACTTAGAATAAGATACGAATATAAATACAGTCATTCTTATGTTCAAAAAAAGTATCGGGGTAAACATTTTCCTGGAAGAATGTACACAGCCAACTGCTAGTATTAGTTATCTCCAGAGTGTAAGACCTGGGGGTGGGTGAGATTTCAAAGTTTTCACTTTATAGTCTTATAAAATAGAAAATGTTTTAGACTGTATGTAGTCTGTTTTAAAAGAAGTAGCTGCTGTAAGATACTGTCATAAAGGTCTTCTGATCCTTCCAGTTTTTCTAGTATGCATTTTCAGTGTAACTAATCATACAATAACAGGATATTACTCAGAATATGATCATTGGTAAATAAAACCAGTTTTGTTTTTCTTTCTTTAAGGATGATGATCCTTTCTGTTAAACAACATATTTTAACTATATGGATTTACTGTTTAATAATGTAGCTGTTGACCATGGGATTATTAGTCATTTTTTTATTTCTAATGGTCCTATTAGTCATTGTCATGTTAAAATAGAATATTTAAGAGATTTGATAAACGTACATGAGTTTAACATTTTGACATGGTTTTTTTGTTGTTGTTAAAAAGCCTTACCAGAGATATATAGCATGCTTTTAATTCTATATTTCTAATATACAACTGTTTAAGATCACACTGTTAGCTAAATATTAGATATACTGTGTCATTATAATTTTATTATGTTGGAGAAAACGTCAATTGCTTTAATATTTTGGAATATAAGTATTTCAAATTTTTATTTTTGCTTCACAATTTTCAGAATTATGGTTAGAATTTTAACATTCCATTTGGTGATCATGGTCTATCTCCCGTTGTTTCCTATAGCTATGATTAGAAGTTTTATTATAAATCTTACTGCTTATATACAAATAAATATAATTTAATAATCTTTACCTTTGCAGGATGTAAGTTGTCCAATAAGGCAAGTTCCCACAGGTAAAAAGCAGGTGCCTTTGAATCCTGACCTCAATCAAACAAAACCTGGAAATTTCCCGTCCCTTGCAGTTTCCAGTAATGAATTTGAACCTAGTAACAGCCATATGGTGAAGTCTTACTCGTTGCTATTTCGAGTGACTCGTCCAGGAAGAAGAGAGTTTAATGGAATGATTAATGGAGAAACCAATGAAAATATTGGTAATTTTTTTTACTAGATTTTATCACTGGAGGTTAAGATGGTCACTGAAAATGATTGTACCAGTGTTTCTTCATGATAGTCATGGTGCTGAGTCTTAAAGCAAGCAGTGAATTCACTTCCACCTCAATATTTTGTTGTGCAAATTTTCAAACATAAAGGACAATGAGAAGTGTTTTATAGTGAACACCTATCTACTTACCTCTTAGATTTAACAATGAACTTTTTTTTATACTTGTTGCATATTTATCCCCCTACCCATCACTCTATTCTTCCAACAATTGTGAATTCATCTTTGAGGTATTCATTCAACAAACACATAGGTGCTGGGGATGATCTAATTTAATTGAAGATGATTAAAACATTCAATCCTGTCCTCCAGAGTCTCACAACCTAGTGTAGGGAAATAGACATGAAATAAATCATTGTAGCAAAATGATAAGTGGCATAATACAGGTATATGTGAAGTTCAGCAGAGAACCACCTTGGAAAAAATAGTCTTTGACTCTTGAAGTATTGTTTGAAGTTTTTGGAGAGTTACCATGAGTGAGAAGGAATTTGCCTAGCAAAGATAATTCTCAATAGAAACATTAGCATTTGCAAAGATGTGAGGTTAATGTTGTGTTAAAAAGAACATATAGTAAAAATGCAAAATTGGAAAACATATAGTCTGTGTATTATTGCAACTTTAGTGTAATTTGTACCTCATTTGGGATAAATGTAGCATGTTTTATTTAAGGCACCATATCTCATAAATAACACATTTTTGTTCTAATATTTGATTTATGAGAAATGTTTGTTAAATTTAGATGTCAATGAAGAGCTTCCAGCCAGAAGAAAACGAAATCGTGAGGATGGGGAAAAGACATTTGTTGCACAAATGACAGTATTTGATAAAAACAGGTAATGTTGATGAACAAGTGAGGCTCCCACAATGTTCTGGAAATATTTTCATTCTGACACAGAATATAATTATTTATAGTGATTATTTCATTGCTTTCATTTCTTTTTATTCTTATGGATGAAAAAACAAATTTGCAAACACTGAATTTTTGTCTATTTCATAGAAAACAATAAACACCGTTAAGGAACTATTTGGATAGATAGCTCAGTTAAGCTTACTTATTTGGCAAATATTTTCTGAGTGTCTGCTCTTTGCCAGACACTGTTCCAGATGTTGAGAAGGCAACAAAATCCCTGTCTTCATTATGGAGCTTAACTTTTAGTTGAGGAAACAGACCACCACCCAAAAACTCAACTAATGTCACTTAGTGATGAATGTTGTGAAGAAAAATAGAGAATAAATGGTTACTATTTATAGAGATATCCTCTGGGAGGGGGTAGTATTTGAGAAGAGTCTTAAATGGACTGGGCCCTGCATAAATCTTGGGGTTATGTGTTTATTAAAAATTAAGGAAGAGGAGCTGGTCATGGTGGTATGCACCTGTAGGTCCAGCTACATAGGAGACTAAGATGGGAGGATTGTTTGAGCCCAGGAGTTGAAGGCAGCAATGAGCTATGATCATGCCACTGTACTCCAGCCTGAGTGACAAAGTGAGATCCCATCTTTTTTTTTCTTGCCCATTGCAACCCCTCTGCCCCCAGGGTTTAGGCAATTCTCCTGCCTCAGCCTCCCAAGTAGCTGGGACTACAGGTCCGTGCCACCACGCCCAGCTGATTTTTTGTATTTTCAGTAGAGACGGGGTTTCACCGTGTTAGAATGGTGTCAGTCTCCTGACATCGTGATCCGTCTACCTTGGCCTCCCAAAGTGCTGGGATTACAGGCGTGAGCCACCACGCCTAGGCGAGACCCCATGTTTTTAAAAAAAAGAAAGAAGGCCAGGTGCGGTGGCTCACGCCTGATGTCCCAGCACTTTGGGAGGCCGAGGTGGGTGGGTCACACGGTCAGGAGTTCGAGACCAGCCTGGCCAAGATGGTGAAACCCTGTCTCTACTAAAAATAAAAAATTAGCCGGGCACAGTGGTGTGTGTCTGTAATCCCAGCTACTCCAGAGGCTGAAGCAGGAGAATCGCTTGAACCCACAAGGCAGAGATTACAGTGAGCCAAGATCAATCGCACCACTGCACTCCAGCCTGGGTGACACAGCAAGACTGTCTCAAGAAAAAAGAAAGAAAGAAAATCATGTATAATCGTTGTGTACCTCTGTGCATTTGGTACAGGATGGCAAGAAACAGGCTTATAATAATTTATGCAGTTTCTGTTTGGAAACGAAATATTTTAGTGAAAATATCACCAGTGAAAGAATGTCTAGGAAGCAAATCCAGCATTTGTTTTTCAGGATTGGAGGAAGAAACCTATGCCATCATTTCTTGTACCAGGCTGCTTGCTGGTAGTTAACAGTTTATTGTCAGGTATAGGACAAAGAACCAGGAAAAGTAACTAGGCCATTCCTCCTGTTGTTTATTATTTATTTATTTTGAGACGGACGCTTGCTCTGTCACCCAGGCTGGAGTTCAGTGGTGTGATCTTGGCTCACTGCAACCTCTGTCTCAGTTCAAGCGATTCACCTGCCTCAGCCTCCCGAATAGCTGGGATTACAGGCACCCGCCACCACACCTGGCTAATTTTTGTATTTTTAGTAGAGATGGGGTTTCACCATGTTGGCCAGGCTGGTCTCAAGCTCCTGACCTCAGATCATCCACCTGCCTCAGCATCTCAAAGTGCTGGGATTACAGGCATGAGCCACCGTGCCCGGCCAGTGTCTTTTTTTTTTTTTTTTGAGACGGAGTCTCGCTCTGTCGCCCAGGCTGGAGTGCAGTGGCGTGATTTTGGCTCACTGCAAGCTCCGCCTCCCGGGTTCGTGCCATTCTCCCGCCTCAGCCTCCCAAGTAGCTGGGACTACAGGCACCCACCACCACGCCCGGCTAATTTTTTCATATTTTTAGTAGAGATGGGGCTTCACTGTGTGTTAGCCAGGATGGTCTCGATCTCCTGACTTCGTGATCCACCCGTCTTAGCCTCCCAAAGTGCTGGGATTATAAGCGTGAGCCTCTGCGCCCAGCCCAGTATCTTTTTAATGTCAGAAATTTTATTGTGGATCGAAGATTTGAATGGAAAACAATAAAACCATAAATGTACTAGAAAATAGGGGTCATGTCTATGGGGGAAAACAGTTAGAATGAGGCACATTGGACTTCATTAGTGCTGTTAATTGTTCCATTTTAGGCACCATGGGGTATGTTCTGTTTTCTTTTTTATTCACTGTACCTGACACATACATTAACACATTTCTTGTAAGAAAAAGATAATGCTTTTATTTTAAAGTGCCAAGAAGAAACTGGGAGAATTTCTACCCAGCAGCTTATTTTGAAAATATTTACCCGGACGTGGTGGCTCACGCCTGTAATCCCAGCACTTTGGGAGCTGAGGTGGGCGGATCACAAGGTCAAAAGTTCGAGACCATCCTGGCCAACATGGTGAAGCCCCATCTCTACTAAAAATACAAAGATTAGCTAGGCGTGGTGGTGCGCTCCTGTAGTCCCACCTACTCAGGAGGCTGAGGCAGGAGAATCGCTTGAATCCAGGAGGTGGAGGTTGCAGTGAGTTGAGATCACGCCACTGCACTCCAGCCTGGCGACAGCGAGACTCCATCTCAAAAAAAAAAAAAAATTCAAACCTATAGGAAAGTTGAAAGAATACTACAGTCATTTAATATCCACCTACGCTTCATCTAGATTGTTAACATTTTACCACATTTGATTTATTTGAAAGTATATATTTTGTTTTTGTGCTGAACAGTTTGCAGGTTTTGCTTTATTTCTTATTTATAAACTCTGTTGCATGTATCTCCTAAGAACAAAGACATTTTCTGGTATAACCACCATACACTTATGAGGAGAATTAAAATACAAATACAATACTATCTCCCCAGTTGACCTCAATAAAGTCCTTTATAATTTGCCCTGTCCCCACCCCGATTCTATAGCTAGTTGTCATAGTTCTTCAGTCTCCTTCAATTTGTAATAGTCCCCTACACTTTCCCACTACCTTTTGTGACATTTTTCCCCCAGTATAGGGCTGTAGTTTTGCAGAATGTATCTCAATTTGAACTTCTGTGATGATTTCCTCATAATTAGCTTCAGGTTAAACATTTTTGGCAGGGATTCTAATGAGTGATGTGTTCTTTATGTACTACGTCACAGACCAAAGGTAATATTAGGTTTGATCACTCAGTTAAGATGCTGTTCACAGTATTTCTCCATTGTAACAGTACTTTTTTCCCCTTTTATATAAATTAACATATAATTCTTACACTAATACATGAAGCTGAGTAAATATCCATTTTCTTCCCATAGCCTTTCACCCAGTAGTTTTAGCATCGATTATTTTTGCTTGAATAAATTGTTCCTTTGGCAGTTGGGAGATGGCAATTTTCTAACATTTCTTCCACATTTATTAGTTTGCATTTTTATATAAAGAAGAGCGTTCCTTCTCTGCTCCCACTGCTTCACTTGACCAACCCTAAAATATATATATATATATATAAATATATATATATATATATATAAACAGGCGAGCATAGTGGCTGACGCCTGTAACCCTAACACTTTATAAGTCCAACACGGGAAGATTATTTGAGCCCAGGAGTTTGAGACCAGCTTGGGCTGAACATAGCAAGACCCTGTCCCTAAAAAGAAAAAAAAAAATTAAGAAAAGTTATATATAAATTTTTTAAAAAGAGCATTCCTTTTCCCAGCTTTGATATTTTAAAATCAGTATGGAGTAACAAATTCTATTTTTATTCAACTAGTTTTAATTTGTTGACTGTTATTTTAATGCTCAAATTTTCTCATATTTGGTCAGGAGGAACCCTTCTAAGTAGGCTTCTGTGTCCTGTTTTGTTGCTGCTAGTTTTTCCTGATTTTCTAGAATAGTAAGATATACCAGAATTCCTTCTCCTTTTTTTTTTTTTGAGACAGAGTTTCGCTCTTGTTGCCCAGGCTGGAGTACAAAGGCACGATCTCAGCTCACCACTACCTCTGCCTCCCAGGTTCAAGCGATTCTCCGGCCTCAGCCTCCTGAGTAGCTGGAATTACAGGCATGCACCACCATGCCTGGCTAATTTTGTATTTCTAGTAGAGACGAGGTTTCTCCATGTTGGTCAGGCTGGTCTGGAACTCCTTACCTCAGGTGATTCCCCCACCTCAGCCTCCCAAACTGTCGGGATTACGGGCATGAGCCACTGCACCCGGCCTACCTTCTCCTTTTCTTACCTCTGCTCTGAAATTGTGATTTCTTCAAGGAGTCATGCATGATTCTTTATAGAAGAATAGTGTTCTTAAGCTAAAATCTGCGTGTTAGATATGTAAAAATTGTTTTTAAAATCTCACAGAGGGCTGAGTACGGTGGCTCACACTTGTAATCTTAGTACTTTGGAAGACCAAGGTGGGAGAATCGCTTGAGCCCAGGAGTCTGAGGCTTTAGTGAGCTATGATTGTGCCACTGCACTCTAGCCTGGGTGACAGAGCGAGACTGTCTTAAAAAAAAAAAAAAAATCAAAAAAAAAATCCAGTTCATTCCTTGAAATAATAACGAAAATTCAAAAGCCATATAGGAAAAGAATACAAGGTTGAACAAAATAAAAATCAAAAACTTCTTCAGAAAACAAAAAAGCCACCATAACCAAAGTCAAAATGGAAATGACAAGACGGGGAGAAATTATTTTCAACCCGTTTTATAGGTAGATATCTCATTCTTGAATGTAAAAAGGTCATACTAATTTTAAAAGACCACTGCCCAATAGAGGAATGGGCAAAGGAAACAATAAGTTTACCAAAATAGATATATGTGGTTCTTAAACAATTTAAACGATAAAATATCTGAATTAAAAGTACACTGAGATGCATGTTTTCACTTACCAGATTGACAGAGACCAAAAAACTTTTGATAAAGCACTTAATGAGACTGGGGGAAAGGTCTCCACGTACATTACAGATAGAGTGCATTGGATTGTAACTATCAAATGTACACCCATAAAATGAAATAGTATGTATCTATGTAAAAGCATAAGGAAGCTCCATTTTGATTTAGAGATATATGAATTTATTGCCTATTTGAATAAATTAGTTTTTAAAATAGTTGAATGGCTTTGCCGATATGTACTATTGAAGTTGACTAAGTTTAAGTTGTACAGCATAGAGAAAAGACAAAAATTCTTAAGTCTCAATTATTTGGTTTTAAGAGACTTTAGAGACAGACACCTGGATTCATTTGCTAGCTCTAGCTATTTATGGTTTCATTAAGGCAAGTTATTTAACCTTTTCTTGCCTCAGTTTTCTCTTCTGGCAATGGAATAATAGTACGTAGTTCATAGCATTGTTGGGAAGATTAAATGAACCATGTAAAATCTTTATAATAGTGCCTGGCACATAGTGAACACTCAATAAATGTCAGCTGTTTTTACCTAATAGAATTTCTCTAAGAGTGATGAAGAGAAGCCACATTCTTGATATATACAGTTAATTACTGAGCATGGTTGAAGAATGGTGTTTAGAGTAGTAGTGGTTACTAGTGTTTAAAGTATGGAAAAAATAAATTATACATAGACATGTATGTACACACATCTTAAAACTATTGTGTGAATATATTTGAATTATTTGATTCAATTAGTGTTCCATGAAATATTTATTGAGCACCTATATGTGCCAGGTGCCCCCAGAATTCTATAGTTACTAGATTTGTCGTAATCATCAGTTTACTGGTCAAGTATAAAAGTAAAGGATTCTAGTTCAAACAATTACAGTAGTTAAAAGTAATAGAATTCTTAGTGTTTCCGTAAGACAAGCATTGTAACACTGTTCTCCTATTTTTAAAAATATAAAGCTTGGGCCGGGCGTGGTGGTTCACACCTGTAATCCCAGCACTTTGGGAGGCCGAGGTGGGTGTATCACGAGGGCAGGAGTTTAAGACCAGCCTGGCCAAGATGGTGAAACCCTGTCTCTACTAAAAATACAAAAATTAGCCGGTCATGTTGGCATGCGCCTGTAATCCCAGCTACTCGGGAAGCTGAGGCAGGAGAATTGCTCGAACTGGGCAGCAGAGACTGCGGTGAGTGGAGATTGCACCACTGCACTCCAGCCTGGCAACAGACCAAGACTCCATCTCAAATAAATAAATAAATAAATAAAGCCTGTACATATGCTTTATATTTAATGTTGACAACGTACCAGGTTTTGAGACCTTAAGCATATTATACTTTATGTGTTTAGAGTTATATCTGAGTAGCTACAGTAATGAATCCCTATTAATACAGTTTTTAGTGTACATCATTAAAATTGCTTTCATCAGGACTGGAGTGTAGCTGTATTTTAAAATCTTGTCGGGTATGTAAGCTAGTTTATAAATTTAATAAATGCTTTTAGTATAAATCTAAAGATGTAGAATTTGTGTACTTATAGTAATAACACAGGTTACTTTAAAGTATATGTGTTTGTCTAACAGGCGCTTACAGCTTTTAGATGGGGAATATGAAGTAGCCATGCAGGAAATGGAAGAATGTCCAATAAGCAAGAAAAGAGCAACATGGGAGACTATTCTTGATGGGAAGGTATGGACTACTTAGAAGGTTGAGCACGTTATAGTTATGAACTCCCATTTTTGATTGATGTTTTCCTCCCCAAATGCTAACTCATGTTGGAAATAAAGTCCTTTGTTTTTTATTCTTTAAAAAACACAAGTAAATGATCAAATGATCTAGTCAGAGCATTTAATGGAAGGCATCATCCTTTTTTTTTTTTTTTTTTTTTGGAGGCAGAGTCTTGCTCTGTTGCCCAGGCTGGAGTGCAATGGCATGGTCTCGGCTCACTGCAACCTCTGCCTCCCAGGTTCAAGCGATTTCCCTGTCTCAGCCTCCCAAGTAGCTGTGATTACAGGCGCGTGCCACCACGC
This sequence comes from Mandrillus leucophaeus, assembly GCF_000951045.1. Lineage (NCBI taxonomy): Eukaryota > Metazoa > Chordata > Mammalia > Primates > Cercopithecidae > Mandrillus > Mandrillus leucophaeus. The sequence goes on from NW_012104532.1 coordinate 1,237,567, forward strand.
CTGGCTAAGTTTTTGTGTTTTTAGTAGAGACGGAGTTTGACCATCTTGGCCAGGCTGGTCTCGAACTCCTGACCTTGTGATCCACCCGCCTCAGCCTCCCAAAGCACTGGGATTACAGGTGTGAGCCACTGCGCCCAGCCACACGGAAGGCATCTTTCTTTAGAGCCAGACTGCCTGATTCAAATCTCTGCTCCTAGCTATGTGGCGTTTGGCAAGTTACTTATCCATGTCTCAGTTTTTTCACCTATAAAACGAGACATAGAATTGATTGATTAGATGAAATAATAAAATATTTAGTACAGTGCCTGGCATACAATAAGTGCTCAATAAATGTTAATGGCTATTTTAAATTCCATTTATTGTAATGGCAGGTAATAAGGGATGACTAGTATTACATTTGTTAAGAAGTCTGCAGAATTTAGATTAAGCATACTTAAAATAACTCTTTTAAGCGATAAAGAGGAATCCATACATTTCTTAAATAGGTAGATTCAAAACTATAGTGATGTCCTTTATTTCTAAATAAGTCAGTGTACCATCCAATGCAAAATCTCATAAGGATTTTTTTAAGCCATAAAATTAGTTCCAAATTAATCTAGAAGGCTAAGTGTTTAGTAATACTAAGGGAAATTTTAGAAAAATATTTTGAGAATTTTTACTTACCAGTTTTAGTATGATATACAATATACAGTAGAATATACCATAAAGTTAAGAGAACTTAAACCCTATGGTATAAGCATAGGAATAGACAAGCATGTCATTCAGGCATAGTCCTGAAATAGTTTGATGTATATTTGAAATGTAGTTTATGATAAAGGCAGTGGTATAGCTCTGTGAGAAAGAGAAACTGTTCATTAATTGTGACAACTCTTCTCCAGTCATCTGGAAATAATCTTAGACCTAATACATTCCGGAAGGCTCATAAACATGTAAAAATGAACATTAATAAGCATAGAAAAAAAAATAAGTGAATGTTAATATATTGCAGTGAGGAAGACCCTTCTAAGGATGATTTAAAAGTAAGAAAGCATAAAGTAAAAATTGCCTGGTTAAAATTAGTCATTTTTATATTGCAAAAAATCTAAAGTTACAAACAAATTATGGAATGGGGGAAATATTTGTAACACAAAATGCTAATATTATGAATACATAATATTGTGAATTATAAAACAAGAAAAAGATACACAGTGTAATAAGAAATATGTGTCAAGGACTATCACGCAGTTCTTAGAAAATATATATAGATGGCCAGCAAACTTTTAAAGCAATACTCAACATTATTAGTGTTCAAAGGCATGCAAATGCAGAGATACTACTTTTGACAGTTTGACACAGATTAAAAAGTTTGACAGTTTCTAGTGTTTTAGGGATGTGAGGACACAAATACTCTCAAATAATATATTGATGTAAGAGTAAGTTGGGGCCGGGCTCAGTGACTCATGCCTGTAATCCCAGCACTTTGGGAGGCCTAGGCAGATGGATCCCCTGAGGTTACGAGTTTGACACCATCCTGGCCAACATGGTGAAACCCCATCTCTACCAAAAACACAAAAATTAGCTGGGCATGGTGGCAGATGCTTATAGTCCCAGCAACTTGGGAGGCTTAAGAGGTGTATTACTTGAACCCAGGAGGCAGAGGTTTCAGTGAGCTGAGATTATGCCACTTCACTTTATCCTGGGAGACAGAGCAAGACTCTGTCTCAGGAAAAAAAAAAAAAGGTTGATACAGTCTTACTATAGGGTAGAATGGCAATATATGTAAAGTTACAATTGTATATATAGTCTTTAACAATTTAAAATTTTATATTTTTGTCACAAGGTAGTAACTTGTTAACAAAAGATGTGGGTAACAGGTTTTCTCAGCATTTTTAAAATAGTGAAACAGAAACACATTCAATCTAAAAAGCCATTAAAAAGGATGATAGTTTGACAAGATTTCCATATTAAGTTTTTACATAAGTGTGTGTGTGTGTGTATATATAT